>NC_064825.1:31121701-31428090 GCF_024166365.1 Elephas maximus indicus
ATTGGTAATTATGAAGGGTAAACAGGGAAACATGATCCTTCCATTCTCCCTTAAGTACATCGATTGAACATCCCTTGTCTCTTTCTGTTCATTATGGTATGAAATCCCTAACATTTGCTTTTCTGGCACTCATTCATGGTTCTTTTGCAGGAGAAGCTCATAAAGGAAATGAGATCTTTATGGAAAAATATTCAAAAAAATCAGAGAAATCTGAATGAGGAGAGCAAAATAACCAACCTGTGGAGAGTAAGTATGAGACTGTTTTCCCCAGAACGAGCTTGTGACATACTTCCTGGAGATTTGTTCATGATGAACTTGAGCTGAAATCATGGTGTGACAGATTCTGTGAGTGATCTACCAACAGGAAAAGTAATCCGCCTCTTCAATGTAAGGCAGCATGACAGTTCAGATTTGTAAACTCTAATGTATCAGCAACTCAGAAAAGAGGATGTTTTACAAAATTAAAGAAATCGACTATGAGGCATTTCTTCAGACGTTTCAGGAAGTTTTGAAGTGAATGGAGATGTTTTGAAGGGAGGATGGAGCCCTAGTGGCACAATGCTTAAGAGCTCAGCTGCTAAACAAAAGGTCTGCAGTTCTAATCTACCAGCTAGCTGCTCCTTGGAAACCCTATGGGCCAGTTCTACTCTGTCCTATAGGGTCGCTATGAGTCAGAACCTACTCCATGGCAGCAGGTTTGGTTTTTGGTTTTTGACGGGAGGGTGGGTTTGGCTCTTGAATGGAAAACAAATGAAGGAATGAAACTGAGAGATGATTTTATGGTTTCTGATAAATAGGAGGACATGGATTTAGGTCGAGTGTAGTTGATTGGTGGAGGATGTGAGTCAGAGAGAAACAGGTGAGGTTTAAGTAGAAGGGGGTTAACTTGCATTGCATATATGATCTAAGAAATCCATGTCTTTGCAGTATTATGTGTGTCTACTGTCAGAGATTATCAGCTCTGAGTATCAGAAATTGCATCCGATTCTCCTTGAGGAAGAAAAACAACATTTAGAGGGACTGAAAAATGAAGGCAAGAAGATATTTCAGCAACTGAAGAAAAGTGAAGCCACAATGGTTCAAAAGGGGAGGCACCTGAGAGAAATGTATGAGGAGCTGATGAATATGTGCCATAAATCAGATGTGGAGTTGCTCCAGGTAAGAACCGAGGACGTACCTGGAAATCATCTATAGTAGCTGAAGTTCACATCCTCGACCTCCATGAGATATTTGGTACCAAAGACATAATTTTTTTTCCTGTGATGGAAGTCGTTTTCCACCTGACTATAACAGACATAAACTGTAACTCCTATCCTAGCCATGAACAACAAAGTTTCATGGAAATATGAGAGTAGATTCCCCAGGGAATACTGTATTTTTTCACAAATAATGAGTGCCTTCTACTTTGGTTGCCAACTTTGCCCTCCCCCCATCCCCGGTATTTTCGTAAGTGAGCAAAACCAATTTTTTTTTTCCAGCAAGGAGTAAAAAATGTTGCATAGCAGCCCTTATGAAAATACCTCTCAGGAGGGTGGGGGAGCGGGAGAGGAGCCTGGTCGGCAAACAAATGTAGAAGGCACCGGTTATTTGCGTAAAAATACTGTACTCCCTTCTAAAAGTCTTCTTCTCTACCTTGCTTCTTTAAAAACCCCGAAAGGAACAACTTCCTCGTGGGCATTTCCTTTTTGTCTCCAGTTTGGAAACATGGAGACATATGTGAAGCACTAACATTTACTTCCTCCTTTTTTTCAAGTCCCAGATTTGAATTGCCCTTGCTCTGGAACACATTATCCTTTGGAGACAAGCGCTTGGAAAGACCACTTTGCCGACAGCTGGCAGTCGCACCAGTACAATCTGTACTCATATTCTCTTTATTCATTCACCTTCAGGTTTCTGAATTCATTGAGAAATCAGATTCTATCCAAGTGGTGTACTGGGATTAGAGAGGAAAGGAAAAATGGATTTACTAAAAAAAATGTGCTAGTGGGTGGTTGGTACCTTTGAGAACTTGCCCAAACTTAAAGACTGAAAGAACAGAATTGCCAATTTGTGAAGAATTCTAAACTTTTCTTTGTATTCTCTTCACAGGATTTGGGAGACATTTTGACAAGGTAAGTTTGGCCTTCACTGCGGACTAGAGCTCCATGAGGGCTGTGAAAGGGATCATGGTGTTTCCAACACAGCGAGGACACAATTTATAGAGATATTAGATATTTTCTGTGTATGCATGTTGTGTATGTCATACTGAATATGTTTTCCCGTTCCCTGTATCACAAATCAGCCTTGTTTCTTTCCTGTGACTCAGGATGGTATAGGTTGCAGGGCTCAGTGCATAAGTGGCTAGAAGATGCTACCTATGATTTTAGGTTTCAAACGCATAAACTTATTGATGTGAATGGACTAGTTTGTGTCAGGTGGTAGGTGAGAGAGGTAAGTTCCTCCGAGGGCCAGGAGAAGGAAGCAGGCAGAGAATAAAGAAAGATTCTCAAAGAACGGTACAACCTCGTTCCAGGATTGTAAAGGTACACAGAAATATCTGCAATGGTTTCTGCAGAAAAACATTTTCAGTTAATGCTGATGTCCATTTTACATACTGTGATGGCCCCTTTGGCACCTGGAAGGTTAACTGAATCTTCCCCCTTGCAGGAGCGAGTCCATGCAGCTGAACATGCCCCAGCCTGTGAACCCAGCGCTCAGTGCCAGGCCCATCACTGGCCTGATAGACAGGTTCCGCCAGTTCCGAGGTGAGTGTCAGCCCAGTGGTGGGACCGGATACAATGTCCTCCAATAATGGTTTTCTATGGGCAATCATTCCCTCTTTATTAATTCTTGATTTTGGGAGGACAGCAGCCTGTGAATAGTCATATTTCCCCTATGATAATATGAAAAATATCTACATAAATGGTGGGAAAAGAGAAATGTTATTCTGGCCTGTATTAAATAGTTAATGAGAAAAAGGAAATGACCCAAAAAAAGGCTCCTTGAGACCTAAAACCATTCATAGATGCAATGTCAGTTGTTCAAAGAGTCATATGGAAAGACATTATCTCAGAACATTTCGATTTCAAATTAAGTGCAGTTGATTATGCTGATAAGTTCCTTGGTGCTTTACTTTTAAATATTTTTTAAAATTTAAGTTCCTTAGTAACTGAATTTGGAATAATGTACATTTTAATAAATATGATCTGAGAAACATGTGAATAAACCTGAAAAAGTGATATACAGAAAACCAGAATTTATGAGCAACAATAAAACAAGTAGGTGGTTGAGGCAGTACGCAGAGCTCACTAATCGAGTGAGGTTAGCCCAGCAGGCAGAGAACGAGTAGGCCTGAAATGGAACCAGGTTTAAAACCCAGATCATGCTGAGTAGGAGACTCCTTCTAAGAAGGCATAAGCCAAATCCCAAAAACAAACCCAGTGTTGCCCAGTTGTTTTCGGCTCCTACCAACTCTTAGGACAGAGAACAGCCTCATATAGTTTCCAAGGCTATAAATCTTTATGAAAGCAAACAGCTGCATCTTTCTCCCTTGGAGCAACTGGGGGGTTTGTACCACTGACCTTTTGGTGAGCAGCCAAGTGCTTTAACTACTGCGCCACGCAGTCTCCTTCTAAGAAGGCATGGTTTGATTTTAATCTTAAATTTAAATCTGCTTGCTTAACTAACATAATATACCTGGCAAAGTGTTCACCATTTATTTAGGTCTAAGATTTTTTGTTTTTTGCCCTGAGGGGAAAAAAAAACAAACCCAGTGCAGTAGAAATAAGTCGTATTGCTGTGGACTTGGTGTCAGTGCACAGGTTCTGATTTTTAATGCGGTGTGAAAAGCAATGAGCCAGAAGTTTGCATGACCTCCCTCCTCTGTACATTCTCTGAGATTTTAGGAATTTTTTTCCATTGTGTCACTAGGTATTTGTGTCTTCTGCACATCCACTGATACCCCTCAATCTGATATTTTCTGGCTAGAACTTCCCTTGTAGTGTTGGACTGTTTTTCCAGTGATACTCTAGATCCAGTGACCCTCTCATCCCATAGCAATGTAAAAATAGGTTTTGCCTGAAATATTCTCTTTTTTCCACAGTGGAAATTTCCTTCAGTTATGAAATAAGCAGTCAGAATATCATGTTGTTTGATGACGTGAGAAGTCTGAGGCTTAGACGTGACCTTCAAGAGGCACCTTTTCCTTCTGGAAGATCTCACTACTTTGCCGCATGGGGAGACCAGGCCTTCACCTCTGGAAAACACTACTGGGAGATAGAAGTGGACAACTCTTGGGACTGGGCTGTAGGAGTCTGTAAGGATACCTGGTTAAGGAAGAACAGCTCAAGGGTCCAGTCTGAGGACACTTTTCTTTTTTTATGTGTGAAGGAGGATAATTGTTACAATCTTTTGACCACCTCCCCAGTGCTTTCTCAGTATATAGAGAAACCTCTGGGGCAGGTAGGTGTGTATGTAGATTTTGACAGTAGAAGTGTGAGTTTTGTTAATGTTGCCAAAAGTTCCCTCATATGGGCATACCCAGCTTGCTCCTTCAATTATCCCCTCAGGCCTTTCTTTTACACTGGTCACACGTGATCATGGTCAAGTCATATCTGAGGGACCCCTTCCCAACTGAAGCTGATAAATAATATTTTACTGTCTTTTATTTTGTTCTACTTTAATGGGACATTTTGCTATTGATTATGTCGGTAGTCTGAATTGAAAACTTTTGTTAGTTCAATTTTCTTTACATTAAAATAATCTCTTGCAGCACATTATATGAAATATATGCTGTGGTTATTCATGTGTTTTATGAGCTTTGTGGCATTAGAAGCATATATAGTACCCAAAAAACCCACTGCCATTGAGTCGATTCTGACTCATAGTGACCCTATAGTACAGAGTAGAACTGCCCCATAGAGTTTCCAAGGAGCGCCTGGCGGATTCGAACTGCCAACCCTTTGGTTAACAGCTGTAGCATTATGTCAGTCTGGAATATTCTTCTCCATCATCTTCATCTCGTGAACTCCTCAATTCATCCTTAGGGAAAATCTCTTTACAGAGAAATATCCCTGAATCCTCAGGAACAGGACAGGTCTGTGGTTGGATGAACACTTTATGTGCTCCTTTTCCTCTTTTACTGAATGAATTATGAGACAGAGGAAGCGTCTCTTATATTCACTGCCATTTCCCAACAGGTAATACGATGTCTAAGACATAATACGATGTCTAAGACATAGCAGGCACTTAACAAATATCTGAGTGAATAATAAGTGAATGAGATATTTATCTTTTTTGCAACAGGGCTGACAGTGGGTTCTGCTCCATATCTTTGCTCTGGTGATTTCCAATATGCAGTATTTTCACTGAATTTCATTACTGATAGAAAGAAAGGTAGTTCTGCAACATATGGTTCCAAAAAAAAAAAAAAAGTTTTCTGGTTAATCATTGAGAACATTCATAAAAGTAAATGCCATAAAAAAAAAAACAAAAACCATTGCCGATGAGTCGATTCCAACTGGTCGCAACCCTATAGGACAGAGCGGAACTGCCCCAGAGAGCTTTCAAGGAGTGCCTGGTGGATTTGAACTGCCAACCTTTTGGTTAGCAGCCGTATCACTTAACCACTAAACCACTTTTTTACTTTGAAAAAATTAGAGTGTTCAAAGCAGGCCCGAGCCGCCGGGAATAATGGAACAGGACCACGGTTGTATTTTGTTGGTGTTCGGAAATGCCACAGACTATTAAAAAGACTTAGAAAATATAGGTTAAACCAACGGGATAGGGAGTACTGAGGACAACATGGAGTAAAACAGTGACATAGACCAGTGATTCTGAAGTCCGGTCCTGGTTCCAGCACATTAGAATCAATGAACATTGTTAGAAATGCAAGTTCTTGGGTCAGAACCAAAACTTAACAAACTCATTGCCATCACATAGGTTCCTACTCATAGTGAACATTATGCAGTGGGGGAGGGCCTGCAATCTGCGGATTAGCCACCCTGATGAAAGCTGTAAAGAAACAAACATGGAATTAATCTGATTTATGGATACAAAGGCTCAGTATATTTCCTACATCTCAGAACCAAACAAGAGCTGGGAACTATTTGATCCAATGTGGTTGTTTAAGTATATTGTTTTTAATAAAAATGGTATAATGGGTAAGATATTAAACAGAATATGGGGGATTCAGAAAATAAGTTTAAAAATTGTACTAGAGATTACTGTCATGAAAGATACATGAACTCTTTAATCTTGAGCCATTTAATTACATCCATAGCGAAGAACTTTTTCTTTAGCTTGCAAAATACAGGGAAAAAACAGCAGTCAAGAAAGTATGCCACAGGTACATAGCTCAATTAATGAGCTTACTTTACTTTCTTGAGAATTAGTCAGAAAGGACATTGCCATCACCTTTGCAGGTATGTTATCATTGGATGTATCTAAAACTCTGGGAATACCATTCTATGATGAAAAGATCCCACAGTATTTAACTATACATGTAATTTTTGTACTAGATAAGAATGTCAGCAATATTATAGCAGTGTGCTTTCATGGGTGAAATATCAAATATTTCTTCCCAGATATTGGTGTCAGAGACAATGGTCAAAAACACTAATTAGGAAACCATGAGCCATTGGTGCAGGGGTAGAGAATAAGACCATAGAATTCAAAAAGAAAGTCTAAGACTCACTTGCTGTATGGATACCTGATTTATGACTGAGTAGAAAGGCATTTCAAATGGATGTAAAAGAGATAGACTTCCCTGTGCATATGCTGGGATATCTCCCTCATATTCAGAAAAATCAATTTCAGGTACATTAAGAGTTCAAATTCAACGTGACAAGCAAATTCATCATTAGAAAAAGTGACCATGTGAATACCTTTAGATCCTATGTTAGAAAGTGATTTCTTGATAAAGAAACAAAAAGCACAAAATAAGAGAAATAATGATCAATTTAACTACAAAAATTATGGATTTCCATCATCAACAATGGAAGCGAAAAGTTGGGAGTTAAATGCC
Organism: Elephas maximus indicus; assembly: GCF_024166365.1. NCBI lineage: Eukaryota > Metazoa > Chordata > Mammalia > Proboscidea > Elephantidae > Elephas > Elephas maximus. Next base: position 31,128,705 of record NC_064825.1, read on the forward strand.
GTAACACATGTAATCACCAAAGAATAAGTGTCCAGAATACATAAGGAATGCCTTCAAATGTATAAGAAAAATATATTCAACCTCCCAGCCCCTCAAAGAACAAAAGCTCAGAACAATTGCTTCGTAGAAGAGACAGGCAGAAATGCATGTAAACAGTATTTAGTAATCAGAGAAATAAAAATGAAAGTTATAATCACTGTCATCAGATGGATATTTAAAAAGCTATTAAGTTTTGTGATGATGTGGGACAACCTGAAATATTATCCCACGCTATGGGAGTGTAAAGCGGCACAACTCTTTTAGAAACCAGTCTCTGGTAAAACTGAAGTTGTGCGCAATTCCTAGAAGGATAATCTAAAGCCAATCTTGTGTGTGGTGGCGCAGTGGTTAAGAGCTACGGTAAGCTACAGCTGCTAACCAAAGGGGGGCAATTTGATTTCACCGGCCTCTCCTGGGAAACCCCATGGGGCAGTTCAACTCAGTGCCAATGGGCTTTGTTTTTTGGTATTTAAAATTACAGAAATAACTATGATAAAGGAACACCTGAAATCAATCCCAGCTCCGTCTGTAGCTGAACGGATAAATACATTCAAATATATTCCTATGGAAGAGTGTATGTTGTTGTTGTCAGTTGCCGTGGAGTTGATTGTGACTCATGATGACCCCATGTATACAGAGTATAACTGCTCCATAGGTTTTCAAGGCTGTGACCTTTTGTAAGCAGATCCCCAGGCTTGTCTTCCAAAGTACCTCTGGCTGGCTTTGAACTGACAATCTTTCAGCTAGTATTTGAGTGCTTAACATTTTGTACCATCCAGGGTCTCTGAAGTATAAAGTGTAGTGAAAATGTATAAACTGCAGCTGCATGGAACAATTTAGATACATCTAAGAAACAATGTTAAGGTAAAAAGATAACTACAGAAGAGTACACATAATATTTCTATACAGTTCAAAATCTACAAAACTGTAAATTATTGAGGGTTATAAACATAGATGGTAAACTAAAAAGGTAATAAAAAAAAAGGTAATAGTGCGATACAAAAGCTTCAGAACAGTTGTCATTGTTTATATATTTACACATTCCATAGCTATTTTTGTATGTTGTTCGGTGCCATTGAGGCAGTTCCGACTCATACCAACCCTATGTGCAACAGAATGAGACACTGCCTGGTCCTGCACCATCCTCACAATTGTTGGATGTGCCCCATCACAACAGTCGTTGTCATGCTTAAGCCCATAGTTGCAGCCACTGTGTCAATTCATCTCCTTGAGGGTCTTCCTCTTTTTCGATGAGCCTCTACTTTACCAAGGATGATGTCCTTCTCTAGGGACTGATTCCTCCTGACACGTCCAAAGTACATGAGACGTAGCCTTGCCATCCTTGCTGCTAAGGAGCATTCTGGTTGTATTTCTTCCAAGACAGATTTGTTCATTTTTTTTGGCAGTCCATGGTATATTCAAAATTCTTCTCCAACACCACAATTTCTGTAAATATTAATGATTTAATAATATTCAGCAACACTGTAAATCAATATAACCATAGTAAACCAAACAGATCATAGCAGAGACCCAGGCCCTCTGGTGGTCCTTCTCTGCTCCTGGGCTCTGCTGATATGAGGAAGGCGATCTTCCTGCTCAGTTGTGCAGAAGTGGGGCCTGGGGGTTAGAGGTGGGTCAATAGGGCTTACTTGTACTGGACAGATGCTTTCCTCAAGTTCTTCCCAAGGCAGAGTGTGAGTGCAAGGCCTGAGAGAGAGAGGATGACAGAGCCCCAGTTGTACAGGAGCCTGGAGATCCAGTGATGTTCCTCGTCCCTCTGCACTAGCCACTGAGAACCATACGATCACACAATACAAGGGCGCTGTAGTCCAGCAGGACTTGGGCTCTGGCTCTTGGCAGCTCTACTGCCCCTTGCCACCAACTCTGAACCTGTGGTGGGGAGACTGGAGGAATTAGCTTCCCACCTCCCACCTTCTCATTTCCTATTAAAAAAAAAAAAAATCCTCTTCCTGTTCTGGTTTAGGGGCTCCAAATACAGCATTTCCTCCCTGACACACACAGGACAAAACAGGACAAAACTGCTACTGCATCCGAGTTTTAGAAGCTACAGATTTCTTTCAAAAGTGATGGCAACACAGGGCACCTGCCCTTGGTCATTTGGGGTCCTACAGACCCTAGACCCTTAGCCTGTACAGACACTTTCTTTTTCCCATAGATTTTAGAAATATATGGAAAAGGTATTTTTGCACCTAGAGTCAAGAGATGGCTGCCAGGTCCTTGAGGAACAGTCTTGGGTTGTCAAAATGCCGAGAGGCTTATTCGGCATTTAAAAAAGTTTACACACATTTCATATAGGCAAAAAAAAAAAACCCTTAAAATTACAAGCTGTCTAAAGTAAATGCTCTAAGCAATGGGAGGGGGAGTCTCTTCCCTTTTCAACGGGGAGAATTAAGCATCTCTTTCTAACTTCTAACTTCTATTTGCCCTTATAGAAAGTCTGCAAAATGACCTCAAATGAGCAGTGAGTTTTGGGGTTACATGAAAATTTTAGTGAGTAGGCAAATTCACAACACAGGATCTGTGAATAATGAGATCTTGAGAAATATGAGGTGTATAAGAGCCATAAAACCCTGTGTCGTATCAATTCCCAGGGATTCAGCGATTACATTGCTGGGGAGCTCAGGTCTTACCTGCAACAGCAGACATTATGGGAAGAGCATACGTGAGACTGTTGCCATTGGGTTGTTGCAGTTTGTTAGTAAGTCCAGACAAGGAGAAATGATAAGACAGGTGATCCTGGGGAAGCCTCTCTGCTCTGTTACATGAAGGATGACAATCATTCTATCATACGCAAATAGAGCTAAACAACTTAGGGATGCTTCTGGGTTATGGATGTTCAGCTGCCTGTTTTTCCATGCTGTTGAATGTTCTCTCACAAATTCCCTACTTCTTATCTGCAACTCTCAGACCCTTATTTTTCACTCATAAGCTAAAAAGAGGGCCACATTTTAGTATCATGACTATGTGTCAAATGAACTTTTTCAGAACTAGCCTAAAAATCATGGTTCCCTAGCAAATGCCCAGGATTTCCAGGCAACTCATCTGCACATTGCAATCACCTAGAGATCTTTTAAACACCCCAAACCATGACCACACTCCAAACCAATTAATGCACAATCCCCAGGAATGGAGCATAGGCATCTGTACATTTTGAAATTCTACAAATGATTACAATGTGTTGACAAGTTTGGTTATCACTGTCCTCTGGAGTTCTGCACTTGTCATTTCCCCAACTGGGTAGGCATACCTAGTGACAACAGATAATAAAGATCCAAACCAAAACCAAACTCACTGCCATCAAGTCAATTCCTACTCGTAGAGACTCTATAGGACAGATTAGAACTGCCCCATAGAGTTTCCAAGGAGCACCTGGTGGATCTGAACTGCCAACCTTTGGTTACAGCTATAGCTCTTAACCTTTACGCCACTAGAGTTTCCAATAACAAAGATACGTTCTTTGAAATGACTGCTGTAGTGTCAATAATAGCCACTTGAGGGAGCATCTAGTTTACACTGCGATGATGTAATCCAAAGGATCACAGGGACTAGGGAAACCCAGAAGACGGGCTGATGACACAGTGTTGGCCCCAGTGGAGATAGTGCTGTCTGTGAGCTTTAAAGCACACCTACATTTATCCCAGGAGGGGTAGGCTTTCCAGACAGAGGCTCACAAGTGCAATGAATGAGGTAGGATAGAATGGTGAAGTCTGGGGAGAAATTATAAGCAATTAGGTAATATTGGATCACAGAGATTGAGTGAGCAACGAGATGAGACTGAAGACAGTTTGGAATGAGAATCAATTAATGCCTTCCTAAAGGGCCTTCTATGTCACATCAGATAAGTTTGATTTTATTCCTAAAATGATTGAGAAAAGTCACAGTAACCAAATGATAATGTTCAGCTTTGTGTTTCAAACATATTCATCTAAAAGGCATATTGGGAAGAGTCTATTCTGAAGGAAAAAAGGCCGTTTAGCCTCCTGTTGTCGAAATATAGGTGAGAAATGAGAAAATGAAAGTAAACCAAGATACAAAAAACACATTTCTGAAATATATGTGAAGCAGGAGTAACATTAATTTAGGAGCTATTTCCATACAGACTCACAGAAAAATAAATTGCTTAAAAAAAAAAAGTTGCAGTTGAGTCAATTCGGATTCCTGGTGACCCTGTAGGACAGAGTAGAATTGCCCCATAGGGTTTCCAAAGAGCTGCTGGTGGATTCAAACTTTGGCTAGCAGCCAAGCTCCTAACCACTGTGCCACCAGGTATCAAAGTGACTCTTTATACTATGACTTCAATTATGGGGAGATGATGACGTCCTGAAGTTTTGATGTGTGGAGTGAACAATGACATCACATGGGTCATTCAAAATTTGAAGTGACTATGTGGCACAGTGGTTAAGCATTTGGCTGCTAATCAAAAGGTCGGCAGTTCAGGTGCTCCTTGGAAACCCTATGGGGCAGTTCTACTCTGTCCTATAGGGTCTCTACCAGTCCGAATCAACTCAATGGCAATGGGTTTGGTTTGATATTGGCTTATGTATCATCCAAGCTGAGGTTGCTAACAGTCAAAAGGAAGAAAGAGAAATCAAATGATAACTCATCAGTATCTGTGTAGTTAAAACTTCATTGATGAAAGCGTAACAGGAAGAATGCATAAGTGAGAAAGAAGAGCATGCGGTCAATAATAGAATTCTGGAAAAGCCATACATTAAAAGACAAATTAAGGAAAATGAGATCACAAAGGGAACTCAAATGAGTCAAAAAATGAAGTAGAAAGAATAGTGTGTGTGGCAAAATAAAAAAAGGAATGATGCCAAGTGTCCTCACTTTTACCAGCATTATTTATATCCTTTGTCTTCATGTAAAAATTTTTTTTCTGGCATAGCTCCACTAATGATAACACCTTGGGGGCGGGAAGGGGGAGAGCCAGTGGCAAACAAATGAAGACGTTGCATTATTTGCTTAAAAAATGCTGTAACTACAGCCAAGGTGAGGCCTAGACTGGGAGTCATTCCTAGTGGCCAAGGATTCAGGATTACATGAAATAATATGCTGTTATTAGATAATGGACACTGCACTGCTTTCAAGTCAGAAAATAGTATTTCTGTCTCCAACTCAACCCCTGATGTGTGCGATTGGGCAAATTTCCTCGTATCTCTTTGATTGCTTATTTTATGTTTGGATATAAAACTGCCGATTCTTTAACATCTTGTGCCTCTCAGTTCTATAATTTGATGAGAATTAATTTCCTGTCTTTGATATTCATGTGAGGCTTCCTTAACCAAGACTGTAGTCGCCTAGTACATAATCGTCTTTGAGACTCCTGAACATTTCAAAGTTAAGAGGGCTCTGAAATCTACCGAATTGGCCATGTTGGAAAGAAACAAAACAAAAACAAAAACCCATTGCGGTGGAGCAGATTCTGACTCATAGCGACCCTATAGGACAGGGTAGAACTCTTCCATCGAGTTTCCAAGCAGCGCCTGGTGGATTCGAACAGCCGACCTTTTGGATAGGCGGGTAGCCCTTAACCACTACTCCACCAGCCTTTCCTAAAAACCCTGCGGGGAGGACGCCTGACGAGGGGCACGGAGCCTCGAGGAGGAACGGGGCAAGCTCACTTTAAAGTCGCGGCCACCCTGGGTGCCTGCAGCAGGGGGCACGCGGGTTAGAGGTACCATGACGCCCGCGCCCCGCCGCCCTTGGGCACTGGAGGCAGGAGGAGGCATCGCGGTCCGACACCTGGCAGTGCGGAAGCCGGACACACGGGCCCCAGGAGGGCGGCTCAAGGGAGAGCCCAGGAGTAAGTGGGCCGTCGGTAGCCCAGAACCCCGAACTCGTCCAGGGTTCCAACCTATTCCATGAGACTCACCCAAGAAGAAAAGCGTGTCAGCATGTTGGAAAACGGGATCTTAAATTCCTAGTTCACTCACCTGAGAAAATCAGAAAGGAGAGAACTTCGTGAAAAGAAGGGCAGAAATATACAGAAAACTGGAAAAGAAGGGAAATGTAATTGCTATTGGAAAGATGAGTAGCAATTGTTTCCTACAACCTAATCGGGGCAAAGATCATCCATACACTCATGTGTTTCTTTATCCCGTCCTCCCCACTCCCCAAAAGAGCCCAGTCAGTTTGCCTTTGAGTCAGTTTGGACGATTCCCCCTCGTTTGTAAGTAGTCCATCTCCGAAGAGTTTAGGGAACAGCCACAACCAACACTGTATTACCATAATGCTATTTGGAAGATAAATCACATTAATTGAAAGGGAGCAGCCTGCAAGAGTCAAAAACAAAAAGGATGTTTATAAGAAATTTGTGTGATTTTACTAGCCTTGCCCCTGGAAGATCAACACAATTTCTACATAGCTGTAGGGAAGTTTCCCGTATCAAGTGAAGCAGGACCTCAGCAAAAACGCCACTAATTTGATGTCACTTCTCAATAAATTTGTGGTAACATTCTTCAAACACCAGATAAGAACAGAGTGTGGAGGCTATTTTTTCCTACAGCATCCTATCCTTAAATCAGAAAACAAAACAAAACAAAACCTATTGCCCTTGATTCCAACTCATAATGACCCTGTAGGACAGAGTAGAACTGCCCCATAGGGTTTCCAAGGCTGTATATCTTTATGGGAGCAGACTGCCACATCTTTCTCTGGAGGAGTGGCTGGTGGGCTCTAACATTTGACCTTTCAGTTAGCTGACCAGCACTTAACCACTGCACCACTTATCTGTAGTTCTGCAGATATTAAAAATGGTATTCTTTCTGAAGAAAAAGGTGACTTGACTATATAACAAACCAATTTGATACATTTTTCTTTTATAGTATCACTTATTTGCTGGAATACTTATGTTCTTATAAGCAAGTCTTCTACTGATGATCTTATCTTTTACTGCCTTATATGTTCATCCAGATAAAAACAAAAAACAAAAAAACCTGGTTGTTGTTAGGTGCCGTCAGGTCGGTTTTGACTCATAGCGACAACTGAATGAAACATAACCCAGTCCTGTGCCACCCTCCTGATTTTTGTTATGCTTGAGCCCATTGTTTCAGGCACTGTGTCAATCCATCTCATTGAGGGTCTTCCTTTTTTTCACTGACCCTTTATTTTACCAAGAATGATGTCCTTCTACGGGGACTAGTCCCTCCTGAAAACATATCCGAAGTATGTGAGATGAAGTCTCACTATCCTTGCTTCTAAGGAGCATTCTGGCTGTACTTCTTCCAAGAAAGATTTGTTCATTCCTTTCACAGTCCATGGTATATTCAATATTCCTCACCAACACCCTAATTCAAAGTGTGGATTCTTCTTTGGTCTTCCTTATTCATTGCCCAGCTTTTGAGTGCAAATGAGTCAATTGAAAACACCATGGCTGGAGTCAGGCACACCTTAGCCTTTAAAGTGATGTCTTTGGTTTTTAACACTTTAAAGAGGTCTTTTGTAGCAGATTTGCCAAGTGCAATGTGTAGTTTCTTTTCTTGACTGCTGCTTTCATGGGTGTTGATTGTACATCCAAGTAAAATGAAATCCTTGATAACTTTAATCTTTTTCTCCATTTATTGGCCCAGTTGTGAGGATTTTTGTTTTTATGTTGAGGTGTAACCGATACTGGAAACTGTGGTCTTTGAGCCTCATTAGTAAGTGCTTCAAGTCCTTTTCACTTTCAGCAAGCAAGGTTGTGTTATCTTTTTAATGCAGGTTGTTAAGGAGTGTTCCTCCGATCCTAATTTCCCATTCTTCTTCATAGAGTCCAGCTTCTTGGATTATTTGCCCAGCATACAAATTGAATAAGTATGGTGAAAGGATACAACCCTGACGCACATCTTTCCTGACTTTAAATCTTGTGGCATCCCCATGTTCTGTTCCAACAACTGCCTCTTGATCTATGTACAGATTCCTCATGAGCACAATTAAGTGATCTGGAATTACCATTCTTCGCAATGTTATCCATAATTTGTTATGATCCACACATAACAAACTAGTGTCTCTTATAAAAATAGATTGCTGTTTATTCTTCTTTAGTCAAATATGAAAAAAAAACCTGGTAAATTGAATGAGTTTATATTAATTCCAATTGTTGACATATGTGTATGGTCTCATTTTACTATCTTAATTTTGAAAGTTAATCTTTACATCCATTTTTTTAAAGTGATGGTGATATCATCCCCCAAGCAAGACAAGCAAGCTTTCAATTGTGTTTCCCCTTTCTACAACTTTGTTGTGTTAATATTGTCAAAAATGTAAATTCTGAGTATACACATACATTTGTATATACACGCATATGTGTATATACAAATGTATGTATATGTATATATATATATGTATATAAAAAGCCCAAACCGAGTCAAACCCACTGCTGTTGAGTCGATTCTGACTCATAGCGACCCTATAGAACAGAGCAGAACTGCCCCATAGAGTTCCCAAGGAGGACCTGGTGGATTCGAACTGCTGACCTCTTGGTTAGCAGCCGTAGCACTTAACCACTATGCCACCAGGGTTTCCACCATGTATATACATATTATATATATATATATATACATACATACATATATTCTTTTTCTTTGCTTTGATCTTAGGTTTTTTTTTTTTATGACAATGAACTTTGTGAAGGCATTGGTCATCCCTGTTTCTCATATTTTTGTAGAATCCTATGGATTTTGTGTTATTTCAGAACTGATATTTGAGAACCTTAAAATTGTTATTGAAATATATCTTTGCCTGGCAAAACTTTTTTATCTAGTATGCTTGATAAACAGGAGCCCTGGTAGCGCACAGTGGTTAAGTGCTTAGCTGCTAACTGAAAGGCTGGCAAATTTAACCCACCAGCCACTCTGCAGGAGAAAGATGTGGCCATGTACGTTCATAAAGATTGCAGCCTTTGGAAACCCTATGGGGCTGTTCTACTCTGTCCTCGAGGGTTGCTAAGAGTGGGAATCAACTCAACTGTAGCGGGTTTTTTTTTTGGGGGGGGGCGTAATTGATAAAAGCTTTATTATGCCCTCATATTTAAATGATAATTTGTGTACAGAATTTCATGCTTAAATTTATTTTCTTTTAGTAATTTAAACATTATTCGAGTTTTCTCTTGTATCCAGCATTACTTTAACAAGGTCTTAAAAAAACTAGTCTAATTGTTGTTCCTTTGAGGCAATCTTCTCTTTTTCTCTGAGAGTTTGTGTACATTCTTGTTGTCTTTAATGTTGTTAAATTTCACCACAAGATGTTTAGATACGGAGTTTAGATGTACGTTTTTCCTTTTTTCTTCCATTTTGTACCTTATAGGCCATTTGATCTGAAGTCTTTCATCTTTCACTCTGGGATTTTTTTTGCCCATACTTCTACACCTATCTGCCCGTATTTCCTCTCCCCTACCTACTCTTTTTTGGTCCTAGTACTACTTTTTAGATGTTGGCACTCTTCACACTATCTTCCACATCTTTTAACCTTTTTCTTGTGTAAGTTAAAAAACATCTACGTTCTTTCCTGATTTCCTAAGGAAAATTTTCATTCAGGTTTTTCAATGAGCTAATTCCTTCCGTACCTGCATCTGTTTTACATTCTTTCCACATATTGTTTTCCTTATTTTAAATATTATATATTTCAAACCTAAAATTTCTACCTGCTAATTTGGATGTGTTTGTTCTTTGTTTAGTGTTTCTAATAGTTTTTTTTTTAGCCTTTTCTTTGCTATGGTCTAGGATCTGATATAATTTCACGTCCAGATGGCTGTTTAAATCCCTCAGTCCTGATAATTTTTAGAGCTGAATGTGTCATTTGGGATTAAAACGTGAATGATTATTGTGAATGGTTTGGGAAAAGGAGAAGTAGAGGCATACATGTCTGGCATCCTAGATGATTTAAGTCTGGGGTTCAGAGAGATGGGATAGAAAACAAAAAATACCCAGGAGATATGGTTAAAAACAATTTGACCAAATTCAAATTGGTCCTAAGTATACCTTGATTGAATTGATGACTTATTTGGACAAATAATATCCGACAATATCAGGCTTCATACTTACCTTTCAGAATTGATTTCCCCTTCCATCTAAAAATTTTATTTCAAAATGAGTTTCCAACTTGTAGTTATCTGAATGTATCTAAAAATAGTATATTATTAGGAAAAGCCTAAATGAATAAAACTCTTAAAGTGTTAGCTTTACAAAACAGTACATAAATATGACTGAATTATGGATTTTTTGGATGTGTGGATATGCCCCAGCACCCAGCTACCCTAGACGGCTCCGGCACCAACAAAACCAGCTCTCAGGCTCCGTAGGTACAGAAGACCTTCTCCCCAGCTTGGAGCAAGCTCCGCCTCTGGAGAAATCGCGCGTTTTCATCCAGGCGGCGGGGCAGCAGCGGGAAGGCATTATTTGTGCTCCCAGCCCGAGGACAATGAAGGGGTTCTCCAGGACGGCAATGCTTCAGACTCAGGCTCTCAGGAACGTGGGGTTCTGTGCGGGCTCCTCACTCTCAAGGACTTGATCTCAGGAGGGTCCAAGGAAAGGCCTTAGCGTCCCTCGGCCAGGAAGGTTTCCCGGGGAGACTTTAGGGTGTGAAATGAGCAGCTCTCTAGGAATTTACAGTCCTGTCCGGAGCGACTGGCGGTGCCAAGGGGTCCTGGAGGCTCTTGAAGGAAATGGTGGTGCTGGAAGGTGGTGGTACGGGTGTTCGCACAAGTACGTGACCTGCCGGCGGCGCCTGTGTCTGGACTCAGATGCGGGAAACCTGCGGAGACCCTGGGTCAGACGGGGACCGGGCGGAGTTTCGTGGCCGAGATCCAGGCGCTCCCTGCTCAGGCCCGTGGCTGCCCTGGAGCCTAAACCTTAACAGTCCCCCGTGCCCACCTCCAGAGCTCGCTCCTAGGACCCTGAGGCCCAGGCGGCCTGCTTCACCCAGCGCCTCCCGCGGGGAAGGCGCGGAGGGAGACCAGGCCCACACGGTGGGTGTTGCTCGATGAGTGCTGAAGGGCGGCAGCGTGGCCCCCAAACTGCTCCCCTTCACCCTGAGACTCTGAGTCTGCACCCTTCAGCTCCAGTGCTAGCATTCCCAGGGACCCAAGCCTGGGCTGCCCTCAGCGCTTAGATGAAAGAGCAGCTGGGCCAGGAAAGGTGGGAATGAGAATCCCTATGGATGGAAATTGTGGCACTCGAGTTTCTCCTGGTGTTTCTCAGTGCTGGGGATAGACACTGGCTTTACGAAGTTGTTAATCTATGGGTCCGCTTTACAATAATATATTTCCATATTGCCCAATTCATTACATACCAGTGTTCACAGTATACTTCAGGTGACAAATATTTTATACTTAATCAACCAATACACCATTTTATAAACTATTGTCTCATGGGCAGCAGGGCAAAGGAGGCTGGAGATTTAAAGATAGTAGAGAATATTATATCTGGCCTGGAGGGGCTTACAGTTCACTGAAGGCCAAAGAGACCAAAACATTTCAGTTTAGTGAGTTAGCACTGACTTGGAGGCAGCTATGAGAGGCCCTAGAATGAAAAGAGGGATTCCTACCTGTAGCAAATGAAGCTTTCTCATTGAGAGAAGTGGGGGGAGAGAGGGTATCAGGTAGTCACTTTTTTATGGGATGAGAAAGAGTCAAAACTGCAATTGGGTTGGGATTTTTGCACCTAATTAAAGTGGACCTTGGCTGTTGAATATTCTGTATTTTTCAAAGCAAAGTGTAAGTTTTACTGTTTATTCTAGTAATTATGTGGTTTAAGATAACTGTGACAATGTCAGTACTAAGAAAGCTCTGTGCTCTTGCATTAACCCATTAAAAAAATGGATCAAACAGCCAGGTATTCTTTTACGTTCAGCTGGCTTAGAAATCCAATGATAGACACAGCATAAAGATTGCACAGTATTCCAGGAGAATTGTTTTTGTTTAAAGAAAATCAAATCAAATTCCTGCACTTAACATTATCACACTTTTAAGAATAATACAACCAGTAGTCTAATAATAAATGTAAATGAGGTTAAAGATAAGCAAGTTGGCACTAGGAAAGGGTCTCAGTTATTAGCATTCTCAGACATGGGCAAGTTTCTAAACTGTCCCTGATCCTTGGGATCCACAGCAAAGGAAAGGCCTGAGAGGGGAAGAGAAGGAACATGAAAGCAAACTACAAATGAGGGTATCATTATTCACATTAACAAAGCTCACTACACCAAGTTCGTAATCCAGAAACACCCCTACGTGTCCTAGAGGTCTTTCTACATACTGAGGTAAGAGTGGGGACGAGGTAAAGAGACTGTACTGATTGTTCTCTTTGACACAAAAAAGTAGAAAAATTCCCTCGGAGCTAACCAGCATGTCATTCCTCATCGTCCAAGAATCATTACAAAGTCCAATAACCCAGTTCCAACAGTGCCCACATCCACCTCCCAGTAATATTTGCCAGATATAAAGGTCTGGGCTCCCCAGGCAAGAAAACTCTTAGATCTTGTTGAATTCTGGTCCACATCGAGATGATCACCGCTAAAGAGCACACGTCTCAGATCTTCAAACACGGGAACATGGCAAGTGACTCTTTCATGGTCCAACGAAATATACACTGCAGAAAGAAAAACAAAAAAAACAGTTACCAAGTCCTGAAGGACAGGGACTTTACATAGTGTCTTACTTTTAGTGGCATATTTCATTTGGATGATTATGATTGATTACTGTGTAGATACCCCAGTAACACAGTGCTGTGGAATCGATTCCAACTCATAGCGACCCTATGGGACAGAGTAAAACTCCCCCACAGAGTTTCCAAGGAGCGCCTGGCAGATTTGAACTGCTGACCCTTTGATTAGCACCTGTAGCACTTAACCACTACACCACGAGGGTTTCCACCTTATTAGAACGTATCATATTTGGCTTTTCCTCAGATTTTATTTAGCTTTTTCTAAAATGGAAATTTTGATTCTAAAAGTTTCCTGAAATGAAAGCATAGATGCAGTAATGGAGAAAAAGGACCCGGAGGTGCTATTGCACCAAAGGGCTGTCTGTTATCTTGGAAACCAGTGAGCCTGTTTATCAATCCAGTGATGGGCCACGAACTGATCTCTGGGTTCACTGGCTGGGGCACGTGCAGCTGCACCAGCTCACTCCTGCAAAGAAGAAGACTTAGTTACTGTTACTGGGCTCAGAGTTTTCATCCCAGTGATTATGTCAGTGTTCCACTAAAGATGCTCCCTCAGGATCCTCACAATTATGTTCCCTGAATGGGGGAGATGCTGCAAATGGCAATTTATTTTCTGAAAATAAGATCTAATCCCACTAAAATCGAATCTGCCATTCAGTCCTGGTATACAATTACATCTCAGTCATGACTGTGTCTGGTTACTTCCTCCCAACTACAGGGGTTGGGTGTGAAAAATGACCTGATGACCAGGAGGACATACTGCACAAGAATGCTGTGGATTTTAATCCACACTAGTCACCGCTGACATGTGTTCATACTTGTGAAAATCATAAGCAGCAATGGAATTGTCATCATACAACTTCTATGTAAAAGGACACCTGCAATTAACACCACCACCCCGCTTCTTCTTAGGCTAGACAACCAAGCCTTCTCTACCTTTTGAGAAAGATAAGTAGACTCTGAGATTATATTATTATAATAAATAAATTATGCTCCCGCTCAGTATAATCACTGTCACAATTCTTACAACTAAAATATAGGTGCAAGCTTACCTTTTCATCAGGTCTGTGAAATGTTGCAAAAGAATAAAGAAAGTTTTAGTATTTATTTAACAAGATTCATAGTGTTCTCACATAAAACCCTAATCCAAAGGATACGGTAACCCAAACATGATGGCAGTGTTTATCAAAGACATGGAAACAGAATAAGAAAATATATTGTATAGATTCCCAAATTTGTTAATACTGTCAAATCAAGATACAAATGTAAATATATTAAAATAAGGCTCTCCATTGTAGTTTTTCAGTCATTGAATGCATATTCGGAGAATTTTTAGAAGAGCACTTTCTCTGGGGTGGTAATGCCTACTTTTTTTACAAAGCTTCACTGCTCCTCAATGAGGCAAGATTGACCCTTGATCTGCAGTATTACCTGGATAGACAGTATCCTTCTCGTGTCATCAGAGAGCACATTCCAAGCCAATGATGGAAGACAAAGAGAACGTGGACATCATTTCCAAGCAGCGCCTTGACTCCCCTTCCTTTGTCCTTACCTGGAGCAGTCCCATGTCTGGTTTATGGCACATTTCCTTCAGCTGCTCATACATTCCCCGTAGGAGTTTCCCCTTCAGGGCCATAGTGTTTTCACTTTCCTGGAGTTGTTGAAAAATCTCTTTGCTTTCCTTTTCTAGCCTCTCTAAATATTTTTGCTCTTCTTCATAGAGCAATAGATGCACCTTTCGATATTCAGCATGGATCATCTTCCTGCGTAGATTCACATAACCCTGAATTGGTAGTGAATACATGGAATATTTACTGGGTTGTCTTCGTCCATGTCTTCTAAGCTACTGGTTTATCTTCGGCCAATTTGCTATGTTTATTAAACCAAAAATTTGGGGGTTTCTTTTGCTTTTTTTCTTTTCTTCCACTTCATTATTTTTTTTAATTTCAACAATAGTAATATCTCCAACCACTTCCCTCAAATGTCCACATTTTCTTTTAAAAAAGGAATTTGTGGTTTTATACTTAATTGTCTTATATAATATACTGCTGTTACCATGTGCCGTTGAGTCTATTCTGACTCATTGAGACCCTACAAGGCAGAATAGAACTGCCCATAGTACTTTCAAGGCTGTAATCTTTACAGAAGCAAATTGCCACATCTTTTTCCAGTGGAGCAGCTGGTGAGTGCAAATCTTCATCCTTTTGGTCAGCAGGTGAGAGTTTAACCATTGTGCCACCAGGGCTCCTATACATGTAACATACTAAAACCTACTTACTACTAAGAGTTTCTAGTCTCCTTTATCCTCACATACTCTGTAGAGTAACTCTTCACTTTCAAGAATAGCCAATATTACATCATAGGATAAGATGTGACCTTTCTAAAAATTTTACCACCAGGTCCACAAATTGCATACTAACCAGAATCTTGTCTATCTCTATGTGTTCAATTTGCTCTTTTTATCCAAGGTCACACATGCCACTTAGCCAACTTCCATAGGGTCCTTAGAGGCATTGTTCAACAGACAACCCCGTTTCAGTATTAATTCCCTCTGTCTTATGTTCAGTTTGTTTCCTTACTTTCCTCTCAACTTTTCAAATATGCTTTATTTATGCCGATTGTCTTGAAACAAATCAAAACATCTAATATTGACCACATGTGTATATTTACTGTGCTCATTTGTGAAACTCTGGATCTTTCATCAGTTCAATGAAATCTCTCTTCCATTCCCAACACTTTACTGAAACCAGACTTTTCATCTCATCAAGATCCTCCTTTGTTGAATCCAAACATTTATTTCCATATTACTAAGGCTTTCCTCACAGTTTACCAACCGTTCCTTGTATAAAACCCATGTAACTAGTCTTCGAACAAATCCTTTGGTGGTTTTCCTCTATCAGTCCACTTTTACCAGTTCCCCTTTCCTAGCCGGACACATCAGCACAGGGAGTCCTCAAGTTACTTTTTTTCTTCCATCTGAAAATTTTTTTCTCTCTAAAAATTCTCATCGTGTGGTATCATCTACTCCAAAACCTAGAATATGCTGATGATGGTGAAATATCCCGGTCCAGACTCAATCATTCTCATCCAATTGCTTACTACATATTTCAACTTGGATAGCTCACAAAATCTTAAAAGCTAACACGTCTCAACCTAAATTTTTTATCCCACCAAATCCAACCCAGCTTCACCTCCTCCATTACTAACCTCAGGTTGCCTCAGTTTCAAAGCCAAATACGTCTCTCATTCTTGATTTTACCCTTTTAACATTGTACCTCAAACAAATCACTATTTTCTGGTATTCCCTATCAAGAATCTCTCTTGAATCCTTTCACTTCCCATTGTTGGTGATCAATTTATTTCTGATCTTTTCTGTAAGGATTCTTGCAACTACTTCTACTTGCTTTCTTGGCTTACATTTTGAAATTTTCCAACCCTGTCTCTCTAAACTGCAGACTGAATGAACTTTACAAAAAATAATCATGATCATATTTGTTTATTTAAAATCCTTCAGAGGCTTTTATTTGTACTCAGAATATACTTGAACTTATTAGTATATGCTAGGTGAACATGCAGTATATGGCATGAACTTATCTTTGTCTCTTAATCTGGGACTCGATTGATCCTCTCTCTTTATACACTCCTGTCATATTAAACTTAAGGCTCCCCAATAAGCAAGCAGTCTGTCTCCTTTTTTTCTGTCTCCTTGAGTCTGGTTCATTCCACGTGCAATTCCATTCACCCGGCATGCTTATGTTACTATATTTCTCATAAAAAAGTCACACTCAAATTTCACATCAGAACTCAGGGCCTTTACAATAGAGAAGGAAAGGCAAGTTTGGGGCAGGAAAATACATTTAGTTTGAGACATGTTCAATTTCATTCTCTGTACCAGATAGGTACTTGCCTCTGTTTCTAACCTCTTAGAAGCCAACAGATATTATGATTTTAGCTCAATTTTTTTTACTGTATAAATACAATGTGTCCTAAGATGTTTCTGAGGGAAAGAGTCCCTTACTTACCTCCCAAGTTCTGATTTTCCTGGTTTCTCTGTTAAGATTTCTCTGATTTTCTTGTGTCTTTTCCCATACAGCCCTCATTTGTTTGAGGAGCTTTTGCTGCAAAAAAAAAACCATGAAGGTGGGCATTAAAGAAGCTAATATTGAAGATGTTGGATCCACTGATGGAGAGGGGCAGAAATGTGAAGTAAATGAGCACTGAAGAGCTCAGAGGAGCTGCTGCATTTTCACTGCTTAATTGTCAAATCTTGGAAACTTTTTTCTAACAGTAGAATAAAGATCTTATCGTGTTAAGGGTCTTCTACCACTGAAATATCTGGCCCTCAAATTTTATGTCCCCTGATCAATTTTCCTAACTGAATCTTCTTTTCAGATTTAGTTGTCTGATGCTAGTTCTTGCTTCCTTCTCTTGTAGTTTTTAGCTATAAACCAGTGTTTCTAAATGGATTTCATTAGATTAGGCTGTTGGCAATCATGGTTATAGTTACTAATAACGATAAATGGAATTTAAGGATTTGTTCACCTCAGTCTTACAATGGATTATCATAATTCCAACCACCACCAACATCATCATCATTATTAACACTAGTTGTAAGATGTTAAATGGTAAGAATATAAGCTATATAAGATTGGTGACAATTTTTCTTTCCTGATTTATCCCTAGTGACTAGCATATAAACCCAAACCAAACCCATTGCCACCGAGTCGATTCCAACTCATAGTGACCCTATAAGACAGAGTGGAACTGCCCCATAGTGTTTCTAAGGAGTGCTTGGTGAATTCCAACTGCCCACCTTTTGGTTAGCAGCCATAGCTCTTAACCACCATGTCACCAGGGTTGGTGACTAGCATATAAAACTCAGTAAATATGTATGTTACATGAATGAATAATAATTATGTTCACTTTCTTCTTCCTAATGTCTCAGGTATGGGATGCCCCAGGTTCAACCTCCTTTGACATCCATTGCTTACCCGGTATTCCTCAGCAGTCCAATCAATGGAACAGTGTCTCTGAGCCTTGTGCTCCTTAGACTTGCAGCAGAGCAAGCAGAGTATGTCTTTGACAACTTCACAGAAGAAGTTCTTTGTTTTCATGTGTATCCCACACATCTGTTGTGCAGAACTTGGTAAGTAGGAGAGTCTTGCTCTTCTGGCGAGGAACACTTGTGTCTTCAAAACTATGTTGGTTTTAAAGCTCATTTGATATGATGATTCCGTGCCCACAGGGCAGCAAGGAGGATTTGGGGCTTCCTCCCAGCGGATACAGAGACAGGGCCTGCAAAAGCTGTGCCCACAGCCTGTGGTGACTGGATCTATGAAATACCTCATGCAGATGGAGCAGAAGAATTCATTCTGGAGGAAGTTGGAATACTTGTTTCTGAGGAGAGAAAAGAAAAAAAAAAGACAGAAAATTATTTTCTAATGTTTTTTTAAAGTAGTGCTTTGTCAAAATTCTCAACAATACTCCTGAGCGTGAGATTAGTATTAATATGTTATATAAGGCAGAAAACAGATGCTGGGGAACAGAGATTCTTCATGATCTTCAGCTAAAGCTAATTTTTCAACCATGGTCTTTACCACCATGGTTCCAGATCCCTAGTAAAATTCCATTTTTGTTTATTTATGTCGTCTACTCTAAATGGACATGGGAATCGGTAATTCACTTCCAATTCCCACCAACAGAGAGTGGGTCCCATTTTATGTAACATAATCGTAACGGTCCTTCTGTCAGTGACTGGTTATAAGGGTCATTTGAGTCTGTTTTCCGCTGTACGATATGGAAGGATGACTATTAGGAGAATTCTACAAGAGGTTTCCTTGCTTCTAAAAAGAAACTCTGTCCAGAGACAACTGCCTCTGGACGGTGTTTGTATATGATGCCTGGAACTGACATTTTGTGACACAATGTTCACAAGCCTAGAGTCAAAAGCAAACACCCTGATGATAACAGAGAATTGAAAGAACCTGGGTCTTTGACAATGCCCTGGAGGCACTAAATAAACCATCTTAGGAGATGACAGTAAATGTAAGATGACTTATGGAAATAGAAAATTATTTTACCACCAGCATAATAATCATTTATTGGGGCAAGAATCATCGGTTGCTGTGAAAATCATTGGGTGAAAAAGTATTACCTCCAACAACTCCTTGTTAATATGTACCTCTCTTTTAAGCACCATCAAGTAATATATTGAATTCATTTCTTTAAATAAAGAAATATGTGCTTTCTGTTAAAATAATTTATGATTAAAAGTTTTGCTTTAATTGCTGGGCTATCGTCATCTGAGAAATTGAATGGGAAGAGCAGCATATTTCCAGGACTGAACACTTATTGTTTGGTCCTTGAAGTAAACAATTGCTTTACTGAATAATCATAAACCCAGATTTAATATACCACTTTAAAAAATGGGTAGCAATGTGGTAACCATAACTGTAGGTATATTTAGAAATTAACATTTGTGAGATAATTTATGAACTTATGCATTGAGAACCATAAAATCTTAAGTGATATCAGATATAAAGCCATTTACATAAAGCTAGGATGCCTGAAATGTGAAAGAAGGTTTGAGGGACATGGGAAAAGTTTAAACTAGCTCTCTGTGGAATACATAAGGCACTGGCCAAGAAGTCATTATTAATGTGGTATTATCTATATTGACAACATTAATGATGATAACTTTAAATGGATAGTAGAAGCCGATATTTATTGTTTAGAGAGGCATTTCTCTGATCCCTTTAATCTGGGTTACCTATTCTAATCCTCCCAATGATACTATTCATTCATTTTCTATCCTTACCAACACTTTATAATGAGAAATCTTGACACAGTGTGAATGAATTATTGTCTAACATCATACATCAAATTAAATTACTGATTCAGTATTCAAATGTAGGTCTTATTGAAAGCAAAAAAAAAAATTTCTAATTTTAGTGTCCAATATTAACATTACATCAATCAACATTTACTGATATCTACATTTTATAGACAGTAATCTCTTGTGCAGATACAATGGTAAATAAGACAATATTCTGGTACTCAGTGGCTCACAGTTTTGTGGGTGATTAAAAATAAGTAAAAAAAGTAAAAAGAATTGTTGGGTGAATTCAAAGAGCCCTCACATATCCATCACTTGTTTACATTCAACATTGTTAGTTTTCTGCAGTCCTCGATAGTTTCCAAACACTTTATAATCCAAGTCTGAAAACTAAAATTCATATCTGAAAACTGAAGAGACATCATTTTAAACATTCTTGAAGTTTTCAAGGATTTCATTTTCCTTGGATCCACAAACAACACCCATTGAAGCAGTGGTCAAGAATTCAAACGATGTATTGCATTGGGCAAATCTGCTGCAAAGACCTCTTTAAAGTATAAAGAGCAAAGAAGATGTCATCTTGAGGACTAAGGTGCGCCTCACCCAAGCTACGGTATTTTCACTCACCTCATATGCATGCTAAAACTGAACATTGAATAAGACAGACCAAAGAATTGATGCATTTGAATTGTGGTGCTGGCAAAGAATGTTGAATATACCATGGACTGCCAGAAGAACAAACAAATCTGTTTTAGGAGAAGTACAGTCAGAATTCTTCTTGGAAGGAAGGATGTAGAGACTTTGTGTGACGTACTTTGGACATGTTATCAGTAGGGAATTGTTAAAGGAGAAGGATGTCATGCTTGGTAAAGCAGAGGGTCATCAAAAAAGTAGAAGAGGAGGCGGGGCCAAGATGGCGGACTAGGTAGACACTACCTCGGATCCCTCTTGCAACAAAGACTCAGAAAAACAAGTGAATCCATCACATACATAACAATCTACGAACCCTTAACAACAAACACAGATTTAGAGACGGAGAATGAACAAATACGGGGAAGCAGGAACTGTTTTTGGAGCCTGGACCTGGCGTCCCAGTCAGGTTACCTTGGTGTCGGGCTTAGGTCTGGGCCCAAGGGAGATGAACTTAAAATCTTGTGACGGCGCAAACAAGGGGCGCAGCCCTACTCCCCTGAACTGACCCCGGGAGGGGGCCCAGCCGTCCGTGCGGGTTGCGTGGCGACGATGCTGGAAGGAGAAGTCCCCGGGAGTCAGTGACTGGTTTTGGAGCCGGAAGTGCAGCGTCCCAGCTGGGGAACCTTGGCACCGAGCTTTTGACTGGGCGCTGTCACAGTGCAAGCACGGGGCGCAGCCCTACTATCCTGAACTAACACTGGGAGGGGGCCCAGCCGGCCTGCAGGGGCAGCGCAGTGACGCGGCTGGTGGGACAAGAAGTCCCAGAGAGGCAGCGACTGATTTTGGAGCTGGGAGTGCAGTGTCCCAGCAGGGGAACCTTGATGCTGGGCTTTGGATTGGCAGCGGAGGATCTGACCGCGGCTTCAGTGGGACAAACCCTCGGGGGCAATATCCACACAGCCAGCGCACATGGGCGACACGCCCCTCAGGAATCTCAGATAAAATAGTCATTCCAAGGAAGATAAGGAACTTTGGCTATGTTCCGAGGTGCTACTTTCCTATTTCTCTGAACCCTCCCCCACCCTTCCCAGGCGGCTTCATTAACATTGGAATTTCCTGAGCCAGAGGGAGAACAGCTCTGGCTCCGCGGTGGCTTTGCTTCCCCCCCCCCCTTTTTTCTTTTGGTCTTTTCCTAACCCATTCTTCCGGCCTGAGAGAAGGAACCACAAAAAACCCAGGGACCAAACATCCATCCCTAATTGGACTAAAAACACAGAACCAGCTCCAGCCAAGCATATATGATCCAAATCTCGGACTTTCATCCTTACAGGGAACAAGGTGGCGGTTCTAATCCAAAGGCAGTTCTGAAAGGGATCTGACTGCATTTTATTTTTAGCGGATTTTCTGGAAAAACAAGTTTCCCAGGTCTGATATCTCTGCTTATTCAACAGAGCCCTAACTGACCCACAACAGGGAACTGAGGGCTGAAGCTCCCCTCCAGACCACCTAGCCTCTTGCCTTAGGGGTCTAAGGAGGGTGACACCTACCAATCAGTAGAGGTACTTGCATTGGGGCCCTAAGGTACAGGTGCAGTGCCCTCCCACCAAGGTGCTATAGGAATAGAGACACACCTACCTCACTGACACTTGGGGGAAGCCTGTCAGCATCCTGCTCCCCTGGACGGTGAACCCCAGCTGCTAATAGAATCTGGTGCACACAACTATCATCCCTACTTCTCGAGATGGATAGGTGTTAGGGTGCAGCACACACTTGATGACCCAAAATCAGATTCTACTCAAGAATAGTGAATAGACTCAGGCATATATATCTGGAAACAGCCCAAACCAGCTGGTAATAGGTCATAAGTAAGTCAAGGGCTACAACAAACAAGACAGCACAATCTAGTAGTCCATCCACGTATATTGAAAGAAAACAAAACAAGATAAGACTCAGTGAGCAATTATAGAATAAACCACTTCTGTATCTTAGTGATGGCATGGAGACAGCAGTCGATATCAAACCACATAAAGAAGCAGACCATGACAGCTTCTACAACCCCCCAAACAAAAGAATCAAAATCTTTCCCAAATGAAGATACAATCCTGGAATTATCAGATACAGAATATAAAAAACTAATTTACAGAATGCTTCAGGACATCAGGGATGACCTCAGAAATGAAATGAGGCAAACTGCAGAAAAAGCCAAGGAACACACTGATAAAACAGTTGAAGAACTCAAAAAGATTATTCAAGAATATAGTGGAAAAATTAATAAGTTGCAAGAATCCATAGAGAGACAGCATGTAGAAATCCAAAAGATTAACAATAAAATTACAGAATTAGACAACGCAATAGGAAGTCAGAGGAGCAGACTCGAGCAATTAGAATGCTGACTGGGAAATCTGGAGGACCAGGGAATTAACACCAACATAGCTGAAAAAAAAAATCAGATAAAAGAAATAAAAAAAAAAAAAAAATGAAGAAACCCTAAGAATCATGTGGGACTCTATGAAGAAGGATAACTTGTGTGTGATTGGAGTCCCAGAACGGGAGGTAGGACAGAAAACACAGAGAAAATAGTTGAAGATCTGCTGACAGAAAACTTCCCTGAGATCATGAAAGATAAAAGGATATCTATCCAAGATGCTCATCGAACCCCATTTAAGATTGATCCAAAAAGAAAAACACCAAGACATATTATCATCAAACTCGCCAAAACCAAAGATAAACAGAAAATTTTAAAAGCAGCCAGGGAGAAAAGAAAGGACTCCTACAAGGGAGAATCAATAAGAATAAGTTCACACTACTCAGTAGAAACCATGCAGGCAAGAAGGTGATGGGATGACATATACAGAGCACTGAAGGAGAAAAACTGCCAACCAAGGATCATATATCCAGCAAAACTCTCTCTGAAATATGAAGGCGAAATTAAGAGATTTACAGATAAACACAAGCTTAGAGAATTTGCAAAAACCAAACCAAAGCTACAAGAAATACTAAAGGAAATTGTTTGGTCAGAAAACCAATAATATCAGATACCAGCACAACACAAGGTCACAAAACAGAACATTCTGATATCAACTCAAATAGGGAAATCACAAAAACACATTAAGATTAATTAAAAAAAAATGCTCATAACAGGGAATCATTGAAGTCAATATGTAAAAGATCACAATAATCAAAAACAGGGACTAAATACAGGTGGCATAGAACTGCCATATGGAGAGTGATACAAGGCGATACAGGACAATACAAGTTAGATTTTTACTTAGAAAAATAGGGGTAAATATTAAGGTGACCACAAAGAGGTATAACAACTCCATAACTGAAGATAAAAGCCAAGAAAAACGTTAACAACTCAACAAACATAAAGTCAAACACTACGAAAATGAGGATCTCACAATTTACTAAGAAAAACATCTCAGCACAAAAAAGTAAGTGGAAAAATGAAATTGTCAACAACACACATAAAAAGACATCAAAATGACAACACTAAACACTTATTTATCCATAATTATGCTGAATGTAAATGGACTAAATGCACCAATAAAGAGACAGAGAGTCAGAGACTGGATAAAGAAACACGATCCATCTATATGCTGCCTACAAGAGACACATCTTAGACTTAGAGACACAAACAAACTAAAACTCAAAGGATGGAAAAAATATATCAAACAAACAATAAGCAAAAAAGAAGAGGAGTAGCAATATTAATTTCTGACAAAATAGACTTTAGACTTAAATCCACCACAAAGGATAAAGAAGGACACTACATAATGATAAAAGGGACAATTGATCAGGAAGACATAACCATATTAAATATTTACGCACCCCATGACAGGGCTGCAAGATACATAAATCAAATTTTAACAGAACTGAAAAGTGAGATAGACACCTCCACAATTATAGTAGGAGACTTCAACACACCACTTTCGGAGAAGGACAGGACATCCAGTAAGAAGCTCAATAGAGACACGGAAGATCTACTTACAACAATCAACCAACTTGACCTCATTGACTTATACAGAACTCTCCACCCAACTGTTGCAAAGTATACTTCTTTTTCTAGCGCACATGGAACGTTCTCTAGAATAGACCACATATTAGGTCATAAAACAAACCTTTGCAGAATCCAAAACATCGAAATATTACAAAGCATCTTCTCAGACCACAAGGCAATAAAACTAGAAATCAATAACAGAAAAACTAGGGAAAAGAAATCAAATACTTGGAAACTGAACAATACACTCTTGAAGAAAGACTGGGTTATAGAAGACATCAAGAAGGGAATAAAGAAATTCATAGAATGCAACGAGAATGAAAATACTTCCTATCAAAACCTCTGGGACACAGCAAAAGCAGTGCTCAGAGGACAATTTATATCGATAAATGCACACATACAAAAAGAAGAAGGAGCCAAAATCAGAGAACTGTCCCTACAACTTGAACAAATAGAAAGTGAGCAACAAAAGAATCCATCAGGCACCAGAAGAAAACAAATAATAAAAATTAGAGTTGAACTAAATGAATTAGAGAACAGAAAAACAATTGAAAGAATTAACAAAGCCAAAAGCTGGTTCTTTGAAGAAATTAACAAAATTGATAAACCATTGGCTAGACTGACTAAAGAAATACAGGAAAGGAAACAAATAACCCGAATAAGAAACGAGAAGGGCCACATCACAACAGACCCAAAGGAAATTAAAAGAATCATATCAGATTACTACGAAAAATTGTACTCTAACAAATTTGCAAACCTAGAAGAAATGGATGAATTCCTGGAAAAACACTACCTACCTAAGCTAACACATTCAGAGGTACAGCAACTAAATAGACCCATAACAAAAAAAGAGATTGAAACGGTAATCAAAAAACTCCCAACAAAAAAAAAAGCCCTGGCCCGGACGGCTTCACTGAAGAGTTCTACCAAACTTTCAGAGAAGAGTTAACACCACTACTACTAAAGGTATTTCAAAGCATAGAAAATGAAGGAATACTACCCAACTCATTCTATGAAGCCACCATCTCCCTGATACCAAAACCAGGTAAACACATTACAAAAAAAGAAAATTACAAACCTATATCCCTCATGAACATAGATGCAAAAATCCTCAACAAAATTCTAGCCAATAGAATTCAACAACATATCAAAAAAATAATTCACCACGACCAAGTGGGATTTATACCAGGTATGCAAGGCTGGTTTAATATTAGAAAAACCATTAATGCAATCCACCACATAAATAAAACAAAAGACAAAAACCACATGATCTTATCAATTGATGCAGAAAAGGCATTTGACAAAGTCCAACACCCATTTATGATAAAAACTCTCACCAAAATAGGAATTGAAGGAAAATTCCTCAACATAATAAAGGGCATCTATGCAAAGCCAACAGCCAACATCAGTCTAAATGGAGAGAACCTGAAAGCATTTCCCTTGAGAACGGGAACCAGACAAGGATGCCCTTTATCACCGCTCTTATTCAACATTGTGCTAGAAGTCCTAGCCAGAGCAATTAGGCTAGACAAAGAAATAAAGGGCATCCGGATTGGCAAGGAGGAAGTAAAATTATCTCTATTTGCAGATGACATGATCTTATACACAGAAAACCCTAAGGAATCCTCCAGAAAACTACTGAAACTAATAGAAGAGTTTGGCAGAGTCTCAGGTTATAAGATAAACATACAAAAATCACGTGGATTCCTCTACATCAACAAAAAGAACATCGAAGAGGAAATAACCAAATCAATACCATTCACAGTAGCCCCCAAGAAGATAAAATACTTAGGAATAAATCTTACCAAGGATGTAAAAGACCTATACAAAGAAAACTACAAAGCTCTACTACAAGAAATTCAAAAGTACATACTTAAGTGGAAAAACATACCTTGCTCATGGATAGGAAGACTTAACATAGTAAAAATGTCTATTCTGCCAAAAGCCATCTATACATACAATGCACTTCCGATCCAAATTCCAATGTCATTTTTTAAGGTGATAGAGAAACAAATCACCAACTTCATATGGAAGGGAAAGAAGCCTCGGATAAGCAAAGCATTACTGAAAAAGAAGAAGAAAGTGGGAGGCCTCACTCTACCTGATTTCAGAACCTATTATACAGCCACAGTAGTCAAAACAGCCTGGTATTGGTACAAAAACAGGCACATAGACCCGTGGAACAGAATTGAGAACCCAGATATAAATCCATCCACATATGAGCAGCTGATATTTGACAAAGGCCCAGTGTCAGTTAATTGGGGAAAAGATAGTCTTTCTAACAAATGGTGCTGGCATAACTGGATATCCATTTGCAAAAATTGAAACAGGACCCATACCTCACACCAAGCACAAAAAAAAAAACTAACTCCAAGTGGATCAAAGACCTAAACATAAAGACTAAAACGATAAAGATCATGGAAGAAAAAATAGGGACAACCTTAGGAGCCCTAATACAAGGCATAAACAGAATACAAAACATTACCAAAATTGACGAAGAGAAACCAGATAACTGGGAACTCCTAAAAATCAAACACCTATGCTCATCTAAAGACTTCACCAAAAGAGTGAAAAGACCACCTACAGACTGGGAAAGAATTTTCAGCTATGACTTCTCCGACCAGCGCCTGATCTCTAAAATCTATATGATTCTGTCAAAACTCAACCACAAAAAGACAAACAACCCAATCAAGAAGTGGGCAAAGGATATGAACACACACTTCACTAAAGAAGATATTCAGGCAGCTAACAGATACATGAGAAAATGCTCTCCATCATTAGCCATTAGAGAAATGCAAATTAAAACTACGATGAGATTCCATCTCACTCCAACAAGGCTGGCATTAATCCAAAAATCACAAAATAATAAATGTTGGAGAGGCTGCGGAGAGATTAGAACTCTTATACACTGCTGGTGGGAATGTCAAATGGTACAACCACTTTGGAAATCTATCTGGCGTTATCTTAAACAGAAATAGAACTACCATACAACCCAGAAATCCCACTTCTCGGAATATGCCCTAGAGAAATAAGAGCCTTCACACAAACAGATATATGCACACCCATGTTTATTGCAGCTCTGTTTACAATAGCAAAAAGCTGGAAGCAACCAAGGTGTCCATCTACGGATGAATGGGTAAATAAATTGTGGTATATTCACACAATGGAATACTACGCATCGATAAAGAACAGTGATGAATCTGTGAAACATTTCCTAACATGGAGGAACCTGGAAGGCATTATGCTGAGCGAAATTAGTCAGAGGCAAAAGGACAAATATTGTATAAGACCACTATTATAAGATCTTGAGAAATAGTATAAACTGAGAAGAACACATACTTTTGTGGTTACGAGGGGGGGGGGGGAGGGTGGGAGAGGGTTTTTTACTGATTAATTAGTAGATAAGAACTGCTTTAGGTGAAGGGAAGGACAACACTCAATACATGGAAGGTCAGCTCAAATGGACTGGATGAAAAGCAAAGAAGTTTCGGGGATAAAATGAATGCTTCAAAGGTCAGCGGAGCAATGGCGGGGGTTTGGGGACCATAGTTTAAGGGGACTTCTAAGTCAATTGGCAAAATAATTCTATTATGAAAACATTCTGCATCCCACTTTGAAATGTGGCATCTGGGGTCTTAAATGCTAACAAGCGGCCATCTAAGATGCATCAATTGGCCTCAACCCACCTGGAGCAAAGGAGAATGAAGGACACCAAGGTCACACAACAACTAAGAGCCCAAGAGACAGAAAGGGCCACATGAACCAGAGACCTACATCATCCTGAGACCAGAAGAACTAGTTGGTGCCCGGCCACAATCGATGACTGCCCTGGCAGGAAGCACAAGAGAGAACCCCTGAGGGAGCAGGAGATCAGTGGGATGCAGACCCCAAATTCTCATAAAAAGATCATACTTAATGGTCTGACTGAGACTAGAGGAATCCCGGCGGTCATGGTCCCCAAACCTTCTGTTGGCACAGGACAGGAACCATCCCCGAAGACAACTCATCAGACATGAAAGGGACTGGACAGTGGGTAGGAGAAAGATGCGGATGAAGAGTGAGCTAATTGTATCATGTGGACACTTGAGACTGTGTTGGCATCTCCTGTCTGGAGGGGGCATGGGAGGATAGAGAGAGTTGGAAGCGGGCAAAATTGTCACGAAAGGAGAGACTGGAAGGGCTGACTCATTAGGGGGAGAGCCAGTGGGAGTATGGAGTAAGATGTATATAAACTTATATATGACAGTCTGACTTGATTTGTAAATGTTCACTTGAAGCTCAATGAAAGTTAATTAAAAAAAAAAAAGTAGAAGAGCCTCAGTAAGGTGGACTGACACAGTGGCTGCAGCCATAGGCTCACACATAGCAAGGATTGTGAGAATGGTACAAGACTGTGCAGTGTTTCATTCTGCTGTACACAGGGTTACTATGAGGCGGCCCCAACTCAAAGGCACCTCACAACAACAACAATCTTACAATGAGTATTTCTTAATTCAACACATCACATAGACCAACAATATATACAAACAAATACACAAAGGGCCCTGTTGGTGCTCAGCTGCTAACTGAAAGATTGGGCATTTGATCCCTCCCAGTGGCACCTTGGGAGAAAAGCCTGGTGATCTGCTCCCATAACAATTACAGAGAGGAAAATCCTACAGGGCAGTTCTACTCTGTCCTCTAGGGTTGATATGAGTCAAAATTGACTCCACAGCACCAAACAACATCAACAACACAAGGATTTCACCAGCTAAATCATTGCAAGCTACCTGGAGATAATTATCTAGTCACACTCACAATATACATAGACAATCAAGTAATATATAAACTTACAGAGCAAAAATAATTTATCTTATTAATTCATCAAATATATAGGAAGAAGAGACTGCATGTCTTTGGGTGGTACAAATGGTTAACTTGCTTGACTGTTAAACCGCTAACTGAAAGGTTGGAAGTTCAAGTTCATCCAAGCATCCCTCAGAAGAAAGGCTTGGAAATCTGCTTCCCAAAAGTTTCAGCCATTGAAAACCCTATGGGGCACAATTCTACTCTGACACACATGAGATCACCATGGGTAGGAATTGACTTGATGGCAGTCGATAAGTTTAAAGTAATGAAATCATTTCTAGCTACTAAATTCTTAGATTGGCAGACAGGCAGATGAATTAAAATTCCTATTTTTTAAGAGAAAATAGGAGAAGTTGAATTTGTGGAAACTGTTTACTCACCTGTCTGCACTGGTAATGGGTTTTCCCATTACCGTCCAATGAATTGTTGCTGTTAGGTGCCATCAAGTTCAAAAGTCCAGCTAAATTCACTTCAGGGATTAGGTGGTTACCTATGGTAGCAGTCCATTTCAGAAGTCTCCACGGCCGAGGCAACTCAAATCACAGTGGATCTGAAGAAGAATGAGTTTGTCTCCTTGGGTGATGTTTTATAGACCCTCTGAAGGCCACACCCATTTTCTCAAACTGATTGCGTTTATCAAGCTTTCAGAAAGGGATTGGTGTAGATGATTAGATTTTGTTTTGCATAATAGAGAAACACTCTGATGCCAATGATTGAATTAACTACTTTTCAATCTGCTTAAACAAACTGCCACACTCAATGTCTAGTAGGAAGTCATGCCTTGAGTCAACCTGTGAAAGTCATGAATTTGTTATTTTTTCAATAAATGAACCCCAAAAGATGGACTTCAACTCTCTGAATCTACATCCATTCTTTTCTTGATATTTCTTCAGAAAATTTATACAAATTGGCAGTTGAATGCTTGAATGAGGGTGAACAATGCGTCATTCTCCCATCAACATAGGTATATTGTTGTGGTACCGGGAGTGGGGTGTTGCTCTAACAGATACCTAAAATGTGGAAGTGGTTTTGAAACTGAAAGGTTAGAGGGCTCAGAAGAAAGTGAGGAAAACGGTTTACACTGGAGACAGGGCAGATGGTGAGAAGCAGCATCAAAGAACTGGCCAGCAACAGAACCAGGAGACCAATGCCAGACAGTTCTGGAGCCAACCCACAGAATGAGAGAGCTGAGTGCCTTTGCACAGCAGGTTTCCTGGCAAAGGAGGGTGCCTCTGGGCACTGACTGGTGGAGCTAGGCTTGCCAACCCACAGAGCATGAGAGTTGAGTGCCTTCTGGCTTAAGTTTACTGGCAGAGTGGGGTGCCTCCAGGCATTTATCAGTGGAGCTACAGTGTTTTTGTACAGTTGCCCCAGTAGGGCAGATGTGAGAGTGAGGCCCGAGGTGGGAGAGGCCAAGGAACCACGCAAACAGGGCACCTGCAGGGGAATCGGGACAAGATGGTGGACCATGTTGCTGAAGAGAAGGTTTTGAAGCCAGTGGCAGTCTCTACTGCCCCAATTTCTTTCCCCTTCAGTCACATCTCCACCCAGAGGTGGGTGGTGGACCTTAGAGACAGTGTGAGGGCCACCCTGAAGGAGAAATTTTTCTTCAAGACTGTGAAAGGGAGGAAGCTGAAGAGTGCGAAGCCCTCAGAAGCCCCCAGGGAATTTGTCATCATCTTGATCCAGAATGGACATTGCAGGCAGCAACTGACCCAGCCACCTGGAGCATCCAGAGATGCTGAGGCCTTGGTGGTTGGGGTGGTAATCCCCCAGGCCATGAAGAAGCTCATTGAGGAATCTGAGAAAACTCTGGAGGAGACAGAGAATGAGGGTGTCAACTCCAGGCTCACTGTCTCCATGATCCAGAAAGGATGCATCCTCAAAGAGAAGGGGCAGACAGTGAGGAGGCAGATTACAAGACAGTGCCTGTGGAGGCTTATGGGCTAGCCATGCTGCGGGGCATGGACCGGAAACCTACTGAGGCCATCGGCCATACTTTCAAGCAAGTGGTGAAGCCTTGTGTCAACTCAGAGAGGCCCAAGGCCCTAGGCTGGATGACTCAGATGGAGACTGACCTCTGTGGCCCATTCCAATCTCCCAGTCTGTTCCCAGTTTTGTACACTATAAAAAACTTGTTTTCAGTAAGATTGGAATATTATTTTTGAATCTACCTCTTGCAAGTGCAGTACTGATATAGGAACAAGAACAAAGATAAATGGGCCAGAAACTATGCTAGAAACAAACCCAAATTCACGAAAATCATTTCAAATTAAAAAAAAATTAACTTTTCAGCAAATGAACCCCCACATACCAGCTTTATAAATTTTTTTTTTGTTTTTTTAACTAAGGACTTTTATTTTTAACAGTTTAAAAAGGTAGAAAAGATGAGTCAGTAGTTTATGATTCTAGCAAATGTCTTGGAAAATTTGGAAATGGTTTGCCTGAGGTTGGCTTTAGGAACAGTTGTATTTTAGTTATTGATTTTATTTTTCCATTTCAGTGCAAGAATTTTATGTAAGGCCAGCTTTGACCACCACTACAGAATGGAGATTTCTTTTGCCCTGCAGACTCCAGATCAAGCCTCCAAGGGCACAAGAACTAGAGCAGGGCCCGGATTCTCTGTCTGGCACTCCCCATCCCAACTCAGGAGAAAGAGGAATGAAAGGCTGAGAAGCCCCAACTCAGGGACCTCCTGAACAGGGAAGAGAAAGAGTTGTGTTCAGGTAAATTGGATTTTATTTCTACTTGAGAAGGTGATAATGACAGGTTTATGTCTCCAATCCATTTAGTCCACTATCGATGGGGTGAATTGAGATACAACCTTGGACCCTTGAGAAACCCTTCTTCTTTTACTATTGAACCCGGATACCCTTTGTGGGGTTAGGGAAAGCCAAGCTGTAGATCTGGAGAAGCAGCTCAGAGCTCTGCACAAGAGTGCTTAAAGCATCTCCTCGTGGACACAGAGATTCTGGGTCCAGAACAGCCTGAGCCAGATGAGAGATGGAGAGAGGCTCTGAAGAGCAAAAGTTACTGTCAGGAAGAGAGAGGGAAGGACGGAGCTCCAGTTTCCCCGATGCCCCTTTCATATGTTCAGGAAGCTCTGTGAGCACCCAGAAGGCCACCAACCCTTTGCTTTAGTCCTCTGAAATCTTGGATTTCCCCTGAATTGAGCCTTCCGGGAATAGGACGAAAAGCGAGGTCCAGCTCTGGGGACAGAGGGCAGAAACTCAGCAGGGAGAGTGTATCTGCATTAAGGGGACCAGCTAGGCGCATGTCTGGCTGCATAGGGGGTGGGGGTAGGAGGGTGGGAAGTGATGTTTTGGGACCTGCAAGCCCCAGGGATCTCCTGATCCTCCAGCACCAGTGGATGGAACCAGTCAGATGGGGGAGGGGTGATCTGAGGGAAGTCTGGGAGGAGGGAAATGAGTGACTGAAAATCACAGGGAAAAGGGGGCTACTTCTCGAGACCACTAGACAGAAGAAACTCTCTTTGCTCCAGAAACAAGCAATGGTTCCACCAGTAAGATGAGGTTCCCCTTGCTCTGAGGCACCAGCTCCCTGTACTCTCCTTTGAAATACCTTCCTGTTGCTGTTTTTAGGTGCCCTTGAGTAAGCTCCTACTCACAGGGGCCCTATGCACAACAGAACAAAACCCTGCCCAGTAATGTACTGTCCTCATCATTTTTGCTATGTGTGAGCGCATTGTTGCAGCTGCTGTGGCAGCCCATTTTGTTGATGGCCCGCATCTTCAGGCTTTCTCAAATTCCTGTGCAATAGAGAAAACTTGTTTATGGTTCTTTAACGACGGGGATTCATCTGATTTCTGATAACTTTATTAAGACATCATTTTCTTATTTTAAACCTTATCAACGTTCACATTATTTATCGCGCTTTCTTTTGTACTGAAGGGATTTGCCAGGTTGGGAGGGAAGCACCATAAGCCTCAGAGGCTGGAGACCAAGGAAGCTTGATCCTGCCCAGTGATCCCTCTCTGAAGCTCATAGTCAAGAAGAATCAGTGAGTCTCGATTTGTTTGTTGTTGTTTGTTGTGCCACGGATTGATTTTGTGTGCCCTTTCTTGTCCTGGCTTTGTAACTCCCGCTAAGTGATTCGGGGGGACTGTGCAAATGAGGATCTCAGAACTACCGTGAAAGGACAGCCAGGAGTGGGGCAAGTCCTTTGGACCAGGAATCCCTGTGCTGAGACCCTCCCAGATCCAGGAGACATAGAGAATGCTTTTGCAGTGAAACGGCAAGACAACGAGAAGCAGCAACAGAAAAATATCGGCAGCACAGGCAGCAGAACCAAGAGACTGGCAGGAGATCTGCAGGAGAAATTCATATACATATAATATGATATACATATACATATGATATATACTAGGAAATGCTAGTATATGTATAAAAAATATACTCTACATGTAGTATATATATACACACATATATATGTACCTATGCGTGTATATGTATCTATATATACTATATGTAGAGTATATACACTATAAGTATGCTGAAGGTGAGATTCAGTTGCACCTGGAGCAGCAGAAAGTAGATGGGATTTCTGCCCAGAATAAATGCAGACATTGCCTGGAAAACTAGTGCCCCAAATTAGAGGGCACTGATTGTGTGGAGAAGCTTATGCAAAAGAAATAAGTAAGTGCTAATTTTTAATTTTTGAATTCAGAAATAAAAATATCTTTGAAAGCTATGAGTTAAATATACAGACATAAATACTGCAGCCCACATGACTCTGACAACTACTAGGATTGGAAATGACCAACTCCTTCCCTCAAGGAGTGGGTAAGAGAGATCCTAGGAGTTGGATAGTCTCCTTCACGGCACCGATCAAATATTTCTCAACCCAATTCCAGTGCAGGAATTCACAGAGCTCAACAGAGAAGGTAAAGGTCCACCTTGGACTATTTTAGCACCTCCTCAGCCAGGTTCTTATAATGGTCCTTCAGGGTCTGTGGGATGTGCTGCCAGCGTCTACCAATCTCCACCCTGCGCTGTCTCGTGGGCACATGCTGCAGCTCCCTACTCAACCACAAATCTGGGTAGAACTTGTGGTATCCATCCATGGGGGGTGCTTTTTGTGCTCTCTGTGGAAGTTCAACTCCTTCTGAAGTGACCAGTCTCCAGAGAAGACCTCATTTTGTTCACATTTCTCTGAGAATATTTTTGGGTTTGAGTCTGGCAGTTCTTGGGGACATCGGATTTCTTGCAGTTCTGGATGAGATCAGGGCGGTCTTTCTGATATTGAGCCAGTTTTTTTTCAAATTCCTTTCTCTCCTTCTGGAAATCTTGAGTATATTTTAGTTTCATCTTCTCTGGGAGCTTTTTAAATTCCTTGGATGGAACCTTGGCCAGCTCCTGGTTGCTCAGCTCAGGGTGCAATTGGGAGTACTGGGAACACTTCTCCTTGGGGGAAGTCCGGATGTTTCTTATATTTTTTTCATTTTGGAGAGATTTTTAACATGTTCCTCAGCTTCCAGGACTAATTATTTCAAAGTACTAGACTTCCTTAAATTATAAGAAATCTCCAACTCTGTGTTTTTGTACATTTCCCCAGAAAAAAACTCTGAAAGCTACCATTTTCCCAGTTCATATGTGACTGAGTTGTTTTGAACTTTTGCTTATCATTCGGAGGGAGGTTATTCTCCACACTTTCCGGTAACATTAGGGCATCTTCTTCAGACCGGTGATCTTGGCCTTTAGGCAATGACATTTTTAAGTCTTTGGGCCACTTTCATGATCCTAGATATCCAGAAACCTTAATAGGAGCTCAACCTTCTTCACTTTCAAGATTCAGCAAGTGAATTATTGAAGTCCTACAGTGTTGTGATACTATTGTTCTGAAGAAAAAGAGAAAAAAAAAATTACTCTCTTCCTGGAATGAATGAGAAAAACTCACCCTACTTGAGATATATTCCTTGTGTGATTTAGTTTAACCTTACCGAAAAAACCGAGTGCTGTCGAGTCGATAATTTAACCTTAGCAATATAAATAAAAATTTGCCCAGTCTCTGAGTTTAAATTTACACTTAGTTTTCAGATGCTACATCTGCAATTATCCTCTTATCCCAGCCGACCTTCTATCCAGTCTCACCAGAACTACCTTAAATGGAAGCGAGAAAAAAAGATTGGCCACTTATTCAAGAGGCTTGGGATAAGGGGAATTTTCAGGGGAAGGAATAAAAACATTCAAATAAGAGAAATAGCTAAAAGGGAAGTGACTTTCAGTCCATAGTGCCCTGAGGGTGGCCAGCTTCTATTTGGAGCCAGGTAGCCCTGCCTCTCCTCCCAGAAAATGCATGCTGTTGTAAAATTGTTTTATGAGTTGCATATCAAAACCTGAACCTGAATTAAATGACTGATTTATGGATTCTTTTGGACTTTGTGCTTGGGAATAAATGCTTTCTGATGAGCCAAACTGATTCTTTCTTCAAATGGAAAGGATTCAATGAGAATTATGGAACATTTAAAATATTTCTCTGGTTAACTGTTACTCATCTTTAAGCCTCAGCCAAAGTTTTACATCCTTTACAAAACCCCATCAAAATACCTGACAGTTACTGGAGAGTAAACAAATGTCAGATCTGATTCCTCCTATTTTTCCTCATCTCAGTGTATCCAAGCAGTTACCAAAATAAAATTGAGAGAGTAGAATAACAATTAAGAGGTTGTAAAAATAGGTGTTATCAGTCAGGAAAGTGGGAAATACACTATAAAAAGAGAGTTTAAGAGATTTTAGTGAAGGAGGTCCACACAAGGTTGTGTGAAAGGTGAAGGGAACCAACGATGGGATAAAGCCCTCGAAGTCTTGCAAGAGGAGCACATTTCAATTTTATTTTTGGTTTACACAAGTATTACATGTAAATCACCAACATTTTGTAAAACACAGAAAAGCAAAAGAATAACATGAACTCACTTTAATCCCATATTTCCTAAAGAACCTGTATGAATATTTTGGAATGATATGTTATTTTATTATTAAATACGTATCTCTTACTTCAGAACAGAAAGGATGGTACTAGGAAAGTTGGTTAAGAAATAAAAAGAAATCCTTTTGGGTGTTTTTAAAAACTGTGGGCCCCCGATGAGTGAGTAGTTGTGCTTTGGAATCTAAGATCACTTTTAAAAGCAGAAGCGGAAAGCCTTACTTGCTGTGTTGTTTAATATTTTCCCCGTAGAATCCTTCAGGATTGCAGCTCGAGGCTTGAATTGTTTCTTCATTTTTTTCGGCTTGAGAAATGCTGAGTGTGTTCTTCCCTTTTGGTTTTCTATCTCCAGGTCTTTGCACATGTCATCGTATTTCTTTACCTTGTCTTCTTAAGCCTAACAATAACAACAAAGCCTTACTAGCATCATACTCGAAATATCTGTACATGTATCACGGACGTTTTCAAAAAATCAAACCCTGTTTGCCATCAAGTTGATTCTGACTCATTGTGGCCCCATAGGACAGAGGAGAATTGCCCCATATTGTTTCCTAAGCTGTATTCTTTATGGGAAATGATCAGGACATCTTTCTCCTGTGTTGTGGCCAAGTGGCTGGTGGGTCCACACCGAAGGCCTTTTGGTTAGGAGCCTAGTACTTAACCACTGACCCACCAGGGCTCCTATGCAAGGTTTAGAGGCCAGGTGGTTCCTTGTCCTTCTAAAATCTCTGCATCCTGAGCACTAAAATCTTTGGTGAGACGTACATTAGGAGAGGAAAGCATATGGTTTAATTATCAAATTTTAGCAAAATTGGAATATGAGTTATTTATTCTTCAAATATTCTTTCTTCGTCATTTTTTCCATCATTTTGGTTTTGTTATGATGAAAGTTATAAACTAAACCATAAAAAGAGAGAAAAGTGATCTTTAAAGATGCTGGCCTGGGAATGGCAATATCATTGGCATAGAGCTGGCATGATTGGCCCTGTGAAAAAACACACCAGGGAGCAAATCCTGGCTGACCACTGATTTAGGGAGGGAATTCTGGGGTCTGGGCCACCAGGAGGCCCTCTAGGATGCAAGAAGCCCTGTAGACCTCTCTGTCTGTGTGGTTGGGCTTAGCTCCACAGAGGGGCAGAGAGAAGAGTTCTACTTCCTTTCTTCCAGAGCACGGGAACTCTTCCCTGGGCAGCCACTGCTTGTTTCTGAAGCTAACAGGGGAGCATGTTCTGTACAGCGGTCACAACAGACAAGCCACCTCCGCCCCTTTACAACAGCTATATGCCCCCGCCCCTTGCAACATCTAATCTTTCACTTTGCAGGAATGTCTTACTCTGGACATCCTTGAGGCTTGCAGGTCCCAAAGGCTACTCCCAACGCTACCCTCCTCACCCATTTGTTCCCCATGCACCCAGGCACAGGCTCAGCTGTGTCCCTTTCCCATAGGGACACTCTCCTTGCTAAATACCTACTATCTGACTCCAGAGCCAGACCTCACCTATTGTCCTATCCCTGGAAGACTGAAACCAGAGAAACTGAAAGAAATCAGAGGAGTCATGCAAAAGGATATTGGCCTCGTCGGTGCCTCCCCAGCTACTCACATGCTGCCTCCTCCTGGCAGTTCCTCCTACTTCTCAGAACCTCCCTCCATCTTTTACCTGGCTTAAACTGATGCCAGGCCCTAGTGTCTCTGCACACAAGGCATTGATCTAGAAACTCTTGGGAGGGCGTCTGAGCTGCTTCTCCAGAACCTATCTCAGGGAACTAGTATCAGTAGAGGAACCCTGGTTCCACAGTGGTTAAGCTCTTGGCTGCTAGGCAAAATGTTGACAGTTCGGCCTGCCAGCAGCTCCGAGGGAGAAACGACCTGGCAATCTGCTCCCCTAATGATTACAGCCTAGGAAACTTAAGAGACAGTTCTACTCTGTCCTATAGCATGGGTATGAGTCAGAATCCACTTGATGGCACACAACAAAAACAGCATCAGAATTTTGAGATAAATATCTTTCCACAGAATTTCCACCCAAATTCTGTGGAAAAATATTTATCTCAAAATTAGCCATGTTACATAAAATCCTCATTTGTCAGTTTCCTTAGGCAAATAATGATACCAAATTTTGTGACTCTACAGCTTGCAATTTCCCAGATTTGATAATTACGGAGGGTAAACAGGGAAACATTATGGTCTTTCCACTCGCCCTAAAGTACATCAACCTTTGCCTCTATTCATTCGTTAAGTTATGAAATGCATAAAATTGACTTCTCTGATACTCCTATTCATGATTCTTTTGCAGGAGAAACTGTTCAAGCAAATGAGGTCTTTATGGCAAAAGAGCCAAGAAAATCAGAGAAATCTAAATAAGGAGAGAGAAATAGCCAGAGAGTGGAATGTAAGTATGACACTGTTTTCTGCAGAACCAGCTGTGACACACTTGCTGGATTTTTGTCCCTTAAGAATTTGAGCTGAAATTGTGGTGTTCCTTGAGATGCTGTGAGTGGTTTATCAGTATGGAAGAGTACGGTAATCTGCCTTTCTAATGTGAGGTAGCATGAATCTTAGCTAAGAAAAATAAACCCTAATATATCAGCCACTTCTCAAAAACAAAACAAAACAAAATTGAACATGATGAAAAGCTAAAGAAAAGGGACAAAGAAAGTGGGTAGGAGAGAGAATGAATAGATAAATATTGGGAAAAATATGCAAAAGAATGAGAATGAATATCCTTAAAATGGCAGGGCAGAATGGAAGCCTGTGGCATTAGATAGGAGGAGAAAATCAAATTGAGAGACAAGAAAGGCAGAAACAAGGGTTAGAGGATAGATACCAGTTTGAAAGCCTGGTTAGGAATTGTAGGAAGATCTCATCTCGTAGCTTCTAATTCTGAAGTATGTAACATTTGTGTAAAGAAAGGAACAACTTCCTCACAAGCATTCCGTCTCCAGCTGGGCAATATGGAGAAATTTAGGAAGAGCTAACTTTTACTTCTTCCTTCCATTTCAAAATCCTAGATTTGAATTGCCCTTGTTCTGGGGCACATTACCCTTTGGAGATAAGTCCTGGGAAAGACCACTTTGCAGACAGCTGACCGTTGTATCACTGCACTCTGTACTCATGTCCTTCTCTTTATCCATTCACCCTCAGGTTTCTGAATTCATTGAGAATTGTTGATGAATTCAGATTCTATCCACATGTTGTGCTGCGATTATGCTTAGAGAGGAAAGGAAAACTCAATTTACCAAAAAACCATGGTGGTGGGTGGGTGGTACCTTCTGACTTGCTCAAACCTAAAGACTAGTTTGGCAGAACCACCAATTTGCAAATAATTCTAAACTTTTCTTTTTATTCTCTTCACAGGATTTGGGAGATATATTGACAGGGTAAATGTGGCCTTCACTACAAATCAGAGCTCCATGAGGGCTGTGAAAGAGACCATGGTGTTTCTAACAATGTGAGAACATAATTTATAGAAGGATTAGATATTTTCTGTGCAGGCACGTTGTGTATTTTTTACTGCTCCATCTGTCACAAATTAGCATTGTTTCTTCCCTGAGACTCAGGGAAGTATGTGTTGCAAGGCTCAGTTCATAAGTGGCTAGAAGACAACTACCTATGGTTTTAGGTTTCAAACACATAAAGTTATTGAAGTGAATGGACTAGTTTATGCCAGGTTGTGGGTGAGAGAGGCAAGTACCTCTGAGGGGCAGGAGAAGGAAGCAGGCAGAGAAGAAAGAAGGATTCTCTAAGAATGGTACAAGCCCATCACAGGATTGTGGAGACACAGCACGATATAAGCAATGGGTTCTGCTGAAACATTTTCAGTTAATGCTGGCATCTTCTTTCACATACTGTGATGACGCATTTGGCACCTGAAAGATTAACTGATTCTCCCCCTTGCAGGGGTGGTGAGTCCATGCAGCTGCACATGCCCCAGCCTGAGAACCCAGCGCTCAGTGCCAGACCCATCACTGGCCTGATAGACGGGTTCAGCCAGTTCTAAGGTGAGTGTCAGCCCAGTAGTGGGATCTCATACCGTGTCCTTCAGTTTTGGTTTTCTATGGGCATTTTTTTCCCTCTTTATTGATTCTAGATTTAGGAGAGAACAGCCTGTGAAAAGACATTTATAGTTGTATTTGCCACATGATAATATGGAAAATATCTAAATGAAAGTTAGGGAAAGGCTAAATGTGAGTCAGATCTGTAAGAAATTACTTAAAAGTCAGAGGAAACGATCAGAAAAAGGGCTCCTTGAGAGCTAGAACCATTCTCAGATACAACGTCAATTACTTGGTGTGTCATACAGACCTGATTATTACTTTAGAAATTTCAAATTTCAGGTTAAATGCAGTTATTTGAAAAAAATTTTTCCATTAATGTTTCTTAGTAATTGAATTTGTAATAATGTATTTTAATTAATATGATCATGAAAATACACGAATAAACATAAAAAGCAGTAGGCAGAAAACCAGAATCTATGAACAACAATAAAGTTGGTGCTTGATGAGGCAGCATGCAGAGCTCCATGGTAGACCCAAACCAGGGGTTTAGCCTAGCAGGCAGAGAAAGACTAGGCCTGAGATGCAACCAGGGTTAAAAGCCAGAAAATGCTTAGTAGGAGACCCATTCTAAAAAGCATACTCAAATACTATTCTTAAGTTTAAATTTGTTGCTAAACAAACATTATAACATGCCTGGAAAGCAATCACCATTTATTTATGTCTGAGAAAAGGGATGGTGGAGGTAAATTATAGTCTATGGACTGCCATCAATGGACAGTTCTGGATTTTAATGTGTCATGAAAAGCAACCATCCAGAAGATGGCATGACCTCCCTCCCTTGTACATGCTCTGATGTTTTAGGACTTTTTTTTTTTTTGTCTATTGACATTGTTAGGCATTTTTGTCTTCTGCACATCCACTGATACTCCTCAGTCTGATATTTCCAGGCTAGAACTTCCCTTATAGTCTTGGCCTATTTTTCCATTGACACTCTAGATACAGTGACCTTCTCATTCCATAGGAATTTAAAAACTGATCTTGACTGGGAGATGCTTCTTTCCACAGTGGAAATTTCTTTCAATTATGAAATAAGCAGTCAGAATAGCACGCTGTTTGATGAAGTGAGAAGTTAGTGGCTTAGTCATGAGCTTCAAGAGGTACCTTTTCCTTCTGGAAGATCTAACTGCTCTGCTGCATGGGGATCCCAGGCTTTCACCTCTGGAAAACTCTACTGGGAGACAGATGTGGATGACTCTTAGGACTGGGCTGTTGGAGTTTGTAATAAGGATTCTTGGATAAGGAAGAACTGCTCAGTGATCGAGTCTGAGGACATAGTTCTTTTATGTGTGAAAGAGGATAATCGTTATCATCTCTTCACCAAGTCCCTAATGCTCCCTCAGGATGTAGAGAAACCATGGGGCAGATTGGTGTGCTTGTTGATTTTGACAATGGAAGTATGAGTTTTGTTAATGTTGCCAAAAGTTCCCTCATAGAGAGTTGTATTATCCCCTTCAATTACCCGCTCAGGCCTTTCTTTTACACTGACCTCATATGATCAGGGAGAAGTCAGGAACCTGGGAATGCCATATCTGAAGGAGCCTTTCTCCATCAAAGCTAATCAACACTTAATTGTCTCTTAGGTTGTTCTACTTAATGTAACATTTGGTTGTTATTAATTAGGAATGTAGCCTGAAATGCAAAACTGCGATGATTTAATATTTTTAAATGAAAACGTGTCTAGTGGCCCATTACCTGGAGTAAATATGGTTATTCACCTGTATTATGAGCTTGCTGGAATTACAAGAATATATGAGTGCAATTCCATCTTAAGGCTGCAATACAAAGTCGTCTTTTATTTTCTGGCACATTCCTTTTTTTAAATCTGGCATTAAAATAATTGTTATCAAGTTCTTGACTCTTCCAGTGAATATTTTAATTTCAGTCCCTGGGGGACTATGCTGGGGGTAGAATTCTAGAAAGAGCCGGTAGGGGATTTCCCACAGCACAATACCACCCCCTTGAGGAACTCCGTGCAAGTAGGGCTCTTGGAATAAAGAATGAGATGATTGAGCAAGGGGGTATACACCACTTTAGACTGAATATTTCTGATGTGAGCAGTTTTGT
The DNA here is from genome assembly GCF_024166365.1 of Elephas maximus indicus. Taxonomy (NCBI): domain Eukaryota; kingdom Metazoa; phylum Chordata; class Mammalia; order Proboscidea; family Elephantidae; genus Elephas; species Elephas maximus. The sequence goes on from NC_064825.1 coordinate 31,170,781, forward strand.
TCCATCTTCCTGCCAGAGTTGGCAGGAAGACATGTGTGAAACTATGGCCCCTTCCTTCTAGAGGGAACTGTCCTCTGGACCCCTGTGCTGAACTGGGGTGGGAGGGAAGGTAGGCACCTTCGGGGCGGGGGGCAGGGGAGCTACACTTCTAATGACTCTTTTCTACTCCCTGAAGGAAGGAGTTGGCCATTCCCAAACCTGAAATTTGGCAGATTCATGCTTCACCTGTGTTTCCATTTGTATATTTAAACTTTGAGCTGCCAGTGAGATTTTTCTTACTGAGTCCAAAACCTAGAAATTATTATTTTTTTTTTTAATTCACATGTATTATTTGAATGAACTGTTCCCTACAGTCAGTCTCCGCTGACTTTAGGCACTGGCTTTCTAAGCAATGTCTTCACTTATTCTGGGCACAAGTCTCAGCTCTTTCCTACTGCTCCAGGTGCAAGTGGATCTCAACTTAGAATACAGTAAATTCATATATATCTATATCTACAGGGTCATTATGAGTCAGAATTGGCTTGATGGCAATGGATGCGTATATCTGAATCTGTTTGTTTGTTTGTGTGTTTGTGAATTCATGTACCAGTTCCATACTGCTCTAATTATTTTAGTTTACTGGTATGTTTGAAAATCTGTCCAAATCTAGTGCCCTCTCGTTTTTTTTTTTTTAATATTGGAAACTTCCTGTCTGCCTATTTTTTATTCTTATAAATAGTAGTAATACTTAAGTAGTGGTATCCTTTTTATGGAAAACTAATTGGGTTTTGTGTATTTACATTGCTCCTATCTTTGTTGTTGTTGGAGGTGCCATTTAGTCTATTCTGACTCATAGCGACCCTATATACAACAGAAGGAAACACTCCCAGTTCCTGAGCCATACTCATAATCATCGCGATGTTTGAGCCCATTGTTGTAGCCACTGTATTAATCCCTTTCAAGGAGGCTCTTCCTCTTTTTTGCTGACCTTCCACTTTACCAAGCATGATGTCCTTCTCCTAGGACTGGTCCCTCCTGATAACATGTCTGAACTATGTGACAGGAAGTCTAGCCATCTTTGCTTCTGATGAGCATTCTGCCTCTACTTCTTCCAAGACAGATTTGTTCGTTCTTCTGGCAGTCTATGGATATCGGATATTGTTTCTGAACACCATAATTCAAAAGCATCTATTCTTCTTTGGTCCTCTTTATTCACTGCCCAGCTTTCACATGCATATGAGGCAACTGTAAACACCACGGCTTGGGTCAGGCTCACTTATTCCTTAAAGTGAAATCTTTGCTTTTTAAAACTTTAAAGAGATCTCCTACAGCAGATTTGTCCAATGCAATGTGTCGTCTGATTTCTTGACTGCTGCTTTTGTGGCTGTGGATTATAGATCCAAGCCAAATAAATGCTTGAGAAGTTCAATCTTTTCTCCATTTATCTTGATGTTGCTTATTGATCCAGTTGTGAGGATTTTTGCTTTATGTTGAGGCGTAATCCATACTGAAGGGTGTGGTCTTTTATCTTCTTCAATAAGTGCTTCAAATCCTCTTCATTTTCAACAAGCAAGGTTGTGTCATCTACATATGTCAGGTTGTTAATGAGGCTTCCACCAATCCTGATGCCCTGTTCTTCTTCATAATCCAGTTTTTCAGATTAATTGCTCAGCATACACATTGAATAAGTATGGTCAAAGGATACAGCCCTGATGCACACCTTCACTAACTCTAAACCTTGCAGTATCCCCTTGTTCTGTTGGAACACCTGCTTCTTGGGCTAAGTACAAGTTCCCCAAGGCATAATTAAGTCTCCAGGAATTCCCATTCTTGGCACTGTTATCCAGCTTGAACTTGAATTTGAGCAATTGATGTTCCATTCCTCAGTGGACCTCTGTCTTGTTCGGACTGATAATATTGAACTTTTCCATTGTCTCTTTCCACAAATGTAGTTGATTTGATTCCTGTGAGGTCCACATGTTTAGTCACCATTTCTGTTGTTGAAAAAGGTATTTACAATAAAGAAGTCATTGGGCTACCAAAGTTTTATCATGTGATCTCCGGCATCATTGCTATCACCAAGGCCATATTTTCCAACTACCAATCCTTCTTTGCTTCCAACTTTTGCATTTCAATCACCAGTAATTATCAATGCATCTTGATTGCATGTTTAATCAATTTCAGACTGCAGAAGTTGGTAAAAAATATTCAATTTATCTTTGGCCTTAATGGTTGGTGTGTAAGTAGTCCTATTAACTAGACTTCCTTGTATGCTTATGGATATTATCACTGACAGAATTGTACTTCAGGATAGATCTTGAAATATTCTTTTTGGCAACAAATGTGACGCCATTCCTCTTCAATTTGTCATTTCTGGCGTAGTAGACCATATGATTGCCTGATTCAAAATGGCCAATACCAGTCCATTTCAGCTCACTAATGCCGAGGATATCCAGCTTTATGAGTTCCATTTTAGTTTTGATGATTTCCAATTTTCCTAGATTCATATTTTGCACATTCCATGTTCTGATTATTATTGGATGTTTGCAGTTGTTTCTTCCCATTTTGAGTCCTGACACATCAGTAAATAAAGGCCCTGAAGCTTGACTCCATCCGTGTCATTAAGGCAGATTCTACCTTGAGGATGCAGTTCTTCCCCAGTCGCATTTTGAGTGCATTCCAAACTGTGGTGCTCATTTTCCGGGACTATTTTTTTTTATATCAGACAATGTTCTCCTGCTCTTCATAAGGTTTTCATTGGCCAGTTTTTTCAGAGGTAGACCCCCAGGTTCTTCTTAGTCTGTCTCAGTCTAAAAGCTCTCCCGAAATGCACTAACCACTAATGGCAAAGATGAGGAAATTGAATATTTTTACCAACTTCTGTGGTCTGAAATTGATCAAAAGTATCAAGATGCATTGATAATTACTGCTGTTTGAAAATGGAAAGTTGGAAGCAAAGAAGAAGTATCAGTAGTTGGAAAATATGGCCTTGGTAATAGAAACGATGCCAGAGATGACATGATAGAATTTTGAAAGACCACTGGCTTTTTTTGTTGTTGTTATTCTTTTTTTTTTTTTAGTCGAACTTTAGATGAAGGTTTACAGAACAAACTAGTTTCTCATCAAACAGTACATACATTGTTGTATGACATTGGTTAACAACCCCATGACATGTCAACACTCTCCCTTCTCAACCCTGGGTTCCCTATTACCAGCTTTCCTGCTCCCTCCTACCTCCCAGTTCCTGCCTCAGGGTTGGTGCACCCCTTTAGCCTTGTTTTGTTCCATGGACCTGTTCAATCTTTGGCTAAAGGGTGAACCTCAGGAGTGGCCTCAATATTGAGCTGAAGGGGTGTCTGGGGGCCGTACTCTCAGGGTTTCTCCAGTCTCTGTCAGGCCAGCAAGTCTGGTCTTTCTTTTTCACTTGGAATTTTGTTCTACATTTTTCTCCAGCTCTGTCCGGGACCCTCTATTGTGATCCCTATCAGAGCAGCCAGTAGGCACCATCTAGTTGTACTAGACTCAGTCTGGTGGATGCCGTGGTAGATGTGGTCCATTAGTCCTTTGAAGTAATTTTTCCCTTGTATCTTTAGTTTTCTTCATTCTTCCTTGCTCCTGAAGGGATGAGACCAGTGGAGAATCCTAGATGGCCCCTCACAGGCTATTAAGACCCCAGATGCTACTCACCAAAGTAGAATGTAGAACATTTTCTTCATAAACTCCGTTATGCTAATTGAGCTAGATGTTCCCTGAGACTATGGTCCCCACAGCCCTCAGCACAGCAATTCGGTCACTCAGGGAGTTTGGATGTGTCTATGGAGCTACCATGGGCTTGCCTTGTACAGGTTGTGCTGGCTTCCCCAGTACTGTGTACTGTCTTGTTCACAAGTTCACCAAAGTTTCTGCTTGTCTATTGTCTATTAAGCATTTTTCCATCCCTACCCCTCCCCTCCCTTGTATCCACCAAAAATTATTCTTTTTATGTATACACCTTTTCATGAGTTTTTACAGTAGGGGTCTCATACAATATTTGTCCTTTCGTGATTGACTTATTTCACTCAGCATAATGTCCTCCAGGTGCATCCATTTTATGAGATGCTTCACTGATTCATCGTTGTTCTTTAGTGTTGCATAATACTCCACCGTGTGTATGTACCTCAGTTTGTTTATCCATTCATCTGTCAATGAACATCTAGGTTGTTTCCATCTGTTTGCTATTGTGAACAATGCTGCAATGAACATGGGTGTGCATATGTCTATTCGTGTGATAAATCTTAATCTCTCTAGGATATATTCCTAGGAGTAGGATTGCTGGCTCATATAGTATTTTTATTTCTAGCTTTCTAAGGAAGTGCCATATCATTTTCCAAAATGGTTGTATCATTTTGCATTCCCACCAGCAGTGCATGAGAGTTCCAATATCCCCGCAGCCTCTCCAACATTTGTTATTTTCTGTCTTATTCATTTGTGCCAGTAATGCTGGGGTGAGATGATATCTCATTGTGGTTTTGATTTGCATTTCTCTGATGGCTAGAGATCTTGAGCATATCCTCATGTGTCTGTTGACGGCTTAAATGTCTTTGCTGAAGTGTCTGTTCATTTCCTTTGCCCATTTTTTGGTTGTTTTTTTTGTCTTTTTGTTGTAGAGGCATTGGATTTTCTTGTAGATCTTAGAGACTAGATCTTTGTCTGGTTTGTAATAGCCAAATTTTTTTTTTCCCCAGTCTGTAGGTTCTCTTTTTACTCTTTTGGTGAAGTCTTTTGATGAGCATGACCGTTTAATTTTTAGAAGATCCCAGTTATTGAGTTATCCTCTGTAGCTTGTGTGTTGTTGGTTGTGATTTGTATCCTGGTAATGCCATGTATTAGGGCCTCTAGTCTTGATCCTGTTTTTTCTTCTATGAACTTCACAGTTTTTGGCTTTATATTTGGGTCTTTGATCCATCTTGAGTTAATTTTTGTATATGTTGTGGGGTATGAGTCCTGTTTCACTTTTTTTCAGATGGGACACCCAGTTTTGCCAGCACCATTTGTCTTTTCCCTATTTGGTGGACTTTGGGCCCTTGTCAGGGATCAGGTGACCATAGGTGGATGGATTTACATCCGGGTTCTCAATTTTGTTCCATTGGTCAATGTACCTGTCATTGTCCCAGTACCAGGCTGTTTTGAGCAGGTTCTGAGGTCTGGTAGTGTGAGCCCTCCTACTTTATTCTTCTTCTTCAATAGTGCTTTATTTTTTTGCGGCCTCTTCCCTTTCCACATAAAATTAATGATAAATGTTTCGATCTCTTTAAAGAATGTTATTGGTATTTGGGTCGATATTGCATTGTATTTGAAAATCACTTTGGGTAGAATTGTCAGTTTCACAGTGTTGAGTCTACCTACCCCTGAGCATGTTTTTCCATTCATGTAGATCTCTTTTGGTTTCTTGTGGTAGTGTTTTGTAGTTTTCTTTGTATAGGTCTCTTACATCCCTGGTTAGGTTTATTTCCAAGTATTTTATTTTTTAGGGGCTATGATAATTGCTATTGCTTTCCTGATTTCCTTTTCATCATTCTCTTTATTGCTGTATAGGAATCCAACTGACTTTTGTGTGTTGATCTTCTATCCTGCTACTCTGCTGAATCTTTCTATTAGTTCCAGTGGTTTTCTCACGGAGTCTTTTGGATTTCCTAAGTATAGTGTCATATCATCTGCGAATAGGGACAGTTTAACTTCCTCATTACCCATTTGGATGCCATTTTTTTTTTTTATTTCTGTTTCTTGCCTTATTGCTCTAGTTAGAACTTCCAACACAATGTTAAATAGGAGTGGTGATAAAGGGCATCCTTGTCTTGTTCCCGTTCTCAAAGAGAATGTTTTCAACCTCTGTACATTGAGAATGATGTTGGCTGTTGGGTTTGCATAGATGCCCTTTATTATGTTGAGAAACTTCCCTTCTATGCCTATTTTATTGAGAGTTTTTTATCAGGAAGGGGTGTTGGACTTTGTCAAATGCCTTTTCTGCGTCGATTGAGATGATCACGTGATCCTTTTCTTTCCTTTTATTTATGTAGTGGATTACGTTGATTGACTTTCTAATGTTGAACCATTCTTGCATAACTGGTATGAATCCTACTTAGTCATTTTTTTTTTTTTTTTTTGATATGATGCTGAATTCTATTGGCTAGAATTTTGGGGGGAATTTTTTGCATCTATATTCATGAGAGATATTGGTGTATAATTTTCTTTTTTTGTGGTGTCTTTGCCTGGTTGTGGTATCAGAGTTATGCTGGCTTCATAGAATGAATTTGGAAGTATCACTTCCTTCTCTATGATCTGTAACAGTTTGAGTAAAACTGGTGTAAGCTCTTCTCTGAATGTTTGGTAGAATTCTCCAGTGAAGCCATCTGGGCCAGGACTTTTTTCGGTTAGGAGTTTTTTTAAATTACTTTTCCAATCTCTTCTCTAGTTATGGGTATGTTCAGATTTTCAACATTTTGTTTTAGTTTAGGTAGGTAGTATGTCTCTAGAAATTTGTCCATTTCCTCTAGGTTTTCAAATTTGTCGGAGTATAGTTTTTCATAATACTCTGTTATGATCCATTTTATTTCAGTTGTGCCTGTTGTAATGCCCCCATTTCCTTTCTTATTTGGGTTATTTGCATTCTCTCCTGTTCTTTTTTTTTTTTAGTTTGGCCAGTGTTCTGCCGATTTTGTTGATCCTTTCAAGGAACCAGCTTTTGTTTTGTTGATTCTATTATTTTTCTATTCTCTGTTTCATTTATTTCTGCTCTGATCTTTATTATTTCCCTTCTTCTGGTGGCTGTGCATTTCTTTTGCTGTTCTTTTTCTGTTTGTTCAAGTTGTGTAACTGATGTTTTGATTTTGTCCTTTTCTTCTTTTTGATGTGTGCATCTAGTGCTATAAATTGACACCTAAGGACTGCCTTTACTGTGTCCCAAAAGTTTTGGTATGATGTGTTTTCATTCTCCTTTGATTCCAGTAACTCCTTGATTCCATCTTTGATTTCTTCTATTACCCAGTGGTTTTTCAGCAGGGTGTTATCCAGTTTACATATAATTGATTTTTTCCCCTTACTTCTCCTGTTGTTAATTTATATTTTGATGGCATTGTGGTCAGAGAAGATACTTTGTATTATCTCAATGCTTTGGATTTTGTTGAGGGTTGCTCTGTGGCCTAAGATGTGGCCTGTTCTGGAGCATGTTCTGTGTGTGTTGGAAAAGGATTTGTACTTTGCACCTGTTGGGTGGAGTGTTCTATATATGTCTATGAGATCAAGTTGGCTGATTGTGCTCTTCAGCTCTTCTGAATTTTTGTTGATTTTCTTACTAGATGTTCTGTCCTTTACTGAGAGTGGTGTGTTGAAGTCTCCTGCTATTATTGTGGCACTGTCAATTTCTGTTTTTAGTGCTGTTAGAGTTTTTTTTATGGATTTTGGACCCCTATCATTGGGTATGTAGATGTTCATTATGGATAAGTCTTCATGATGGATCATCCCTTTAATAATTATATTCTTTGTCTTTTATGGTGGATTTTGTTTTCAAGTTTATCTTATCTGAAATTAGTATTGCCACTCCTGCTCTTTTTTGGTAGTTATTTGCTTGATATATTTTTTTCTATCCTTTGATTTTTAATAGATTTACATCTTTGTTTCTAAGGTGTGTCTCTTATAGAGAGCATACTGATGGATCCTGTTTTTTTTTTTTAATCCATCCATCACTTTTTTATTACAAATAACTTTTTACAACATAAACCATCACTATATGCATGGACCTTGCTGGATGGAATACATCGGAATTAAATCTACTACATTTGTGGAGAGACTATGGAGAAGCTCAATATCATCACTTAGAACAAGGCCAGTGGCAGACCACTGAACAGGCCATGAATTGTACATGTGCAAGCTCAAGGTGAAGCTGAAGGAAATTAAACAAGTCCATGAGAGGCAAAGTACGACGGTCAGAATCTCACCTGAATTTAGAGACCATCTCAAGAATACATTTGGTGCATTGAACACTAATGACTAAAACCAGAGAAGTTATGGGATGACATCAAGTACATTATACATGAAAAAAGCAAAAGGGCATTAAAAAGACAGAAATAAAATACGAGAAGAAGATTTCAAAGGATGTCTTCAGAAGACAAAGTAAAGAATTATAATGAAATATGCAAAGACCTGAAGTTAGAAAATCAAAAAGGAAGAACATGTTCAGCATTTCTCAAGCTGAAAGAACTGAAGATAGAATTCAAATCTCTAGGTGTGATACTGAAGGATTCTATGGGAGCAATATTGAACCACTCAGGTAGCATTACAAGAAAATGGGAGAAATACACAGAGTCATTGTACCTGAAAGAATTGGTCTACAGTCAACTATTTCAGGAGGTAGCCTATGATCAAGAGATGATAGTACTGAAGGAAGAAGTCCAAGCTGCACTGAAGGAAATGGCAAAAAACAAGGCTCTAGGAGCTGCCAAAATACCAGTTGAGATGTTTCAACAAATGCATGCAGTGCTGGAAGTGTTCACTCCTCTATCTTGTGAAATTTGGAATAGTTTCCTAGCCAACCAAATGAGAGAGATCCATATTTGTGCCAATTCCAAAGAAAGGTGATCCAACACACAAGTAAAATTTTGCTGAAGATCCTTCAAAAGCTGTTCCAGCAATACATCAACCAGGAACTACCAGAAATTCAAGCTGGATTCAGAAAAGGACATGGAAAGAGGGGTATCATTGCTGATGTCATATGAACCTTGACTGAAAGCAGAGAATACAAGAAAGATGTTTACTTTTGTTTTATTGACTATGCAAAGGCATTTGACTGTGTGGATCATAACAAATTATGGATAACACTGTGAAGAAGTGGAATTCCAGAACACTTAACCATGCTTATGAGGAATCTGTACATAAACTGACAGACATTTGTTTGGACAGAACAGAACGAGGGATTACTGTGTGGTTTAGAGTCAGGAAAGGTGTGGGTCAGGGTCGTATCCTTGCAGCATATTTATTCAATTTGTGTGCTGAGCAAATAATCCCAGAACCTGGCATCAGGATTGGAGGAAGGCTCATTAACAACCTGCCATGTGTAGATGACACAACCTTGACTGCTGAAAGTGCAGACTGCTTGAAGCACTTACTGATCAAATACTATAGCCTTCTGTATGGACTGCAACTCAGATTAAGAAAACAAAAATCCTCACAACTGAACCATTAAGCAACAACATGATAGATAAATGGAGAAAGGATTGAAGTTGTCAAGGATTTCAATTTACTTGGGTTCACAATCAATACCCAAGGAATCAGCAGTCAAGAAATCAGATGACATATTGCGTTGGGCAAATCTGTGGCAAAAGGCCTCTTGAAAGTGATGAAAAACTAGGATGTCACTTTGAGGATTAAGGTACTCCTGACACAAGCCACAGTATTTTCAGTCGCCTCATATGCATGTGAAACCTGGACAACGAGTAAGGAATACCAAATAAGAATTGGCGACTTTGAATTATGTCGTTGGAGAAAAATATTGAACATATCATTGACTGCCAGAAGAAAGAACAAATCTGTCTTGAAAGAAGTACAAGAATGCTCCCTAGAAGCAAGGATGGTGAGGCTTTGTCTCAAGCAGTTTGGACAAGTTATCAGGAGGGATCAGCCTCTAGAGAGGGACATCGTGCTTCGTAAAGTGAAAGGTCAATGAAAAAAAGTATGACCCTCAAGGAGATGGATTGACACTGTGGCTGCAACAATGGGCTCAAGCACAGCAAAGACTGTGAGGTGGCACATGACTGGGCAGTGCTTCCTTCTGTTGTACACAGGGTTGCTATGAGTCAGAGTCGACTTCCTGGCACCTAACACCAACAAGGGTGAATTGTTGAGTATGATTTTACTAGATCATGATGAGGGAGTAGAATATTTCAGACTGACATTTGCACTGCAGATAACCAAGTTTCTTTATGATGCAAACACTCTGTGTTCCTGCATTAAACTGTTAAGATGGAATCCCACAGTCATATAGTCTTGTAACTCTAGCCAACTCACAAAGTAGGTGAATAAAAACAGTATATCTTTCAGGAAAAGGACCACAGGACTTGATTTTAATTGAAAGACAATTAAGCCAACAAATTTTGCCTTGCCACACCAGCTTTATTTTTACCAATGATTAAACAAAGTTACATTAAAATGGAGCAACCTAAGGGAGAGTAAAGTATGACCGATCAGCTTCAGCTGAGATGGGCTCCTTCAGATATGGAGTTCCCAAGTTCCTCACTTCTCCATGATCATGTGTGGGCTCCTTCAGATATGGAGTTCCCAAGTTCCTCACTTCTCCACGATCATGTGTGGCCAGTGCAAAAAAAAGGCCGGAGCGAGTAATTGAAGGAGTAAGCGGGGTATTCCCATATGAGGGAATTTTTGGCAACATTAACAAAACTCACACTTCCACTGTTAAAATCAACAAACACACCAACCTTCCCCAGAGGTTTCTCTATGTACTGAGGAAACACTGGGGAGGTGGTGAAAAGATGGTAACCATTATCCCCCTTCACACATAAAAGAAGAAATGTGTCCCCAGATTCAATCACTGAGCAGTTCTTCCTTAGCCAAGTATCCTTACAGACCCCTACAGCCCAGTCCCAAGAGCTGTCCACATGCATCTCCCAGTAGTGTTTTCCAGAGGTGAAGGCCTGGGCTCCCCATGTAGCAAAGTAGTTGCATCTTCCAGATGGAAAAGGCACCTCTTGAAGGTCATGTCTAAATATCAAACTTCTCACGTCATCAGACAGCATGATATCGTGACTGCTTGTTTCATAATTCAAGGAAATGTTCACTGCGGAAAGAAGAGAATATTCCAGTCAAAATCAGTTTTTAAAGTCTTACGAATGTAGAGTGTCACTGGAAAACCGACCAAGACTTTAAGGGCAGCTTGGTCGGAAAATGTCATTAGATTCAGGGGCTACCAGTATATCTGCAGAATTAACAAGTACCTAATCTCAATGGAAAAAAATCACAAAGATTTTTTACATTTCACTTCCCATTAGAAATAGAAGACTTTCCCATAAGGCGTAGTCATTGCTATGAAATTAACTTCAGTGCCCCTCTTCAGGGGAAAGAAGATCCTTAGAGATAAATAATTGGTGATCACTTTGCCAGGCATACTATGATATTCCAGTCAAGGAAACAAATTCCAATTAAAAATAAAAAGATCTAAATACATCTTCTTAGAAGAAGTTTTCTACTAAGAATTTTCTGGATTTTACTCCTGGTTTCACCTCAAGCTTGGTCTTCATCTGCATGCCAGTCTAACCTCCCTGGTTTAGGTCTACTATGGAATTCTGTATACTGTCTCATCAACCCCCAACTTGTTTTACTGTTGTTCCTCACAAATTCTTATTTTATGCCTTTCATTATTTTATGTTTATGGACTAAATTTTCTAGCTATATCAATTACAATGCGCATTATTACAAATTCAATTACTAAGAAGCTTTACAGGAAAAATATTTAAAAAATTAAAATTTGCCAACTGTTACAGGTTGAATTGTGCCTCACCAAAATATGTGTCGTAAATCCTAACTTCTATGTCCGTGTTTATAATCCCACTTGGGAACGGATTATCTTTGTCGTGCTAATGAGGCAGAATTACTGTAGGATATCTTGAGTCAATCTTTTTGAGATATAAAAGAGATTAAAAAGCAAGCCAGCAAGCAGAGGTGGGAGAGGAAAGACACCATGCCAAATGAAGATCACCAAGGAGCAAAGGAATAAGAACTTCCCCAGAGCAAACAGAGGGTAAGCCTTCCCTTAGATCCAGCACCCTAAATTCCAAGTTCTAGCCTCCTAAACTGTGACAAAATAAATTTGTGTTTGTTGACGCCACTCATTTGTGGTATTTCTGTCATAGCAGCACTAGGTAACTAAAACATCAATCCTATCACCATAACTAACTTTACTTTAGTTAAAACTTGAATGCCCTAACTAAATATGGAGTTCTATACGACTAAATGAATGAATAACTGGTATTTTATCTCGGAATGGTTCTAGGAGCCCCCCTTTTTTTTTCAGAGTTTAAAAATATATTTAATTTTTTTTCTACTGAACACTTTTTTATTGTACTTTGCCTGAACGTTTACAGAACAAGCTAGCTTCTCATTAAACCGTTAGCACACATATTGTTCTATGAAATTGGTTAACAACCCCACGACATGTCAACATTCTCCCTTCTTGACCTTGGGTTCCCCATTACCAGCCTTCCTGTCCCCTCCTGCCTTCTAGTCCTTGCCCCTGGGCTGCTATGCCCCTTTAGTGTCATTTTGTTTTATGAGCCTGTCTAACCTTTGGATGAAAGGTGAAACTTCAGGAATGACTTCATTACAGAGCTGAAAGTGTATCCAGGGGCCATACTCTCAGGGTTTTTCTCCAGTCTCTCTCAGACCAGTAAGTTTGGTCTTTTATTGTGAGTTAGAACTTTGTTCTACATTTTTCTCCAGCTCTGTCCAAGACTCTCTATTGTGATCCCTGTCAGAGCAGTCAGTGGTGGTAGTCAGGTACCATCCAGTTGTACTGGACTCAGTCTGGTGGAGGCCATGTTAGTTGTGGTCCATTAGTCCTTTGGACTAATCTTTCCCTTGTGTCTTTAGTTTTCTTCATTCTGCCTTGCTCCCGAAGGGGAGGGACCAGTGGAGTATCTTAGATGGCCACTCACAGGCTGTTAAGACCCCAGGTGCTACTCATTAAAGTAGAAAGCAGAGCATATTCTCTACGAACTGTATTATGCCAATTCAGCTACATTTTTCCTGAGACCATGGTCCAGACAGCACTAGGAGCCCTTTTTGATTGTTTCCTGTTTCTCATTGTCTAATTTATTACAGGCATGAATCACATTTATCCTTTCACCAGCTTTCGTTTAGATTTTTTCATGTTATCCCAGGGCAACTATGACTATAAATGTCTCTTAGGAGGCTGTTCTCTCCTAAATCAAGGGTTAATAAAAAGGGCATAAAAAACAAAACCCATTACTGTCAAGTGGATTCCAACTCATAGTGACCCTACAGGACAGAATAGAACTGTCCCACACTGTTTCCAAGGAGCTGCTAGTGGATTCCAACTGCAGACCTTTTTGTTAGCAGCCAAGCTCTTAATTGCTCTGGCACCAGGGCTCCATATCATCCAAAGAAAACCATTAGTGAAGGACAATGCATGGGGTCCCATCATTGGGCTACCACTCACCTTGGAATTGGTTGAACCTGTCTATCAGTCCAGTGATGGGCCTGGCACTGAGCGCTGGGTTCACAGGCTGGGGCATGTGCAGTTGCACGGACTCACTCCTACACGGGGAAAGATTCAGGTAATCTTTCAGGTGCCAAAGGGGTCATCACAGTATGTACAAAATATGTCAGCGTTCAACGGAATAATATGTTTCATCAGAATTCCTTTCTGATATTGTAGTGTACCTCCATGTTCCTGGGATAAGACTGTGCAATTCTTAGGGATTCTTTCTTTTCTTCTGTCCCTGCCTCCACCCCCTTCTTATCATAGATGCCTGCCTCTCCTCTAACGCCTGGAAAAGCTAGTCCATGCACTTTTATATGTTAATGATTTTGAAAACTAAAATCATGCATAGCTGTTTTCTAGTGACTTCTGTATTGAACCCTACAATGTATACCTCCATGAGCACAGAAAGACAAAACAAAACTAACTTCTGATAGAGTGGGATAGAAAATTATATTCAGTAAAACACACACAGATACATGTGCTCATATAAATACACATGCACACGAAGATTTACTATCTCAATAACTTCATTTTGGTAGAAACACTTTGATCTCTTTACTAGCTCTCAAGGTGCTCTAGTTTGCATTGAAGGCCAAACTTACCTTGTCAATGTGTTTTCCAAATTCTGTAAAGAGAAAAAAAAAAGAAAAACTCAGAATTCTTCAGAAATTCTTTTTTTTTATGCCTGATCAGTCTTTGGATTTGGGAAATTTCAAAAAAATATCAAACCCTCCTTTCCTTACCCCCCCTGCCCCGGATTTTATAAATTTCTTTTACTTCTCCTCTTTAAAGGAAAATCACAGTACCACGCATTGACAGAAAATAAATTCTCGATGGCTAAGGGCTCTGAGGGTGAACAAAGACAGAGCAGGACATGAGTAGGGACTGCATTACTACAACCATCAGTTGTCTACAAGGTGGTCTTTTCACAGGGCTTGTTTCCAAAGGGTAATGTGCCTCAGAACAAGCACAACTCAAGCCTAGGACTTCCAAACAGAAGGAGGACATGAATGCTAGCTTTTCCTCTTCCTCACACTGCCCACCTGGAGACAAAAAGGTCTACAAATAAGTTGTTCCTTTCTGTTGGATAGAAAAGTGAATTAAATAAAGAGAATTGGGAAGGGAAACTACTCTCACAATTCCTCAAAGTTTTGTTGTTCCTGGTTAGGATAAGAGTTGAAGTTTATATCATATTCACTTGGACAATAATAGTCTGGACAGGAGCAGAAGATGCAGAAATAGGATTTTGGTTTGAAATATGTAATGGAAGTCAAAGATGTGAACTTGAACTAATATCCTCATTTCTTACCTGGAGCAGCTCCACGTCTGGTTTATGGCACAAATTCAGCAGCTCCTCAAACATTTCTCTTAGGTGGTTTTGTTTTTGAACCATTGTGGTTTGACTTTTCTTGAGTTGCTGTAAAATCTTTTTGCGTTCACTTTTCAGTCCCTCTAAATGTTGTTTTTCTTCCCTGTGGAGAACTGGATGCAACTTCCGATACTGATCTCTGATCATGTCTCTCCGTAGGCATATATAATCCTGCAGGGACATGGATTTCCTAGATCACACACCCAGGCTGCCTTTATCCTTCACCACTTAAACCTCACTCATTTCTCTTTGATTCATGATCATGTAATCCACCAACCACTGACATACATGTTAAATTCATGTCTTTCCACTCACCAGAAACCATGCTCATCCCTCTTTCCTTACTTTATTTTTCATTCCTTGTTAACTACAGAAACCCATCCTTTCCTCTAAACACTATAATTCACTTCTTAAGTTCCTGAAATTCTGTAGAATTTTTTTTCAGAGTTAATTTTTAAAATACGTTGTTGTTGTTAGGTGCTACTGAGTCAGTTCCAACTCACAAGGACTCTATGTACAACAGAATGAAAAATTGCCTGGTCCCAAGCCATCCTACCCTAACGATCTTTTTTATGTTTAAACTTATTGTTGCAGTCACTGTGTAAGTCCATCTCATTGAGGGTCTTCTTCTTTTTCCTGACCCTCTGCTTTACCAATATATGTTCTCTAAAATATGAAAGATTACATGTAAAAAGATAAATTTATGCTTGATTATTTAATATTCTGATCTGTTACTAATTTAGCCTCTCATCTCAAATCTCCTCAATCCTAACCTGATCATTCATTCTTAGCAGAAATGTTGCCTACTAGTCTGAGGATTAGAAATCATCAGACAAAACCTCCCTAAAATTCCTAATCCCATACCCTCAATCTGATTTCTCCCATCACTATCCCTTGTTGCCATGGATGGGATTCCTTCCTGGTAATGAGCACATAAGGCTTCAGGATCTCATTTTGTCCTAACATTATAGGAACATTAACCATTACCCCATTGCATGACCCCTGCCAATACCCATGTATTCATTCTCTCCTCACCAAGTCCTTTTCTTTCTCTTTTCCCCCAGTTTTTCAACATGTTGAAATTTCTCCCAGTTGATCCTATATCATTCTCTAGCCACTACATTATCGCTTTTCACTATCACAGGTACACTTCCTAAATTGCTATTTAAACCTTTTTCTCCCCATGGCCGTCTTTATACTAATCAGTATGACATCCCTGTAGTTCCCCATTATGTACTGTTTAATTTCTGGATTTCACCTTAGTCAGAAATCTCTGCTTGAAATGTCCATGGATTTTTTACGCTTGTCCTTTAAAACTCAAATTGATTGTGAACCTCTCTCCAAAACTTTTTCTCAACTCCTGACCAACGGTTTTTGAACTTCTCCAAATCCCTGCATGTGCCTCCATTTCAGCACTTTTTGCACTTTGTTCTGATGGCCTTTTTCTCCCTAGTCCCTGGTGTACTGAATTCTAGAAATCCTAAGTGTCCTACTCTCCTACATAAAAACAGCAGATCCTTTTTCCTACTGATGAGCTCACTCACGGAATCTCCTGGCAATGATGATTAAAGCTCAAGTTCTTAGTAGGTAAGGTCCCAGCATGTCTGTACCAAGCTGGTTATGAGGAAAACGTGGTCGCATGCTTACCATCCACAGGTTGATTATTCTGCACTCCTCGTTTAGATTTCTCTGATTTTCTTGGATCTTTTCCCATAAAGACCTCATTTGTTTTAAAAGCTTCTCCTGTAAAAACAAAAATACTGAATTAAGCACCAACAGAACAAATATTATAGATTTGAGACCCTTACTGACAGCTAAAGACCAGGGATGTTAGATGAACATACTTTCGGGCAAGTGGAAGGGTCATGTTTCACTGGCTACCCGATAGTCATCCCTTCTGGGAGTTTCAGGCTATAGAGCCACATAAAGTAATGAAACAATTTTCCTGAGAAAACTGTCAAATAAAGGCTTTATGTAATGTAATTAAATTTCCTATAAATATCTTGCTAATTCTCTATACTATTATCCTACATGTTTGTCCAGTATTACTAAATATGCTTCCAGTAAAAAAAAAAAAGCACTTGTTAAACATGGAATTTTTGTGGCCAGGAGCTATTTCTAAAAATGTGAGTGTTATGGTGTCCTGTGCTTCACTTTGCATAATCAAATTAATAATCATTAAGCGAATTGCCCTGCCACTCGAATACAGCCTCTGTGAAAGCAGATTTCCTTACCTATTTTATTCACAGCTTTATCCTTCCCACCTAGAACAGTGGCCAGCACATATAAGACTCCCAGTGATGAGTGAATTAATCATAATCACGGTACTCATCTTCCTTATACTCTCTTAGCTCTATTATTCTCCAGCTTTCAAAGGCTTTCAGAAGCATCACTTACTCGGTACTTCTCAACAGCGTATTCAATGGAACAGTGTCTGTGAGCCTCGTGCTCCTGAGAGGAAGAACAGAGCAAACAGAGTAGGTTCTTGCTCTCTTCACAGAACATCTTCTTTGTCTCCTTGTGTGTCCCACACATCTGATCCTCAGAGCTCAGGAACTGGCAGAGACTGGCTTGTCTAGCAAGGGACACCAGATTCTTCACAAGAATATTGGATTTGATGTCTGTCTTCTTTGATGTTTCCCCACATAGAGGACAACGGGTAGTTTTGGCTTCTTCCCAGGAAATGTATAGACAGGGCCTACAGAAGCTGTGCCCACAGCCTATGGTGACAGGGTCTATAAGGTAGTTCAAGCAGATGCAGCAGGTGAGTTCCTTTTGCAAGGCTTGGGAGATGTTGGAGTCCATTTTCCTGAGGGAAGAAAATCAGGAGAGCTTGTCATTTGCCCCAGAGAGACAAAAGACTAAGCAAACTTTTACTCCAATTGTGATTCAATAATATACTTACGTCTAGGCCTGATATAGTTTCTTTTGCTAATGACAAAAACTGGAAACTGACACAAAGACAGCTCTAGAGCTCTGTTGAAAACTTGGTTGGCTTCCTGATTAACATGATCTACACCATCAACTCCATTTCTCCTCCATAAAAGAACCTGTTTGTGTCCTTTCCTTCTTGGGCTTGTGCTTCAATAGTTTGACTCAATCTCTAGTATTCTGATTGGTGTAAAGCCAATCATAATGTTCCTAGTGACTGATTGGTTTAGCAAAGCTCATGCGACTAAACTTTTTACCTTTACTATTTCATTTAATTGACAAAACCATCCTATAAGGATGACTAATCCAAAATCATACCGACAGTTAATGTTGGAGCCAAAACTCATACCTTTGACTAAAATTAAAATCTGCTAACCGTTACTCTCCAAGATACCATACAGACAGAATCAACCAGCCAGTTTCTTATCAACTATTTTAATTTAAGCGAACAGTTCTGGTATTTTTCCTCGCCAAGACTGTCTGTGAAGTAGGGTTATAATTCTAATACAAAATCCTTAAAGAGAGAATAAAAGTTGAAAATAATAAAACACAGTAATGGGCAGTATGCACATTTGTCTCCTGCCCCTCACCTATAATACAGAAAGTGTCTTTCTTGAAACTCACTGTAAAAAATGCATTAGAAATATGTACATGAAAAACAGTCACAAAATCAAAATTTCTTCTTTGAAACTCTGTTAATTCAAACGGAATGTAACAAAAATTCAATTTCGGAATACGAAAGTGTTAATAAGAATTTAACAAAGCTTTGTAAAATTGGGAAACTCTGCTGGTATGGTGGTTAATAGCTTTGGCTGCTAACCAAAAGGTCCGCAGTTCAAGTCCACCAGACACTCCTTGGAAACTCTGTTGGGCAGTTCTCCCCTGTCCTGTAGGTTCGCTATGAGTCAAAATCAACTCAATGGCAACAGGCTTTTTGTTTTGTTTTCTTTGGTTGTAAAATTGGGTCAGATTTCAGTCAGAATCTTTATATATGAATATGTATGAAGAAGCCCTGGTGGTGCAAAGGGTTAAGCCATGTTGGTGGTTCCAATGCCTCCAGTGGCTCCTTAGGAGAAAGACCCAGTAATCTGCCAGGAAAATCCTATGGGGCAGTTCTGCTGAGTCACGTGGAGTTACTACAAGAGAGAAGCTACTCATCAGCTCCTAACAACAAGCTTTTAAAAACATCCTTTTATCTACACTAGGCATCTAAAGAAATCAAAAATTAAAGAGACTAGCAATATCTTCCGCACCCTTTCAAACTATTAGCAAGCACCCCTTCACACTGTGAAAAGATGAAAGTATCATGCAATAGTGAAAATCAGCACAAAATAACGAACTGTGCTTTTTAAAACTGATTTAGCTAAAACATTGGGTTCTCATCTTTACACTCAATGAATATAGACGGGAGTCACATTTCTGATATTCCTGCATGGTAACCAGTAACAATTTTATGCCCAAACATTTCCTGGCTTCTTAAAAATTTATATCAGTAAACAGAATTTTCTAAAGAGACACCAGTATCAAAAAAAATTTTTTTTTTGTCCAAACCATTCATTGCATTATATACTTATAGTAGAATAGTCTTTTTACTCATTGACTTATGCACTACATTTAGACTACTACATTTATCAACTTCTTATAGAATTAAGTACTTCTATTCCTTTTTCTGAAACCCTGGTGGTGTAGTGGTTAAGAGTTTGGCTGCTAACCAAAAGGTAAGCAGTCCAAATCCACCAGGCGCTCCTTGGAAACCTTATAGGGCAGTTCTACTCTGTCCTATAGGGTTGCTATGAATCAGAATTGACTCATCGGCCGTGGGTTTGGTTTTTTATTCCTTTTTCAGGAGCCACACAAAGTACAAAATTACAAGATACCTGGCTACTACTTTCTTCGTCCTTATAATCCATATAAACAATCAAGGCATACATAAAAATAAGACAAAATGCAATCACCCTATTAAATCTAATATATAATAATAATGACAAAACGGATTAATTCATATGTAGGTTAAGGAAAGGACTAATTTTTGCAAAGTAGACAAATGAAATCATTTCATAGAAAAACACCTCAATTTCCTGATTGATAAACTAAAATTATTTTTGGTTTGTTTCGGTTTGGGAAAGTAGCGGGAACTCCACTTCTGTATATTGTACACTCACCTAAGTCACCTAAGGAATATGTGAAGGATTTCGCAAACGCTTGCTGTAGAAGTAGTGTTATGAAAGTCAGTTCTGGGTTCAACTCCTTCTGATGTGGTCACAGGAGCTTTCAGAAGACTCCGCAGGCAGGAGAGATCCAAAGACACTCTGTCTCTTCTGGAGAAGAGTGAGCATGGTTTCTTGGGTGCCTTTTATTGAGCCCAGAAGACCACGCCCAGCTCTTCCCAGTGATTGTGTTCAGTGGGTCTTCTACTAGGTGTTACTGAGAATGATTAGGTTTCTTCAAAACAAAAGAAATGATTGATTTAACACCTTAACACCCTCCATAAGTAAACAAACCTCCACAAACATCATCTCATCAAGAAATATGTATTAACTTTTGGCAAACACAGCACACGCCTGCAAAGAGGGACAAGATGGCGGATGCTGACACTGAGGAAAATGTTTGCGACGTGCAGCAGTGTCTACCACCCCAGTTTTTTTCTCCTTCATTTGCATGTCCACCCAGAGGCAGGTGGTGGACCTGTGAGACAGTGTGAGGGCTGCCCTGAAGGAGAAGGATTCCTTAAAAACTGTGGAAGGGAGAGAGCTGAAAAGTGTGAAGCCCTCAGAAACTCCCAAGGAGTTTGTCATCCCTTTGATCTGGAATGAATACTGCAGGCAGCTACTGACCCAGGCCCCTGGACATCCAGAGGTGCTGAGGCCTCGGTGGATGGGGTGCTGATATACTAGGCTGTGAAGGAGCTCATTGAGGAATTCAAGTAGTCTCTGGAACACAGAGACAATGAGGGTGTCGATTCCAGGATCGCTATCCCCTTGATCCAGAAAGAATGCATCCCCAAAGGCGAAGGGGCAGACACCGAACTCCAGGCTAAGTGCCAGGAGAGGCAGATTATGAGGCCATCCCTGTGGAGGCCTATGAGCTGTCCATACTGCAGGTCATGGGCTGGAAACCTGGCAAGAACATCAGCCGTACTTTCAATCAAGCGGTGAAGCCCCATATCAATTCACAGAGGCCCAAGGGGTTAGGGGTAGGTGCCAGCCCGACCCATGCCAAGGCCCCCACCAGCCCCCCCGACTGCCAAAGGCAGATGAGGTACAAGAGGAGAAGGAAGAACAACCTCACGAACTGGTGCCTTGAGGAACTGTTCTGGTCCTGTTTGGCCTCCACTGAGGCTTCCATTGGAAGGTAAAATGCCTCAGTCCTGACAATGTTTGGGCCATGGTTCTGGCAGCGGAGAGCCAAGTTGTGACCGTTTGTTAGTACTGCCTGTGGCCTGTCTCCTTGCATAGGTTTGACAAGAACCTCTTGGATCTTAGCCAAGTGAGCAAAGCTTCCTCAGAACAACTGAAAGGAACTGCCTTGTTATGGAAGGCCTTCAGGGATAAAGACCTACATGTTCAGCAGGAGGACTCCGAAAGAAAGCAGAAACACCCTCTGGACTGACAAGAAGGAGAAAGCAGCCCCCGGGAGCCATACTATTTTCGCAGAGACCTGGGTGTGTGGGTTGTGGACAAGCTACACAAGGGCAGCAAATATTACAACATCAAGATGACAATTGAAGACGTCCTGAGCCCAGATACTTGTGTGTATCAGACCCTGATTTCCAAGGTCAAGGGAAACTGTGTGATGGTGGTGCTGGGACCATAGGCTAGAAGGGTGGGACGTCTGCTCGGCCAGGACACACAGCAGAGCCGGGCTTTAGTAACAGCCGTGGACAGAGAAATCAGTTGGTCGAGCTTCTCTCTGATGCTGTCTGCTGGTACATGGGCCCCAGTGATTCAGATGGAGACTGACCCATGTGACCCACTCCAGTCCCCTAGACTCTTCCCAGTTCTGTACAGTATAAAAATCTTGCTTTTAGTAAGATTGGAATATAATTTTTTGCATCCACACTTGCAAGTGCAGTACTGGTACAGGAACAAGGACAAAGATGAATCGACCGGAAGCAATGCTAGACACAAACCCAATATTCACCAGAATTTAGTGTATAAAAAAAATCATTTCAAATAAAAATGAAATATTTTTTCAGCTATGAAACCCCACATCCTAAATTTATATATGATTTTTCTTAACTTTTAGTTTTAATTGTATAAAAAAGTAGGAAAGAGGATGTCATCAGTTTATGATTTTAGCAACTGTTTTGGAAAATTTGGAAATGGTTTGCCTGAGGTTGCTTTAATTATAGCCTTCAGGTAGGAACAGTTTGTATTTTATTTACTGATTTATTTTTGTATTTTAATGCAAGAATTTAATGTAAGGCCAGCTTTGGCCTCCACTCCAGAATGGAGGTTTCCCCCACCCTGCACACTCCAGATCAAGCCTCTGAAGGCTCAAGAACAGCAGGAGGACCAGGATTCTCTGTCTGGCACTTCCCATTCTAACTCAGGGAAAACAGGAAAGAATGGCTAGGAAGCCCCAGCTCAGGGACCCATGAACAGGGATGAGAAAGAGGAATCGGGTTCAGGTAAATTGGATTTTATTTCTACTTGGGAAAGTAATAATGACAGGTTTATGTCCCCAATTAATTTAGCCCACTACTGATGGGATAAATTGAGATGCTACCTTGGACCCTTGAGAAACCCTCCTTCTATTATAATTGTCACCAGATATCCTTCCTGGGGTCTGGGAAAGCCAAGCTATTGATCTGGAGAAGCAGCTCAGATCTCTGCACAAGAGTGTTTAAAGCACCTACTTGTGGGCACAGAGATCCTGGGGCCCACAACAGCCTGAGCCAGCTGAGACATGGAGAAAGGCTCTGAGGAGCAGGGGTCACTGTCAGGAAGAGAGAGGGAACGTGGGAGCCCCAGTTTCCAGGATGCCCCCATTGTGTGTGCAGGAAGCTCAGTGAGCACCCAAAAGGCCACCAAAGCTTTGCTTGAGCCTTCTGAAATCTTGGGTTTTCCCTGAATTGAGCCTTCCAGGGATAGGGCAAGAGGTGAGGTCCAAATCTGGGAGAAGAGACCAGAGGTTCAGCAGTGACAGTGTATCTGCATTAAGGGGACCAGCTAAGCACATGTCTGGCTGCATAGGGGGTAGAGGGAGTAGAGAGGGGAGTGACATGTTGGGTCCTGTGTCTTAGTGGTCTAGTGCTGCTACAACAGAAATAAAAGTGGATGGCTCTTACAAACAAGTTTATTCTCTCACAGTCTGGGAGGCTAGAAGTCCAATTTCAGGGTGCCGGCTCAAGGGGCAGACTTTCTCCCTCTGTCTGCTGTGGAGGAAGGTCCTTGTCATCAATATTCCCCTGTTCTAGAAGCTTCTCTCACAGGAACCTGGGTCACAACTTTCTTGGTGGCATGTGGTCCCCCTGTCTCTCTGCTGGCTTATTTCCTTTGTGTCTAAAAAGTGATTGACTTAAGACAAAACCTATTCTTGTAGAGTAAGTCATTCCTCATTAACATAACTGCCTCTAATCCTGCCTGATTAAAATCATAGACGTAGGATGTACAACACATAGGAAAATCTCATCGGATGACAAAAGGATGGACAATCACACAATACTGGGAACCATGGCTTAGGCATATTGCACACATTTTGGGGGGGACACAATTCAATCCATAACAACTAGCAACCCCAGTGATCTCCTGATTCTCCAGCACCAGTGGATGGAGTCAGCCAGATGGGGGAGGGTTGATCTGAGGGAAGTCTGGATGGAGGGAAATGACAGAGTAAAAATTACATGGGGAGGGGGGAGGCTATTTTCTCAAGACCGCTGGCTGGAAGAAACTTGCCTCTTTGTTCCAGGAACAAGCAATGGCTCCAGCAGGAGGGGAGGTTGCCCTTGCTCTGAGGCCAAGGCAGTAGAACTCATCTCTCTGCCCTCCTCTGGTGGCTCCCAGCCCAACACCACAGGCAGAGAGAGGTCTGCTGGATTTCCTGCTTTTTTGGAGTCCTGGTGACACAGTGGTTAAGAGTTACACTGAGCTATGGTTGCTAACTAAACGGTTGGCAGTTTGAATCCACCAGCTGCTCCTTGGAAACTCTGTGGAGCAGTTCTACTAAACTGACTCAATGGCAACGGGGTTTTTGGTTTTATAGTCCTTCCTGGTATCCATACCCCAGAATTTCCTGCCTAAATCAAGGGCTATACTGGCTTTTCTCTCAGATCTGTTTTCCGCAGGTCAGACAATGCCAACAGCACTCCAGACCAAGGTCTAAATTCCAACTCAGCCTTCCATGTCATTATGAAGGTACATAATATTTCTCAGAATGGAAGGATGAGATATTTATTGACAGTTTGTTAACAAGAGTTAGACATTTTCAATAACTGGACAAACCTACAGAAATGATTATATAATAACAATAAATATTAATGTACAATTACATACATGCTACTCACCATTACATATAACAATAAATATGAATGTATAATTATATGCATTAATATTTGTTATTATATAATCATTTCTGTATATATACTAATTACAAAATTATTAATAAAATATATTTTATTCCAAAATATTGATATTCTCTAGGAATGATAAGATTAAATTGATTTCATTTTTTTCTGTATTTTATAAAATGTTGGTGAGTAGCATGTGATACTTATGCATGCAGAATATAAAATGTAAATGTATTGGGTGTACCCTTTGTTTGAAGGAAAAGGGAATGGCTGATCCTCATACTGGCCACCTTGCTGAGGCAAGGATACACAGCTCAGAGCTCAGAAAAGCCTAGGTGACCAGAACTGGTAGAGCTGAGTTGTGGAGAGAGGGATGTATGAAGACAAAGGGTCACAGAAATCTGTTGAATGCTTTGTCTCTTAACAGATTCTTTCTTTCTTATTTTTGTTTTTGAGCATCTTGAAACTTTTTCAGAAGGCCAGTAATCTTGGGTAAAACATGAGAGATTGAGATGGTGTTTTATGCCCGAAAGCAGGCTTGTTTTCCCTTACAGTAGGCCTTGTGTATGTGGAATGGGAGGGGTATGACTTAATCTAGCCAGCAATGAGTTTGTTTATGGATTTGTTGATCCTATAGTTACTTTCAAGGATCCCTGTTGGTGCAGTGGTTAAAGCACTCAGCTGATGACCAAAAGTTGGACAGTTCAAACCCTGGAGAAAGATGTGGCAGTCTGCTTCCATAACGATTTACAGCCTTGGAAACCCTATGGGCCAGTCCTATTATGTCCTATAGGGTCACTATGAGTTGGAATCTGTAGGCAATAGGTTTGGGATAGTCAGTTCAGGTGCACCAAATGTTTTATATTCTCCTAGGGTTGGATGGTTCTCCAGCCAAGTTTTCCTCAATGACTGCTCCACACTTAAGTCTTCCTTCCATACTTTTTCTGGTCTCCCAACAGAAACTGCTTTTAAGTGTTGTTGTTGTTAGGTGCTTTTGAATTGTTGTGACTCATAGTGACTCCATTCACAACAGAATGAAACACTGCCCCGTCCTGTGCCATCCTCCCAATTGCTGCTGTTTGAGCCCATTGTTGCAGGGCTCAAGCATACTACTGTTGATTGAAACTGGTTTCCAATTTGGGGCTATTCTGAGGAGTGATGAAAAGACAACATTTTGCATAACTTTGACTGAGTATGTGTAGGCATTTCCACCAGGAATACAGAGGCATACCTCAGAGATACTGAGGTTTCAGTTCCAGACCATTGCCATGAAGTGAATATCACAATAGAGGCACACGATTTTTTGTTTCCCAGTGCATATAAAAGTTGTGCCTACCCTATTCTATGGTCTATTAAGTATGCAATAGCATTATGTCTAAAAAAAAAGTACATACCTTAACTAGAAAATAGTTTATTGCTAACAAATGTTAACCATCATCTGAGCCTTCAGCGAGTCTTAATCTTCTTGCTGGTGGAGGGTCTTGCCTCTATGTTGATGGCTGCTGATTGATCCAAGTGGCGGCTGCTGAAGGTTTGGGTGTCTGTGGCAATTTCTTAAGGTAAAATTACAAGGAAGTTTGCTGCAGCGGTTGACTCCTCCTTTCACAAAAGATTTCACAGCAGCATGTGATGCTGTTTAATAGCATTTTACCCACAGAAGAACTTCTTTCAAAATTGGAGCCAATCCTCTCGAACCTGTAGCTGCTTTATCAAAGAAGTTTATGTAATATTCTAAATGCTTTGTTGCTCTTTCAACAGTGTTCACAGCATCTTCACCAGCAGCAGACTCCATCTCAAAAAGCCACTTTCTTTGCTCATCCGTAAGAAGCAACTCCTTGTCCGTTCAAACTTTGTCATGAGATTTCAGCAATCCAGTCACATCTTCAGGCCCCGCTTCTGATTCTAGTTGTCGTGCTATTTCCGCAACTGCAGTTACTTTCTCCACCAAAACTCTGGACCCCTCAAAGTCATCCATGAGAGCTGGAATCAACTTCTTCCAAATTCCTGTTAATGTTGATATTTTGACCTCCTCCCAGAAATCACAAATGTTCATAATGGCATCTAGAATGGTGAATCATTTTCAGAATGTTTTCAAATTACTTTGCCCAGACTCATCAGAAGAATCACCGTCTATGGCAGCTACAACCTTACAAAATGTGTTTCTTAATAAGACTTGAAAATTGAAATTATACCTTGATCCATGGACTGAAGAATGGATGTTGTATTAGCAGGCATGAAAACAGTATTAATCTCCCTGTACATCTCTATCAGAGCTCTTGGGTGACCAGGTATGTCTCATTGTGATCCGTATCTTTTGTTGTTGCTGTTAGGTGCCATAGAGGTGGTTCCAACTCATAGCGACAGGATATACAACTGAACAAAACAGTGTCTGTTCCTGCACCATCCTCACAATCATTGATATGTTTGCTCCCACTGTTGTAGCCGCTGTGCCAAGTGCCTCATTGAGGGTGCTTATCTTTAGACTTTTTCAAATTCTTATAAAATACAGAAAACTTGTTTATGGTTCTTTTATGATGGGGATCCGCCCAATTTCTGACAACTTTATTAAGACAGTATTTTTCTTATTTTAAACATTATCAATGTCCGCATTATTTACCTTATTTTCTTTTATATTTATATTAAAGGGTTTTCACCAGATTAGGAGTCCTTTCTTCAAAAGACCCATTGGAGCAACTTAAGCCTCAGACTGTGGGGGCCAAGGAGGCTTGATCCTACCCTACCATACCTCTCTGAGACTCACTGTCAAGAATTAGTCAATCTCAATTTATTTGTTGTTGTTGTTTGCTGTGCAATGGATTGCTTTTGTATGGCCTTTCTTGCCATGGTCCTGTAACTGCCACCTAGGTAATTGGGTTGGACTGTGTAAATAAGGTAACTGCGTCCACCAAGGGGATTGGTCAATTTTGATATCCGGCTAGGCTTAAAGTGAGCCATCCCAGAGGTGGAAGATAGATCTCAAAACAACCACGAAAGAATAGCCAGGATTGAGCAAGTCCTTTGGAACTGGGATCCCTGTGCTGAGAACCTCCCAGACTCAGGAGACAGAGAGAGAGCTCTAACCCTGAAGGCGGCAAGATGGCAAGCAGCAGCAGGGAAATGTTAGCAGTAGAGGCAGCAGAACCAGGAGCCTGATAGGAGACTAGCAGGGGAAATTCATATATATATATACATGTAATGCTAACGTTGAGATTCATTTCTACCTGTAGCAGCAGAAAACATGTGATTTCTGCCCAGGGTAAACACAGACGTTTCCTGGAAACTAGTGCTGAAAATTAAAGGGCACTGATTTTATGGAGACGCTCATTCAAATGAAACAGTTAAGTTCTTATTTTTAATGTTATTTTTTTAATTCAGAAATAAAAATACATTGACAGCTACCAGTTAAATATATAGACATAATCACTACTGCCCACATTACTCTGCCAACTGTAGTATTGGAAATGCCCAACTCCGTCCCACAGGCAGTGGATGAGAGAGATCCCAGGAGTTCGACAATTTTCTTAAAGGCACCTATCCTACCTCCCATCAAATATTTCTCAACCCAATTCCAGTACAGGAATTCAGAGATCAACAGGGAAGGTAGAGGGCACAGATTTATGAGTGTCCTCATACCAACTCTAGCAGGCAGAAGATGAGAACAAAGCTTCACATTTCAGAAATACTGTCTAATCTAGAGAGTTCCCACTCCCTAGCCATCTCATTGTGTATTCCAAGAGCCCCAATTACATGGAATTTCTTGGGAGAGGGATGATATCGAGATGTATGGAGCCTAATACTGGCTAAGTCTTATAGTCATTTTCCCAAAAGGATACCCCCGACCCCCAACTTCAAGTTCCGTTTCTGCCAACTTTTCCTACTTTGTACTGAGGTGGAAGAAGGGAAAGGAAAGAAGAAAAATAGGAGGGAAATATGAGAGATTCATTTTCATTAGGGTCTGGCTCAGTTGGAGTCTGAATCTTCTGAGGAAGATGAGCTGGAGTCACTGTCTTCAGACCCCTCATCTCTATCCTCATCCTCACTGCTAGAGTCTGAGGAGTCACTGCCTTCCACCACTTGCCCATCTTCCTTCTTATTTTGTGCTGACCCTCATGGAGGATGATGACTGACTTGAATAGTTTCTGGTGAATCTGTGCCTGGAACCTGTAGCTCCCATTCCTCTCTAGGCCCTTCTTGCAAACACTTCACTGATGGGCACTGCAGAGACATCTCTCTGAGTTTGCTCATATTCTTGCCCATAGAATAGGTTGCATTTCTGTATGCTGCATATTCTTCAGGAGACAGGCTCCTGAGCCAGAGATCCAGGTCCACCTTGTACTGTTTCTGCAGCTCCTCAGCCAGGTTCTTATAATGGTCCTTCAGGCTCTGTGGGATGTGCTGCCAGCGTCTGCTAATCTCCACCCTGCGCTCTCTCATGGGCACATATTGCAGCTCCCTACTTAACCACATATCCTGGTGGAACTTGTGGTATCCATTCATGGGGGGCTTCTCGGGCTCTCCATGGAATTTCATCTGCTTGGAAAAGTCACCATTCTCCAGAGAAGACCCCATTTTGTTCCTATTTCCCAGAGAACTCTTTTGGGTTTCAGTTCGGTGCCTCTTGGGGACAACAGATCTCTTGCTGCTCTGGATGAGATCAGGGTGGTCTTTCTTCAATTGAGCTAGTTTTTCTTCAAATCCTGTCTCTCCTTCTGGAAATCATGAATATATTTTAGTTTCATCTTCTCTGGGAGCTCTTTATATTTCTTGGGTAGAACCTTGGTCAGCTCCTGGTTGCTCAGCTCAGGGTGCACTTGGGAGTACTGGGAACACTTCTCCTTGAAGAAGCGGAAATAAGTAGTCAAGGGCTTCTTGGGGAAGTCTGGATGTGTCTTGAATTTTTTGTTTTTGGAGAGTTTTTTAACACGTTCCTGAGCTTCCAGGACTAATTCTTTCAAAGTGCGAGATTTCCTCAAAGTATAAGAAATCTCTAACCATTTGTTTTTGCACATTTCTCCAGTAAAACCTCTAAAAGCTACCTTTTCCCAGGTCATACGTGACTGGGGGTTGTTTTGAACTTTCGCTTGTCATTGGGTGAGAGGTTATTCTCCATGCTTTCCAGGAACATCAGTATGTCCTCTTCAGACCAGTGGTCTTGAGCTTTAGGCAATGACATTTTTAGGTCTTTGAGCCACTTTTATGGCCCTAGCTGTCCAGAAACTTCAACAGGAGCTCAAAGTTTTTCACTCTCAAGATTCAGCAAATAAGGTATTTCTTGAGATCCTGTACTGTTTGTGACACGATGGATCTAAAGAGAAGGAGAAGAAAAATTACTCTTCCTGGAATGAATCAGAAAAACATACAATACTTGAGATATATTCCTTCTGTGATTTAATAATATAAACAAAAACTCCACCAAACTCTGAGTTTAAATGACACTTACGTTTTCAGATGATACATTTGCACATATTCTCTTGCCCCAGCTTGTCTTCCGCCCATTCTCACCAGACCTAGATTAAATAGAAGTCAAGGAGAATGATCAGCCACTAACTCAAGAGGCTTGGGATGAGGGAAAGTTCCAGGGAAAAGGGTGAAAATAAAAAGAGAAATGACTAAAACAGAAATGACTTTCACTTCATAGTGCCTGAGAGTGGCCACTTTCTGCATGGAGTCAGGTAGCCCTCCGTCTTCTCACAAAAAATGCATACTTGTGGAATTTTTTACAAGAGTTCCATATCAAAACTTGAACATGAATTAAATGACTAATCTGTGGGTTCTTTTGCACTCTTCCTTGAGAATGAATGCTTTCAGATGAACCATACTGATTTTTCTTTCAAACGGAAAGGATTCAATGAGAATTATATAACATTAAAAATATTTGGTTGTTACTCATCTTTAAGCCTCAAAGTTTTACAACCTTTAGAAAATCCCTTCAAAATACCTGACACTGGAAAGTAAACAAACATCAGATCTGATTTTTCCTCATTTCAATCCATCCAACCAATTACCACAATAAAATTGACATAGTAGGAAAACAATTAAAAGGTTGTAAAGGTAGGTGTTATCAGTCAGGAAAGTAGGAAACACACTCTAATACAGAGGGTTTCAGGGGATTTCATGAAGGGGCTCCTCACAATGTTGCATGAAAGGTGAAGGGAACCAATAAGGGGATGAAGCCCCCAAAATCTAGCAATAGTAGGAAGCTATGCCACCCTTAAACCTGAGGTGGCAAAACAACTCCAGGTGAAATTGAGGGATTAGCCAGTGTGCTTTTAAATCCCGAGAAAAGGCTTTCAGGTCAGAGCTTGAGAATGAGTTTGTGAGGGTTTAGTGAAAGGCAGAGAACTACTCAGAATCACTGAGATTGAAGAGAAAGCACTTGACACGAACTTATTTGAGGAAAAATCAGATAAAAGAATTAAAAAAAAAAATGAAAGAACCCAAAGAATTATGTGGGACTCTATCAAGAGGAGGAGCCTACGAGTGACTGGAGTGCCAGAACAGGGAGGATAACAAAATACAGAGAGAATTGTTGAAGATTTGTTGGCAGAAAACTTCCCTGATATTGTAAAAGATGATAAGATCCAAGAAGGTCATGAAACTGCACACAGGGTAGATGCCAAAAGAAAGTCACCAAGCCATACTATAATCAAAGTTGCCAAAACCAAAAATAAAGAGAATTTTAAGAGCAGCTAGGGAAAAGTGAAAAATGATCTATGAAGGAAAGTCAATAAGACTAAACTCTGACTACTCAGCAGAAACTATGCAGGCAATAAGGAAATGGGATGTCATATATAAAGCCTTGAAGGAAAAAAATATAATTTTCAGCAAAATTGTCTCTCATATAAAATACGAGGGCAAAATTAGTGCATTTCCAGATAAATAGAAGTTTAGGCAATTTGTAAAACCAAATGAAAATTATAAGAAATACTAAAGGGGGTCCTAGTGTTAGAAAATCAATAACATCAGATAACAACTCAAGACTAGAACACAGGTCAGAACAACCAGATATCAACCCAGATAGGGAAGTCACAAAAAGAAATCAAAGCTAAACACTGAAAATAGAGAAACAGAGAAGTTAAAATATAAATGATGACAACATTAAAACAAAAAAGAGGGACTAAATAATGGACTCATAGAACTTTCATATGGAGAAGAAGTCAAGGTGGTATCAAGAAATAAAAGATTGGTTTAAATTTAGAAAAATAGTGGCAAATATTAAGGTAACCACAAAGCAAACTAACTGTCCTACACATCCAGATAAAAAACAAGAAAAACATAAGGACTTAGCAAATACAAATCATCAACAATGAAAAAAGATGAAAGAAAATACATAAAGAAATACGACTGAGCACAGAAAATTAAGTGGGACAAAGAAACTGTCAACAACACATACAAAAAAAAAAATCCATCTAAATGACAGCACTAAACTCATACCTATCCATAATTACGCTGAATGTTAATGAACTAAATGCAGCAATAAAGAGATACAGGGTGGCAGAAGGGATTAAACAACAAGATCTGTCTATAGGCTGCCTACAAGAGTCACATGTTAGACTCAAAGACACAAACTAAAACTCAAAGGATGGAAAAAATATATCAAGCAAACAACAATCAAAAAAGAGTAGGAGTGGCAACATGAATCTCTGACAAAATAGACTTTAAAGCAAAATCTACCACAAAGGAAAAGGGAGGACACTATATAATGATAAAAGTATCAGTACACCAGGAGGACATAACCATAATAAATATTTATGCACCCAATGACAGGACTCCAAAATATGTAAAACAAACTGTAACAGGATTGAAAAGAGAAATAGACAGCTCCACAATAGTAGTAGGAAACGTCAACACACCACTTTCTCTGAATGACAGAACATCCAGAAAGCTCAATAAAGGAACAGATCTAAATGCTACAATCAACTCACTTGATCTCACAGATGTACACAGAACACTCCACCCAACAGCAGCCAAGGATATTTTCTTTCCAACACACATGGAACATTCTTCGGAATAGACCAAATATTAGGCCACAAAGCAAACCTTAAAAGGATCCAAAACATTGAACTATTACAATGCCTCTTTTCTGACCATAAAGCCATAGAAGTAGAAATCAATAATAGAAAAAGCAAGGGGAAAAAATCGAATACATGGAAACTGAACAACACCATGCTCAAAAACTACTCTGTTGTAGAAGAAATTAAGGATGGAATAAAAAATTCACAGAATCAAAAGAGAATGGATTAGCCCAAGACAGTAACCATTCCCAAAGCCAACTCTTCAGACAGGGATTGGACTGGACTATGGGATAGAAAATGATACTGGTGAAGAGTGAGCTTCTTTGATCAAGTAACACATAAGGCTATGTGGGTAGCTCCTGTCTGGAGGGGAGATGAGAGGGCAGAGGGGGTCAGAAGCTGGCCCAATTGACGGGAAAATAGAGAGTGAAGTGTGTTGTCTCACGAGGGGGAGAGTAACTAGAAGGATATAGCAAGGTGTATATAAATTTTTGTATGAGAACCTGACTTGATTTGTAAGCTTTCACTTAAAGCACAATAAAAAATTAAAAAAAAAAAAAAAGAGAGAGACTGGGAGCATATCCTACCAGAACTTTTGGGACACAGCAAAAACAGTGTTCAAAGGTCAATTTATAATAATAAACGCACACATCCAAAAAGAAGAAAGGGCCAAAATCAAAACAATAACCCCACAATTCGAACAAATAGAAAGCAGGTAGCAAAAGAAGCCCAAGGGCACCAGAAGAAAGGAAATAATAAAAATTCGAGCAGAAATAAATGAAAGAGAGTAGAAAAACAACTGAAAGAGTTAAGAAGACCAAAGCTGGTTCCTAGAAAAGATCAACGAAATCAATAAATCATTGGCCAAACTGACGAAAAAAAGTCAGAGAACTGAAACTTATAAACTGCAGGGAAAACAAAGATATTCTAAGAAAAAGAAATACAATCACAGTATAGCCCCTGTCTCATCTATAATTTTCAATTTACGTAGGGAAAATAATTGGTATAATAATAATTATGCACATTTGTCTTCTGTCACTCTCCTATAATATAGAAAATGTCCTTCTTGAAACTCATCATAAAAAATGCATTAGAAATATGTACATGCAAAACATATTCGCAATACCAAACTTTCCCTTTTGAAATTCTTTGTTAATTCAGACAGAATGCAACAAAAAATTCAATTTCTGAATAGAAAAGTGTTAATAAGAATTAAACTAAGCTTTGTAAAACTGAATCAGATTTCAATCAGAACTTTTATATATGAGCATATATGAAGGAGCCCTGGTGGTGCAAAGGGTTAAGCACCCAGCTGTAACAGAAAGGTTGGTGGTTCCAATCCACCCAGACGCTTCTCAGGAGAAAGACCAGGAAATTTGCCAAGTAAACCCAATGGGATACTTCTACACTGTTATGCTGAGTTACTATGAATCAGAATCAATTCAACAGCTCCCAACAACAAGCTTTTAAAATATGTTATTATTGACACTGGGCATTAAAACAAACCAAAAATTAGAGACTAAACTCTCCACGCCCTTTCTATTAGCAAGCACCCTTTCTCACTGTGGAAGATGAAAGTATCATGTAACAGTGAAAATCAGCACCAAACAACAAACTGTGCTTTTTAAAATGAATTTTGATAAAAAATTGGGTCCTCACTTCTACATTAAATGAATACAGACAGCCTTCTCATTTCTAATATCCCTGCATGGTCAGCAGTAAATTTTTGTGCCCAAGAATTTCCTGGCTTCTTAAAGTCAGTAAACAGAATTTTTTAAAGAGACATTTACCAGGATTAAAACCTTTTTTCTTCTCCAAAACCATTGTATTACATATTTATAGTAGAATATTCCTCTTACATATACAAGCATGCACTACTTTTAGAGTCGTACATTTATGAACTTCGTATAAAGTAAGATAATTCTGTTCATTTTTTAGGAACCATAAAATTCTGTTCATTTTTTTAGGAACCATACCAAGTACAAAATTACAAGATATCTGGCAACTACTTTCTGAGTCCTTATAATCCAATGAACAATCCAAAAAAAAAAAACCAAGGCATACATAAAAATAAGACAAAATTTAACCACCCTATTAATTCCAATATATAGCAATATTGACATAATAGATTAATTCATATACGACCGGAGTAGAACTGCCCCAAAGAGTTTCCAAGGAGGGCCTGGTGGTTTGGAGCTGCCGACCTTTTCGTTAGCAGCCGCAGCTCTTAACCACTACGCCGCCAGGGTTTCAAATTCCTACACAGGTTAAGAAAAGGACTAATTTTTATAAACAAATGATATCATTTCATAGAAAAATACCGCAATTCCTGATTGATAAACCAAAATTATTTTTAGTTTGTTTTGGTTTCAGAAAGTAGCAAGAAGTCTTCTTCTGTAAGTTGTGTACTCCCGTAACTCACCTAAGGAATATGCGAAGCGTTTCGCCAATGCTTGCCGTCGAAGTAGTGTTACCGGAGTCAGTTCGGGGATCCAGATCCTCCCGGTGTTTTCAGAAGACTCCGCAGGCAGGAGACTTCCACAGGCACTCTTGTCTCTTCTGGAGAAGAGTGAGCTTGTTTCCTTGGATGCCTTTTATTGAACCCTGAAGACCACACCTGATTTTTCCCTTTGATTATATTTCATGTGGCTTCCAATTAGAGTTAATAGAATAATTAGATTTCTTCAAAAGAAATGATTGATTTAACACCTTGGTAATCTCCACAAACCGACTCAACAAACATAATCTCATCAAGAAATAACCGTAACTCTAGACAAACAGGCGCTGAAGACCGGACCGCCCCAAGATCTCCCTCTCGGTCAAATCAATCAGTAAGCTTGCCCCACCCTGGGGTGTTCCTGGGGACCCCAGACTCGACTTACTTTACCCATAAAAACCCCTTGGGCTATTGTTCTGGGAGATACCTTGGCAACCGGGGTCCTGATGTGCTCCTTTACTTGGCCAACTAAATAAAGCTGCTTCTTTTCTCTTTCATCTGCTCTGTGTGCCTTCCTAGCCTGGCTGAGCAAACCTGGAAGTCTGGTTACACAGTGGTCTTGGCCTTAGGCAATGACATTTTTAGGTCTTTGGGCTACATTTATGGCCCTAGCTGTCCAGAAACCTCAACAGGAGCTCAAACTTCTTCCATCTCAAGATTCAGGGAGTGAATTATTTCTTGAGGTCCTACAGCGTGTGTGATACTATGATTCTGAAGAGAAAGAAAAGAAAAATTACTCTCTTCCTGGAATGAATGAGAAAAACATCTTACTTGAGATATATTCCTTGTGTGATTTAGTTTAACCTTAACAGTATAAATAAAAACTTGCCCAACCTCTTAATTGAAATTTACATTTAGTTTTCAGATGCTACATCCGCACTTATCCTCTTGTCCCAGCCGGCCTTCTACCCAATCTCACCAGACCTACCTTAAAATCATTAACTAATGACATTTTCTTTTCTAAGTTTTTTTTTTTTTTTTAATTAACTTTTATTGAGCTTCAGGTGAACGTTTACAAATCAAGTCAGTCTGTCACATATAAGTTTATATACATCTTACTCCTTACTCCCACTTGCTCTCTCCCTAATGAGTCAGCCCTTCCAGTCTCTCCTTTCGTGACAATTTTGCCCACTTCCAACTCTCTCTATCCTCCCATCCCCCCTCCAGACAGGAGATGCCAACACAGTCTCAAGTGTCCACCTGATATAATTAGCTCACTCTTCTTCAGCATCTCTCTCCTACCCACTGTCCAGTCCCTTTCATGTCTGATGAGTTGTCTTCGGGAATGGTTCCTGTCCTGTGCCAACAGAAGGTTTGGGGACCATGCCCGCCGGGATTCCTCTAGTCACAGTCAGACCATTAAGTATGGTATTTTTATGAGAATTTGGGGTCTGCATCCCACTGATCTCCCGGTCCTTCAGGGGTTCTCTATTGTGCTCCCTGTCTTTTCTAAGTTTTTATAAGTTAAAAAATAAAAGTCTTGCTTCAATACTAATTTACAGCGAAACTCAGCCTTGTAGGTTCGTTTTCACAAGAACCATTTTGATGATTTGATGTTTGCAGAGATTAGTTTATGAAGATTAGCAAAGGTGTTACTTAACCCCATCTTCTCATTGACATAGGCTAATCATTCCTATTTGAAGACCTGTGAAATGCAATCACTGGGAAGAAATGGGTATGGTCCAATAAAAGGGACCCAGGGAACCAGGCTCACTCCCTCTTCTCCAGAAGAGGCTTCTGGAGAGACTGCCTTTGCAACTCTCCTGCCTGCGGAGTCTTCTGAAAGCTACCGTAACCACAGCGTGGGGACTTGATCCCTGAACTAATTTCCGTAACACTACTTGTACAGCAAGCATTGGCGAAACCCTTCACATATTTCTTAGGTGAGTACAGAATTTACAGAAGAGGAATTCCTGCTACTTTCCCCAAACCATAAACAAACAAAAAATCATAATTTTATTTGATTCATTGGCAAACTGAGGTGGTTTCTTGGAAATTATATTGTTTGCCTACTTAGGAAACTGACGTCATCTTTTCTTTATATTTTGGGGGTTAATTTGATGATTAATGTTATTTTTATGAATTTAAGTGATTCTTGGTTCTTACGTGTTATAAGGAATCAGAATGTAGCTGCCAGATATCTTGTAATTTTGTACTTGGTGTCCAACCCAGGTGTAGATGCTAAAAATGGGTTTGGTTATTTTTTTTATGTCGTGCCTAAGTGTATTACTCTACAAGTGGTATATAAATGTATGCATAAGAGACAGATTGTCCTATAAAATATAAGTAATACATTGTATGATTTAGGGAAAATATTGTTTTTGACTGTGGTAAATGTTGTCTGTTCAGAAATAACAATACTTTGACTTAAATTTTAAAGAAGCCAAGAAATGATCGGGCCTCTAGAAAAGTAACACTGATGACCATGCCAAAATAACAGAAATGAGAGTGTCATCTGCACTCAGAGAGTACAGAAGTGAGAACTATTTAGCCAAGTCAATTTTTTAAAATAGTTTTTATTGTTCTTTAAGTGAACGTTTACAATCAAGTCAGCCTCTCACATGTAAACTTACCTTACTACATATTCCTATTTACTCTCCCTCTAATGAGTTAGCCCGCTCCCTCCTTCCAGTCTCTCCTTTCATGACCATTTTGCCAGTTTCTAACCCCCTCTACTCTCCCATCTCCCCTCCAGACCGTGTCTCAAGTGTCCAACTGAACCAAGTAGTTCACTCCTCATCAGCATCTCTCTCCAACCCATTGTCCAGCCCAATCCATGTCTGATGAGTTGGCTTTGGGAATGGTTCCTGTCCTGGGCCAACAGACGGTTTGGGGACCCTGACCACTGGGGTCCTTCTAGTCTCAGTCAGACCGTTAAGTCTGGTCTTTTTATGAGAATTTGGGGTCTGCATCCCATGGTTCTCCTGCTCCCTCAGGGGTTCTCTGTTGTGTTCCCTGTCAGGGCAGTCATCGGTTGTGGCCCGGCACCATCTAGTTCATCTGGTCTCAGGATGATGTAGCCTCTAGTTCATGTAGCCCTTTCTGTCTCTTGGGCTCATAATTACCTTGTGAGCTAGCAAAGTCAATTTTTATAAGCATTATTTGTTTTCTGGTGCTGATCATTCTTGCATGAGAATTATATTTTTTTCACAATGTAAAGAGGTACTTTATAATAGTGTGAATGAATTTGGAAGATATTGCTCTTCGCCTCTCTTTATTTCTTGTTTGTTTGAATGTTTCGGTTAGATGCCTTGGAGTGGGTTCTGAGTCATAGTGACCCTACGTACAACAGAATGAAACATTGCTTGGTTATGCACCATCCTCACAATTGCATTTTGAGCCCGTTTTTGCAGCCACTGTGCCAATCCATCTCATGAGGATCTTCCTCTTTTTAGCTGGCCCTCTAATTGACTAAGCATGATGTCCTTCTCTAGGGACTAGTCCCTCCTGATAACATGTACAAAGTCTCGTCATCCTTGCATCTAAGGAGCATTCTGGCTGTACTTCTTCCGAGACATATTTGTTCTTTGGGCAATCCCTGGTATATTGAATATTCATTGCCAAAACCATCATTCAAAGGCATCAATTCTTTGTTCTTCCTTACTCATTGTCTAGCTTTCACATGCATATGACGCAACTGAAAAAAGCGTGGCTTGGGCCAGGCTGACTTTACTACTCAAAGTGACATCTTTGCTTTTAAACTTGTTTGAACACCGTGGTATAAATTATAAAGATAGGGCAAATTCAGCAGCAAGTTTATTCACATAAGAAGATTCTGGATGAAGTCTGATGCAATTTTATTATTAAATTAATCCTTGTTAATCCTTATGTATCTAGAAGTTGTTTTAACCAAAAACCGAACACATTGCCATCGAGTTGATTCCTACTCATAGCAACCCTATAGGACAAGGACAGAGCAGAGTTGCCCCATAGGGCTTCCAAGACTGTCACATCTTGATTCTGCGGTAGTTTTAAACCACCAATCTTTTGATTAGCAACCAAGCACTTAAAACACTGTGCCATGAGGGCTCCTAGAAGCTCTTTAGAGTAGTGTATTTTGTTTAAGATAAAAGAAAATAGATAAAATAGAAAATTTGGTTGTGTGGGTATATCTTGTATATAAGTGTTTCTCATACATTTTTATCCATGGCTGTTCAGAGAGGCATTTTCTGGACCATGGGTGAGGGATAGAAGACAAGTACAGACTGATGGCATTCTGTACATTTCTGCATCTTAAATCAATGACTTATTTTTCTTAATCTTTATTACCTCCCTTATAAAGATATTGTTATATTAACCTTTTATGAGGTGGCAGCATTCCACGGTCTGACCTTCTCATCTAACTACACGAGAGGGGAGAATCACCATCAGCCCAAAGCTGATCCCTGTGAGGTGGTGGTCAGAAATACCTCCTCTTTTAAATCGTTTTGCCAATTCTGACACCAGCCATCCCTCCCATGGGACTCTCTACTTTTCTGCTGTGTTCAGTAATTCATTGCAATCGCCACGCAGAACTCATAGACCTTACTTACAATTATGGAGTTTATTAGGGATGTAATAGGTTATAATTCAGGATCAGGAACGACTCAGGATATAGTTCTTAAGTCACAAAAGCTTCTTGGCTGTCCTGCAGGCAGGCCTCTCTCTCTTGGCCCCTCCATGCAGCCTCTGCCCTGCTCAGGCAAGTGTCACAAAGTTCTTTAGCTCCTCAAGTAAGTGCCCAAAGGCACCCCACTCCACCAGAAGCCTCGGCCTGAAGGTACTCAGCTCTCTTGCTCCATGGTTCACAAGCTTAGCTTCTTTGACGAGGGCCTGGTGGCAACCCAGTCCCTTGAGAAGCCTCCTGCCTCAAGGCTCTTCATTTCTCTTGCACTGTGGGTGGCACACCCACTGTACCAAACCAACTGTAGCTGTGTTGCTTCACAGGCTGTGAATCCCACTGCACCACCTTGTATTGGTCTCCTGGTTCTGCTGATTTTTTCTCTGTTACAGCTCTCTCTCTCTCTGTCTGTCTCCTGGTCTAGGAGGTTAACAGCACAAGGACCCTGGATCCACGGGATGTGCTCCACCTCCCAGCTCTTTTTTCTTGGTGGTAGTGAGGTCCCCGCCTTCTGCTTCTGGGATGGCTCATTTTAAGCCCAGTAGGAAGACAAGGGAAATCCTGGTGGTATAGAGGTTAAGAGTTACGTCTGCTAACCAAAAGTTTGGCAGTTGGAATCTCCCAGGCACTCCTTGGAAACTCTATCGGGCAGTTCTACTTTGTCCTGTAGAGTTGCTATGAGTCATAGTCAACTCTACGGCAACAGGTTTGTTTTTTTTGGTTAGGAAGACAAAACTGATCAGTTGCTCACTAAGGTTTCAAACACCTCATTTTTTTTTTGGTAAAATACTGTCTTTGTTTTTGGTAAAAAGTGGGGTCGAAGTACATGCCATCTGATAACATCTTCACGTGAGGCATAGTGGTTAAGAGCTACGTCTGCTAGCCAAAACGTCAGCGGTTCAAATCCACCAGCCACTCCTTAGAAACCCTATAGGGCAGTTCTACTCTGTCCTTTAGGATCGCTATGAGTTGAAATCAACTCGATGGCAACGGGTTTTTTTTTTTTTCCCACATTCTCCATATTTACAATGAACATTAAACATCTTTCTATATTATTAATATTCTTCTCTATGTTGTTTTTAAAATTTTTTATTATGTTTTAGGTGAAAGCTTACGTAGCACATTAAGTTTCCATTTAACAATTTTTATACAAATTGTTCCAAGACATTGGTTACGATATTCACAATGTGTCAGCATTCTCATTATTTCCATTCTGTTTGTTATGTTTACATTGATCTAACTTTCCTGCCCATCCTTTCATCTTTGCTTTTGGGTAAATATTGACCTTTTGCTCACATATAGTGGATTGTTTAAGGGATTACATTAATTAAGAGTTACATTGTTTATTTTATAAGTCAATCTATTATGGGGCTAAAAGAAGGCCTCCAAGAGTGGCTTCATTTCCAAGTTCCAAGGGTACCTTAGGGCAGTAGTTTGGGGGTTTCTCTAGTCTCTATTGGTCTAGTAAGTCTTGCGTTTTTTAGGAATTTGAATTTCACACAAGTGTATTTTTAGGTCACAATCAGGGTAAAATTTTACTTAGGCCTTTGTCTGTCCAGGGCAGAATAATAAACTTTTCTGATTTTCTTCCTTCAGGAAGATGGATCCAGCCTTCCAGAAAGAACTCACCTGCTTCATCTGCTTGAACTACCTTACAGACCCTGTCACCATAGGCTGTGGGCACAACTTCTGTAGGCCCTGTCTCTGCCTTTCCTGGGAAAAAGCTGAAACGCCTGCCTGTTGCCCACTGTGCAGGCAAACATCAGAGCAGACAGCATTCAAAACCAATATTCTTGTGAAGAATCTGGTGTCCCTTGCCAGAAAAGCCAGCCTCTGGCAATTCCTGAGCTCTGAGGAACAGATGTGTGGGACTCACAAAGAGACAAAGAAGATGTTCTGTGAAGAGGGCAAGAACCTGCTCTGTTTGCTCTGCTCTAACTCTCAGGAGCACGAAGCTCACAGACACTGTTCCATAGAAGGCGCTGTTGAGGAATACCGGGTGAGTGATACATCTGAAAGCACTTTGAAAGCTGCAGGATAGTAGAGCTGAGAGAGTACAAGGAAGTTGAGCACCATGATGATGAGTAATCCACTCATCGCTGAGATTCTAGTATGTGCTAGCTTGTGTCCTAGGCAGGAAGGAGAACAGTGTGAATAAAATACATAAACATATCTGCCTTCACAGTTTGTATTCCAGCAAGGAGATGAGATATGATTAAGTTAAGGATTATTCTTTTGAATATGCAATATAATGCTCAAGGTGCTGTGAAGTCCTCATTTTCAGATAGCAAAAATATATGAGCAAAGAGGTTCTCCTATTGGAAGCATGTTTAGTAATACAGATCAAATAACCAAAAACCAAGCCCGTTGCTGCTGAGTAGATTCCGACTTATAGCATAGTGGTTAAGAGTTCAGCTGCTAAGCAAAGGTTGGCAGTTTAAATCCACCAGATGCTCCTTGAAAACGGTATGGAGCAACTTTACTCTGTCCTACAGGGTCACTACGAGTCGGATTGACTAGATGGCAATGGGTTTGCGTTTTTTTTTTTTTTTTTTTAATATGGTATCCTAGGAGGCCTGGTGGATTTCAACTGCCAAACTTTTGCTTAGCAGCCGAACTCTTAACCACTATGCCACCAGAGTTTCAAGCATGCTGGAAAATAGCAGGGCCTAACATCAGTAACGGAGCCGTGGTAACTTAAAGATTAACTTCCAGACTGCTAAGGAAAAGGCAGGTGGTTCAAGCCCTCCAGTGGCTCCACAGGAGACAAGACCTGGCAATCTGCTCGGCTAAGATTACAGCCTAGGAAACCCTATGGGGCAGTTCGACCCTGTCTTGTAGGGCGCCTATGAGTTGAAATCAACTCAATAACAACAGCATCAGTACATCTGAATTCTGGAACAAGTTGTTTACCTGAAAATTAGCAATGTTACATAAAATCCTCATTCCTCAGTTTCTTTAGGCAAAAGATTACACTAAATTTTGTGTTTCTACTGCCTGAAATTTCCCAGAATTGGTAATTATGGAAGGTAAACAAGGGGATATTATCATCCTTCCACTTGCCCTAAAGTACATCGATCTAGTATCTCTGGACTATATCCATTTATTCTGGTATGAAATGCCTAGGATTTGTTTCTCTGGTACTCATATTCATGATTCCTTTGTAGGAGAAGCTCCTAAAGCAAATGAGATCTTTATGGGAAAATATTCAAAACAATTGGAGAAGTCTGAATGAGGAGAGCCTAATTATCAAGCTGTGGGTAGTAAGTATGAGGCTGTTTTCTTTGGAACCAGCTTGTGACAGACTTGCTGGAGATTTGTCCATGAAGAATTTGAGCTGAAATCATGGTGGGCCATGAGCTTCTGTGAGTGGTTTATCAAAAGGAAAGATAACCTGCCTTTTCAGTGTAAGGCTGTATGACACTTGTTCAGATTTGTAAACCCCGGTATATCAGCAACTCAGAAAATAAGCATGTGGCACTTCTCCAGACATTTCAGGAGCTTTTGAAGTGAATGAAGGTGTTTTGAAGGGAGCTTGGGTTTGACTTTTGAATGGAAAACAAATGAAGGAATGAAACTGAAGGGTCATTCTGTGGTTCCTGACAAGTAGGAAGACGTGGATTTAGGTCGAGTGTAGTTGATTGGTAGAGGATGTGAGTCGGAGAGAAACAGATGAGGTTTAAGGGGAAGGGGGTTAACTTGCATTGCATATATGATCTAAGAAATCCGTGTCTTTGCAGTATTATGTGTTTCTACTGTCAGAGATTATCAGGTCTGAGTATCAGAAATTGCATCCGAATCTCCTTGAGGAAGAAAAACAACATTTAGAGGGACTGAAAAATGAAGGCAAGAAGATATTTCAGCAACTGAAGAAAAGTGAAGCCACAATGGTTCAAAAGGGGAGGCACCTGAGAGAAATGTATGAGGAGCTGATGAATATGTGCCATAAATCAGATGTGCAGTTGCTCCAGGTAAGAACCGAGGACGCGCCTGGAAATCATTTGTATTAGCTAAAGTTCACATCCTGGACCTCCATTAGATATTTGGTACCAAAGGCACAAACTTTTTTCCTTTGGTGGTCATTTCCCAACTGAGAATAATAGACATAAAATGTAACTCCTATCTCAGCCATGAACAACAAAGCTTTATGTAAATATGAGAGTAGATTTCCCAGGGAATACTGTATTTTTTGACAAATGAATGCCTTCTACTTTTGTTTGCCAACCATGTCCTGCCCTCCCCCCACCCCAGATATTTTCATAAATGTGCAAAGTTAATTTTTTTTACAGCAACATGGCAAACCAACATAGAAGGCACAAATTATTTGCGGAAAATACAGTACTTCCTTCTAAAAGTCTTCTTCTCTACCTTGCTTCTCTAAAATCAAGAAAGAAACATCTTACCCATGAGCATTCCACTTTTGTCTCCAGGCAGGCAATATGGAGAAATTTGGGAAGAGATAACTTTTACTTCC
Organism: Elephas maximus indicus; assembly: GCF_024166365.1. Classification (NCBI taxonomy): domain Eukaryota; kingdom Metazoa; phylum Chordata; class Mammalia; order Proboscidea; family Elephantidae; genus Elephas; species Elephas maximus. Next base: position 31,214,421 of record NC_064825.1, read on the forward strand.
TCCTTCTGTTTTAAAGTCCCTGATTTGAGTTGCCTCTGTTCTGGGGCACACTACCCTTCGGAAACAAGCCATGGGAAAGACCAGATTGCAGACAGCTGACGGTTGCATGGCTACCATCTATACTCACATCCTTCTCTTTATTCATTCACCCTCAGGTTTCTGAATTCATCGAGAATTCAGATTCTATTCACATGCTGTAGTGGGATCCTACTTAAAAAAAAAAAAAATGAATTTACCAGAAAAGTGTGGTGCTGGTTGGTTGGTACTTTTCCGAATATGCCCAAACCTAAAGATTGAATGGGCAGACTCACCAATTCGTTGGAATTCTAAACTTTTTCCTCTCTTCACAGGATTTGGGAGACATATTGACCAGGTAAGTTTGGCCTTCCCTGCAAACTAGAGCACCATGCGGCCTGTGAAAGAGACCACAGTGTTTCTAACAAAGTGCGAACGTAACTTACGGAGATACTAGATATTTTCTGTGTATGCATGCTGTGTATGTTTTGCTGAATATGTTTTCCTGTTCCCTCTATCACAAATTTGGTTGTTGTTAGGTGCTGTCAAGTCAGTTCTGACTCACAGCGACCCTATGCACATCAAAACAAAACACTGCCCGGTCCTGTGCCATCCTCACAATTGTTGCTACGCTTGAGGTCATTGTCAAAGCCACTGTGTCACTCCATCTCATTGAGGGTCTTCCTCTTTTTCACTGAACCTCTACTTTACCAAGTATGATGTCCTTGTCCAGGGACTGGTTCCTCCAGATAACATGTCCAAAGTATGTGAGGCGTAGTCTCGCCATCTTTGCTTCTGAGGAGCATTCTGGTTGTACTTCTTCCAAGACAGATTTGCTCATTCTTTTGGCAGTTCATTCGATATTCTTCGTGAACACCACAATTCAAAAGATGTAAATTCTTCTTTGGTCTTCCCTATTCATCCTCCAGCTTTCACATGTATATGAGGTGATTAAAAACACCATGGCTTGGGTCAGGCTCACCTTAGTTCTCAAGGTGACAGCTTTATTTTTTTGCCCAGCCCAGTGCATCCTTTGATTTCTTGACTGCTGTTTCCATGGGTGTTGATTGTGGATGCAAGTGAAATGAAATCCTTGACAAATTCAATCTTTTTTCCGTTTGTCGTGATGTTGCTTATTGGCCCAGTTGTGAGGATTTTTGCTTTCTTTATGCTGAGGTTTTTATGTTGAGGTATATTATAATCCATACTGAAGGCTGTGGGCTTTGATCTTCATCAGTAAATGCTTCAAGTTCTCTGCACTTTCAGCAAGCAAGGTTGTGTCAGCTGCATAATGCATGGTGTTAATGAGTCTTCCAGTTGTGAGGATTTTTGTTTTCTTTATGTTAAGATGCAATCCATACTGAAGGCTGTGGTCTTTGGTCTTCATTAGTAAGTGCTTCAAGTCCTCTTCACTTTCAGCAAGCAAGGTTGTGTCATCTGCATAACACAGATTGTTAGTGAGTCTTCCTCCAATGCTGTTGCCCCATTCTTGTTCATATAGTCCAGCTTCTCGGATTATTTGCTCAACATACAGATCCAATAGGTATGGTGAAAAGATAAAATCTTTATGCACACTTTTCCTGATTTTAAACTATGCAGTATCCTCTTGTTCTGTTCAAATGACTGTCTCTTGATCTATGTACAGGTTCCTCATGAGCACAATTAAGTGTTTCAGAATTCCCATTCTTTGCAGTGCTGTCCATAATTTGTTGTGACCCACACAGTCGAATGCCTTAGTATAGTGAATGAAAACACAGGTAAACATTTTTCTGGTATTCTCTGCTTTCAGCCAGGATCCATTTGACATCAGCTATAATATCCCTGGTTCCACATCTTCTTCTGAACCTGGACAGACTTTCTGGCAGGTCCCTGTCAATGTACTGCTGCAGCTGCTTTTGAATGATCTTCAGCACAATTTTACTTGCACGTGATATTAAGGATATTGTTGGATAAGTTCTGCATTCACTTGGATCACCTTTCTTGGGAGTAGGCATAAATATGGATCTCTTCCAGTCAGGTAGACAGGAAGCTGTCTTCCAGATTTCTTGGCATAAGAGTGAGCAATTCTAGTGCTGCTTCCGATTGTTGGAACATCTCAATTGATATTCCATCAATTCCTGTAGCCTTGTTTTTCACTAATGCCTTCAGCGCAGCCTAGAACTCTTCCTTCAATACCATGGGTTCCTAATCATATTCTACCTCCTGAAATGGCTGAAGATCAACCAGTTCTTGGTACAATGACTCTGTGTATTCCTTCCATCTTCTTTTGATGCTTCCTGCGTCGCTTAGTATTTTCCCCATAGAATCCTTCAGTATTGCAACTCAAGGCTTGAATTTTTTTCTTCAGTTCTTTCAGCTTATGAAATGCTGAGAGTGTTCTTCCCTTTTTGTTTTCTATCTGCTGGCCTTTGCACATGTCATCATAATACTTTACTTTGTCTTCTTGAGCTACCCTTTGAAATCTTCTGTTCTTCTTTTTTACTTCATCATTTTTTCCTTTTGCTTTAGCTACTCAACATTCAAGAGCAAGTTTCAGAGTCTCTTCTGACACCCATTTAGGTGTTTTCTTTCTCTCCTGTCTTTTAATGACCTCTTGCATTCTTCACGTATGATGTCCTTGATGTCATTCCACAACTCACAAATTAGCGTTGTTTCTTTCTTGTGAATCAGGGAGGTATGTTTTGCAGGGCTCAGTGCATAAGTGTCTAGAAGATAGCTATCTTTGAGTTTAGGTTTCAAACACGTAAACTTAGTGAAGTGAATGGCCTAGTTTGTGCCAGGTGGTAGGTGAGAGAGGCATGTACCTCTGAGGGGCAGGAGAAGGAAGCAAGCAGAGAAGAAAGAATGATTCCCTAAGAGTTGCATAATTCCATCCCAGGATACTGGAGATATACCACAATATTGGTAACGGGTTCTGATGAAACATTTTCAGTTAATGCTCACTTCTTTTTTTTTTTTTTAATAATTTTTATTGTGCTTTAAGTGAAAGTTTACAAATCAAGTTACTCTGTCACATATAAGCTTGTATACACCTTACTCCATACTCCCACTTACTCTCTCCCTAATGAGTCACCCCCTCCCTCCTTTCAGTCTCTCCTTTCATGACAATTTTGCCAGTTTCTAACCCTCTCTACCCTCCTACCTCCCCTCCAGACCGGAGATGCCAACACAGTCTCAAGTGTCCCCCTGATACAAGTAGCTCACTCTTCGTCAACATCTCTCTCCAACCCATTGTCCAGTCCCTTCCATGTCTGATGAGTTGGTTGCAGTCTTTTTTACATACTGTGATGGCCCCTCTGGCACCTGAAAGATTAACTGATTCTCCAACTTGCAGGAGTGAGTCCGTGCAGCTGGACATGCCCCAGCCTGTGAACCCAGCGCTCAGTGCTAGGCCCATCACTGGCCTGATAGACAGGTTCCGCCAGTTCCGAGGTGAGTGTCAGCCCAGTGGTGGGACAACATACAATGTCTTCCAATAATGGTTTTCTATGGGCAATCATTCCCTCTTTATTGATTCTTGATTTTGGGAGGAGAGCAGCCTGGGAATAATCATATTTGCCCTATGATAATATGAAAAATAGCTACATAAATGGTGGGAAAAGAGATATGTTATTCTGGCCGGTATTAAATAGTTAATGAGAAAAAGAAAATGATCTGAAAATGGCTCCTTGAGACCTAGAACCATTCCCAGATACAATGTCAGTCATTCAGTGAGTCATACAGAAGGACATATTATTTCAGAACATTTCAATTTCAAATTAAGTGCAGTTGCTTATGGTGGTAGGGTCCCTGGTATTTTATTTTTAAATATTTTTCATTTAAAGTCTCATAGTAATTGAATTTGTAATAATGTGCATTTTAATTTATACGTTCTGAGAAATACATAAATAAACATAAAAAAGTGATATACAGAAAAGCAGAATTTATGAGCAACAATAAAACAAGTGGGTGGTTGAGGCAGTACGCAGAGCTCCATGGTCGACCTAATCAAGCGGGGTTAGCCTGGCAGGCAGAGAATGACTAAGCCTGAGATGGAACCAGGTTTAAAAGCCAGGACATTCTGAGTAGGAGACCCCTTCTAAGAAGATATAAGTCAAGCCCCAAAACTGAAGACATTACCGCCAAGTGGATTTCAACTCACAGCTATCCTATAGGACAGAGTAGAACGGCCTCATAGGGCTTCCAAGGTTTTCAATCTTTATGGAAGCAGACTGCCACATCTTTCTCCCTAGGAGCAGCTGGTGGTTTCCCACCACTGACCTTTAAGTTAGCAGCTGAGTGCTTTAACCACTGCCCCACCAGGTCCTCTTCTAAGAAGGCATACCTGGATTTTATTCTTGAATTTAAGCCTACTTGCTTATCTTATACTTGGCAATGTGATCACCATTTATTCAGGTTGGGATTTTTTGCCCTGAGAAGAGATAATGGAGATAAGTCATGTTGCTGTGGACTTGGTATCAGTGCAGGTTTCTGATTTTTAATGTGCTGTGAAAAGCAATGAACCAGAAGTTTACATGACCTCCCTCCTCTACATTCCCTGGGATTTGAGGAGTTTTTTTCCAGTGTATTTAGGTATCCGTTTCTTCTGCACATCCGCTGATAGCCCTCAATCTGATATTTTCTAGCCATAACTTCCCTTGTAGTGGTGGCCTGTTTTTCCAGTGATACTCTAGACCCAGTGACCCCCTCATCCCATAGAAATTGAAAAACTGATTTGAACTGAAATATTCTCTTTTTCCACAGTGGAAATTTCCTTCCGTTATGAAATAAGCAGTCAGAATATCATGGTGTTTGATGACGTGAGAAGTCTGAGGCTAAGACGTGACCTTCAAGAGGTGCCTTTTCCTTCTAGAAGATCTCAGTACTTTGCTGCATGGGGGGACCAGGCCTTCACCTCTGGAAAACACTACTGGGAGATAGATGTGGACGACTCTTGGGACTGGGCTGTAGGAGTCTGTAAGGATACCTGGTTAAGGAAGAATGGCTCACTGGTTGAATCTGAGAATGTATTTCTTCTTTTATGTGTGAAGGATGTTAATCGTTACAATCTCTTGACCACTTCCCCAGTGTTTCCTCAGTATATAGAGAAACCTCTGGGGCGAGTTGGTGTGTATATAGATTTTGACAGTAGAAGTATGAGTTTTGTTAATGTTGCCAAAAGTTCCCAGCCTGCTCCTTCAATTACCCTCTCAGGCCTTTCTTTTGTACTGGCCACACATGATAGTGGTGAATTCAGGAACCTGGAAACTCCATATCTGAGGGAGTCCTTCTCAGTTGAAGCTGATCAATAATATTTTATTGTCTTTTATTTTGTTCTTCTTTAAAGTAACATTTTGTTGTTATTAACTATGAAAAAAAGTTGGAAATGAAAACTTCCGCTAGTTCAATTTTTTTAAATTAAAATCATCTCTTTTGGCACATTACATTGCATATATACTGTGATTATTCAAGTGTTTTATGAGCTTGCTAGAGTTAGAAGCATATATAACAAAAACTTTGAAAGCTGGAACTTGAGGGGACTGCCTTGTATTTCGATCTTTGTTAAGTGGAAAATTGTTAAAAACTTCTTGGGAGTGGTGTCTGACCTCCTCCAGCCCCACAAGAGGATAGGGGAACCAAGATCAACAGCGCAAAGTTGATTCCCAGGAGGCAGAGGCCAGAAAAGTCTCTTCTCTCTACCATCTTTACTAATTCTGAAACCAACCACCCCTCACACAGCACTCTCTACTTCTCTGCTGGATGCAATAATTCTTTGCAATGGCCACACAGAACTCAGGCTATACTCAGGATTATAGGGTTTCTTATAAGGGAAGTAACAATTACAATTCAGGCCTGGAACATTCAAGATAAGAGTCTTCCATCAGGATAGACTCTTCCCAGCCATGCTCACAAGTTTGATTCTCCTTGGCCCTCAGTCTCTGCCCAAAGGCACTCAACTTTGTCTTCTGTGGATTGGGAAGCTACTGTACCCTCTCCTGCTGCTAGGTCTCTGCTGCTGGGTCTCCCCTGTTTGTCTCTCCTTCTTTGGTGGTGGTGGGTTCCTCTCTGCTCTGGCTCCCTCTTAAGGCATAACTGACCAATCCCGTTGGTAGGCCACAATTAGCCTATCACACAATCAACTGAGTGTGAGTTTCCAGATCATGGCTAGAAAGGCCATACACAAAAATAATTAATCACACAGCAAAAATATTTGATTTTTCCTCCTGACAGGTTTTACACTTTATATGGGTTCCAGCTTTCACAGATTTTACTGTATGAGTGTGATTCCATCTTAATGGTGTAATAGAGGAACACAGAGTGTTTGTATCATAAAGAAACCCGGTTATCTACAATATATGTGTCAGTCTGGAATATTCTTCTCCCTCATCTTGATCTCTTAAAATCCTTCTCAATTCATCCTTAGGGAAAAACTCTTTACAGGGAAATATTCCTGGATCCTCAGGACCAGGACAGACCTGTCTTTATAAATAAGTCCTTTATTTTGTCCTTTCCCTTTTAACCATATGAATTATGAGATAAAGGAAGTGTCTCTTGTATTCACTGCTATTTCCTACAGGTAACACAATGCCTAAGACATAACAGGCTCTTAACAAATGTCTGAATGAACAATAAGTGAATGAGATACTTGCCTTGTCTGCAATAGGGTTGACAGTGGGTGCTGCTCCATATCTTTGCTCTCGTGATTCACACTATGCAGTATTTTCACCGAATTTCATTTCTGATAGAAAGGTTGTTCTACGACACACGGTTTCAAAGTTTTCTGATTAATAATTGAGAATATTCATGAAAGTAAATGCCATAGACCATTAAAAAAAAAACATAAAATATAGGTTAAACCAATGGGATAGGGAGCGCTGAGATCAACATGGCATAAAACAGTGACACAGACCAGTGATTCTGTCTGGTGCAGTTTCCAGCAACATTAGTATTGCTGAACATTGTTAGCAAGGCAAGTTCTTGGGTCAGAACCAAAACTTACCAAACTTATTGCCATCGAATCCATTCCTACTCATAAAGAAAATTATGCAATGGGGAAGGGCCTGTAATCTGTGCATTAACAATTCTGATGAAAGCTTTAAATAAGAAACATGGAATTAATCTGATTTATAGATATAAAGGCTCAGTAAATTTCCTACATCTCGGAACCAAACAAGAGCTAGAAACAATTTGTTCAATATGGTTGTTTAAGTATGTTGCTTTTAGTGAACAAAGAATAACAGGGAAAGTAAGATCTTAAGCAGACTATTAGGGACTCAGAAAACAAATAAAAAATTTTGTATTATAGGTTATTGTTATGAAAGCTACATCAACTCATAAATCTGGAATCATTCAATTACATCAATAGAGAAAAATCTTTTCTTTAGCTTGCAAAATACAGGGAACAGACAATAGTCAAGACAACTTTCCACAGGTACATAGCTCAAATAATTAATGAGCATGCTTTCTTGAGAATTAGTAGGAAAGGACACTGCTATCAGTTTTGCAGGTATATTATTGTTGGATGTATTTAAAACTCTGGGAATACCATCCCATAAGGAGAAGATCCCACGGTGTGGCTTTATACATATAATTTTTTCTACTCGATAGGAATGTAATGTAAGCAATATTAGAGCACCCAAATACCAAAACCAAACCCACTGCCATCGAGTCGATTCCGACTCATAGCGACCCTATAGGACAGAGTAGAACTGCCCCATAGAGCTTCCTTTGTGGGTCAAAATATCAAATATATATTCCAGAAATTAGTGGAAGAGCCAATGGTCTAGAGACAGTGTAGCCATTAAGCTATGAGCCAGTGGTGCAGGGATGGAGAATAAAACCACAAAATTCAAAGAGAAATTCTAAGACTCACTTGCTGTGTGGATACCTGCTTTATGACTGAGCAGAAAGGCATTTCAAATGGATGTAAAAGAGATATACTTCCCTATGCATATGCTGGGATATTTCCCTCATATTAAAAAAAATCAATTTCAAGTACATTAAGGTTTAAATTCCATGTGACAGGCAAATTCATCATTTAAAAGAAGTTGAATATATGATTACTTTTAGACATATGTTAGGGTGTGATTTCTTAAAGAGGAAACAAAAAAGCAAAAATACGTGAAATAATGATCAATTTAATTACAAAAATTAAGGATTTCAGTCAGCAAAAGACAAAATAATGGAAGTGAAAAGCTGGGAGTAAAATACTGTAACACATATAACCACCAAAGAATAAGCATCCAGAATATATAACAAATGTTTTCAAATATACAAGAAAAATTTGTTGAACCTCCCACCCATCCAAAGAACGAAAAGTCAGGACAATTGCTTCATAGGAGAGAAGAACAAAAACACATGTAAAAAATATTTATTAATTAGAGAAATAAAAATGAAAGTTATAATCACTACCATCAGATGGATACTTTTAAAAAATATGAAGTTTCGGTGATGATATAGAGCAACCTGAAGTATTATCTCGTGCTGCGGGAGTATAAAGTGGTACAACCCTTGGAGACCAATCTCTAGTAAAGCTGAAGTTGTGTGCAATTCCTGGGTAAATAGTCTAGATTAAAGCAAGTCTTGTGTGTGTCAGGTTCGAAAGTGGCTTTAACCCCCCTGTTTACAATCACGAAAATAATTATGATAAAGAAACACCTGAAATCAATCTCAACTCCATAAGTAGTGGAACAGATAAATATATTCAAGTATATTGCTATGAAAGTGTACGTGTCATTGTTAGCTGCTATGAAGTTGATTTCCATGCATGGTGGCCACATGTGTGCAGAGTGTAACTACTCCGTAGGGTTTTCAAGGCTGTGACATTTTAGAAGCAGATCCCCAAGTTTGTCTTCCAAGGCACCTCCATGTGGGTTTGAAGTGACAACCTTTCGGCTAGTATTTGAGTACTTAACCCTCCTCAGCACCCAAGGTCTCTGAAAGAGTATCAAGTATACTGAAAATGTATAAACTACAGCTACATGGAACAATCTGGATACATCTCAGGAACACAATGCTAAGGTAAAAAGAAAATTGCAGAATACACACAAGAGTTATTTCTAAAAAGTTCAAAATCTACAAAACTGTGTTTTATTGAGGGTTATAAATATAGGTGGTAAATTTAAAAGGTAAGCAATAGTGTGATACAAAAACTTCAGAACAGTTGTCACTGTTTACATATTTACACATCCCATAGATTTTTTTATATATTAATGATTTAATAATGTTCACCAACATTGTAAATGAATATAACCATAATAAACCAAACAGACCCGTAGCAGAGGCCCAGGCACTCTGATATTCCCTCTCTGCTCCTGGGCTCTGTTGACATGAGGAGAGCGGTCTCCCTCCTTGGCTGAGCAGAAGTGGAGGCTGGGAGTTTGAGCTGAGTCAATATAAGGGTGCTGTAGCCCAGCAGCACTTGGGCTCTGGCTCTTGGCAGCTCTACTGCCCCTTAACCACCACCTCTGAACCTGTGGTGGGGAGACGGGAGGAATTAGCTTCCCACTTTTCACCTTCTCATTTCCTATTAAAAAAAAAAAAGCTCTTCCTGTCCTGGTTTAGAGGCTCCAAATACAGCATCTCCTCCCAGACACACACACGACCACGGTCCCTGAGACTCACTGTCCATCACAGACAGGAAAGGAACATCTAATGGTGGCAGCTGAAGTGTAAAGTGGCTGCTACTGCCTCAGAGTTTTGAAAGCTACAGATTTCATTTGTTTTTAAAGTGATGGCAACGCTTGGGGTCCTACAGAACCAAGATTTCCAGTCTGGTCTGAGCTAACACTTTTTTTCCTATGGATTTTGGAAATATATGGAAAAGTTCTTTTACATCTAGAGTCAAGAGATGGCTGCCAGGTCCTCTAGGAACTTCATGGATTGTAAAACTGGAAAGAGGCTTACTTAGACTTTAAAAGATTTTACCTATTTTTCAAATAAACCAAAGCCAAACCCAGTGCAGTCTAGTTGATTCTGACTCGTAGCGACCCAATAGGACAGAGTAGAACTGCCCCACAGAGTTTCCAAATAAAAAAATCCTGATTGATTACAAGCTCTCTAAAGTAAATGCTCTAAGAAAAGGGAGCAGGGAGTCTTTTCCCTTTCTCAACAGGGTGAGTTCAGCCTCTCTCTCTTTCCTACTTCTAATTTGTATTTGCTCTTACAGCTTGTCCGGGAATGACCTAGAAGGAGCAGTGAGTTTGGGGGTTAAAAGAAAATTTTAGCAAGTAAGCAAATTCACAACACCAAATCTGTGAATAGTGAGGCTTTATTTACATAATATTACCTGAGGTTTTGAGAAATACGAGGTTTATAAGAGCCATAAAACCATGTGTCATATCAGTTCCCCGGGATTCTGTGATTATATTGCTGGGGAGCTCAGGTCTTAACTGCAGTAGCAGACATCATGGGAAGAGCATATGTGAGACTGTTGGCATTGGGTTGTTGTAGTTTGTTAGTAAGTCCAGACAAGGAGAAATGGTAAGACAGGTGATCCTGGGGAAGCCTCTCTGCTCTGTTACATGAAGGATGACAATCATTCTATCATATGCAGATAGAGTTAAACAACTCAGGGATGCTCCTGGGTTATGGATGTTCAGCTGCCTGTTTTTCCATGCTGCTGAATGTTCTTTCACAAATTCCCTACTTCTTATCTGCAAGTCTCAGACCCTTATTTTTCACTCATCAACTAAAAAGAGGGCCACAGTTTAGTATCATGACTATGTGTCAAATGAACTTTTTCAGAACTAGCTTAAAAATCATGGCTCCCTAGCAAATGCCCAGGATTCCAGGAACCACGTCTGCATGTTGCAATTACCCTGAAATGTTTTAAACACTACAGAGCCAGTGCCACGCCTTAAATCAATTAATGTACGATCGCTAGGAATGGGGCATAGACATCTGCACATTTTGAAATTCTCCATATGATTGCAAAGTGTAGACAAGTTTGGGTATCACTGTCATCTAGAGCTCATCGCTTGTCATTTCCAAGCCTGGATAGGCACACCTGGTGACAACAGATAACCAAGATAGGTTCTTTGAAATGACTGCTGTAGTATCAATAACAGCTATTTAAGGGAGCATCTAGTTCACACTGTAATAAAGTCATCCAAAGCTAACTCACAGGGACTAGGAAACCAAGATAGAAAGGGCTGTTGACACGTCCTTGGGCCCCAGTGGAGATAGTGCTGTTCCTGAGCTTTAAAGCACACCTACATTTATCCCAGAAGGGCTAGACTTACCAGACAGAGGCTCACAAGTACAACAATGAGGCCGGAGAAAACATGAAGTGGTAAACTACAAGCAATTGGGTAATAGTGGATCACAGGGAATGAGTGTACTGAACACCATTTAGAATGAGAATCAATGCCTCCTTAAAGGGACTTCTACGTCACATTGAATAATTTGAGTTTTATTTCTACGGTGATGGAGAAAAGTCACAGTAACTGGGTAATAATGTTCAGCTTTGTATTTCAAACATATTCAACTAGAAATCATATTGGAAAGAGTCTGTTCTGAAGGTAAGAAAGGCCATTTAGCCTCCCATTATAGAAATGCAGATGAGAAATGAGAATATTAAATAAACCAAAGGTAGAACACCAGAAAGATGTTTAACTGTGTTTTATTGACTATACAAAGGCATTTGACTCTGTGGATCATAACAAATTATGGATAACATTGTGAAGAACAGGAATTCCAGAACACTTAATTGTGCTCATACGGAACCTGTACATAGACCAAGAGATAGTCTTTCTCACAGAACAAGGGGATACTGTGTGGTTTAAAGTTAGGAAAGTTGTGTGTCAGGGTTGTATCCTTTCACCATACTTATTCAGTCTGTATTCTGAGAATATAATCTGAGAAATTGGACTATATGAAGAAGAATGCAGGATCAGAATTGGAGGAAGACTCATTAACAATCTACAATATGCAGATGACACCACCTTGCTTTCTGAGGGTGAATTGGACTTGAAGCATTTGCTGATGCAGATCAAAGACTTCTTTCTGTCTTCAGTAAGAATTGGATCTCAACATAAAGAAAACAAAAATCCTGACAACTGGACTAATAAGCAACATCATGATAAATGGAGAAAATATTGAAGCTGGCAAGGACTTCAATCTACTTGGATCTACAATCAACACCCACGGAAGCAGCAATCAAGGAATCAAATGATATATTTATTGCATTGGCCAAATCTGCTGCAAAAGGCCTCTTTAAAGTTTAAAAAGCAAAGATATCATTTTGAGGACTAAGGTACAGCTGACCTAAGCCATGGTATTTTGAATCACCTCATATGCATGTGAAATGTGGAAAATGAATCAGGAAGACCAAAGAAGAATTGACACCTTTGAATTATGGTGCTGGTGAAGAATATTGAATATGCCATGTACTACCAGAAGAATGAAGAAATTTGTCTTGGAAGAAGTACAGCCAGGCATACTGTGGACATGTTATCAGGAGAGACCAGTCCCTGAAGAAGGACATCATGCTTGGTAAAGTAGAGGATCAGTGAAAAAGAGGAAGACTCTCAACGAATGAATTGACACAGTGGCTGCAACCATGACCTCAGGCATAACAACGATGGTGAGGATGGCACGGGTGCGGGCAGTGTTTCATTCTGTTGTACATAGGATTGCTGTGAGTCAGAGCTGGTTCAGTGGCACCCAATAACAACAACAACATATTAACGTTGGGAATTGTTTTAGTGAATTACCTAATATCAAAACCTCATCATAATCCAGAAATAAACCAACTAAGTTATGCTGTATTGTCAGTATGACTGGAGTTTAGGCAAACTCTCTGGCTTTCCTATGCCAGGAATATCACATTTTCACAAAACTTCTGGGTATTTTATTAAATTCATTCCCTTTTATCATTTTTGATGATCTAGATTTCAATTTTTTTTTTTCAGAGTACTAAGATCCAAGGTCAAAAATCAGGACACATACTGAATATTAAATTAAATCGAAGGACATCCCTTATCCTCTTCCCTAGAATATTGAAAGTAAATGTAGTTAGAGGGAGAAGAACCAAGGAATAAAAGATGCTCAACATCATTCTTCATTAGTAACATATATACAAATTAAAACCACAGTGAGATACCACTACACGTTAAAGAATGGGATGGCTTACATAAAAAATGGCCGACAATACTAAGCTTTCACGAGAATGTGGAGGAACTGGAACACTCATAGATTCCTAGTAACAAAGCAAAGTGGTAAAGCCACTTAGAAAAAAGCAGTTTGGTAGGTTCCTAAGAAATTAAAAATGTATATACCAAATAACCCAGAACTTTTTCCCGTAAGTATCCACCCAAGAGAAATGAAAACATATGTCCGCACAAAAACTTGCATGTAAATGTTCATAACAACATTATTCATAAAGGCCCCAAAATGGAAACAATCCAGTATCAATCAGTTAGTGAACGGATAACAAAATGGGATACATTCATACTGTGAAATACCAGTTAACAATACAAAGGAGCAAACTACTGATATGCACGAAAAAAACGGATGAGCCTCAAAAATATTATGGTAAATGAAAGTAACCAGACACAAAAGGGTTATATATTCTATAATTACATGTTTATGATGTTTCTAAAAAAGGACAAAACTACTGAGAAAGATCAGTTGTTTCCTGGGGGTAAGAGTAGGGATAGACTGCAGAAGGGCAGGAAGGGAGGGAAGGAAGTGTTATAAAAATAGATGTTGTGATGGCTGCACAAATACATTTAACAGGAACTTATTAAAAATAATCAAAGTGTAGAAACTGAGTTGGTGAATTTCATGGTATGTACATTTTACCTCAATTAAGCTGATAAAAAAGTATTGAGAACCCAAGGAACTTTTAAGCCAAAGGGTTTTTAATGTCAATGTTTGCCGTATTAGAAACAAAAACTGAAAAAATGACACTTTTTATATAATCATTGAGAATAATGTTTGTAAAACTACAATATGTAACATAATATTTAAAAAAAAAAGCATATATTTTAAAACCATAACAATAAATATATTAATCAGATGAGCAGCTTTTTTTATTTTTTAACTTTTTAACAAATCTCTTTAATGTCAGGCTTAATACAATACCTCCAGATTCTCATATCTGTTTGTCTGTCCAGTCTTTTATGACATCTTATGTCATGTAACCCTGTATATGTTTACCCTACTTCCACGAGGGAATAAAAGTCAAAAAGGCAAATAATGCCCAAGTATTAGGATAAAAATAATTCTGATTGTATGTACTTCCAGGGGTCTTAGGACCTCACTTTGAGAATACCTATCATGAAGACTCATTCCCTGATCTACTCAGGGGTGGTGAAGGGGATGGCACAAGGTGAGGCTCCCTGGGCCCCCAAACATTTCTTTAGTGCTTGGGTCCTGAAAACCATGGGGGTGTGAGGTTGGGTGCACAATAGCCACCACCTCATCCTGCAACCGAGCACTACACCTGGATGCTGAGGGGTAACTAAGGTATGACAGGAAGAGCACATGACCTGGGTGCTGCTTGAGGAGGGGCACTAATGAGCAGCTCCTATCGGCCATTGCTGTTTCCAGCCCCAGCTGTGAAAGATCACTCAGCAATTTCAAACTGCCATGGGTGCTATTTTCTATAAATAGGCCCCTGCCTGGATGGGCAAAAGGGGCTGCAATTCCCTCCACTCCCTTCTGCCCACCACAGACTACAAGAAGCTACAGTGACAAGTCCACAGCCTGGACTTCCATCCTTGTGCTTTCTAAAAAGATTTTATTTTTCTTTTTTAATCATCCATCCTTCTATAACCTACAAGTCTCATCTTTAATGGACACTGGACTAGATGATACGCTGCATTAAAGCGTATGTGGGTATAAAATTTTGATGGGTTCCTCTGGACTGTGGTGATACAGTGTAGTCTTGCGCTAGCTGGAGTGGTTGATGACTCAACTAATCCTGGGTCCTAAATCATCCCCTGGATGAGGAGCCTAGTGGGATGAATACGACTCAGACTCAGGGGCAATGCAGGGTTCCAGGACTCCTGCAGCCCCCACCACCGGGAACCAGTGTGGCACCACCTACAGGGTATCTGCATCTCTTATGTTCCTGGAAAATTATGAGAACAATGTCCTTACAAAATAGGGACCTGGAGAATGTTGCTATATCCACTAGCGTCCAGCAGGAGGATACAGCATGGCCTGATTCAGCAATGCCTGAGGAGACAAGAAGCAGGACTGAATAGGGAACAGTGGAGAAGCCCTTAGAAAAGAAACCAGATCCCTGCATGTGCGTGTGTTGGCAGCAGGAAGCAACCCCCATCCAAGTGTTTCCCAGTGTGCCCATCTGCACATACACAGGGCAGCTCTCTGTAGCTGGCAGTTGATGTTCCTTTCCTGATTGCTGCAGAAGGCAAGAGCCAAGAGTGAGAGACCTGGCACCTTAGCTCGCCACCCACAGATTGTGTCCCCAGGAAAAAAAAAAAAAATTAGAACCTTTATTTTGGCCCAAAGCAAAAAAAAAAAAAAAACAAACCCCATTGCTGTCGAGTGGATTCCTACTCATAGCAACCCTATAGGGCAGAGTAGAACTGCCGCATAGAGTTCCCAAGGAAAGGCTGGTAGATTCCAACTGCCCACCTTTTGGTTAGCAGCTTTAGCTCTTAACCACTTCTCCACCAGGGCTCCAGCCCCAAAGCAGCCACATCAAATCCCCAGAGGACTGACAGGGGTCTATGGCCCAGTATCAATAGTGTCACCTGCTACAGTGAAGTATTCAGGGCTCCTGCCACTCTCTCCTGGAAACCCTGGTGGCTAGTGGTTAAGCGTTATGGCTGCTAACCAAGAGGTCGGCAGCTGGAATCTGCCAGGCGCTCCTTGGAAGCTCTAGCCGGCAGAACTACTCTGTCCTACAGGGTCACTATGAGTCGGAATTGACTTGACAGCAGTGGGTTTGGTTTTTTGGTTTTGCCACTCTCGCCTAAGATAGAACACTTGAGGTTACGGAAAGGCTGTAAGTTTTAGGTGTCCATTGAAAGTGAGAGTTTTGAAGGCTATGTGTACTGTTTGCAGATAGTATATAAATCATCTCTCAGTCAAAAATGACATGGATTTGCCTCGATTCAGTTCTTAGCAATAGTATTTAGGTCTTGTGCACAAAGTTACCTCTTTTTTTGTGGATATTAATCAGGGTCATAATGGACTCAAGGGCACACAATAACAAAAGCAATGAACCTGAAAATACTTTAGGTAGTTTTTCTTAGGCATCAAAACCTCGACCGGAAAAAGGAATTCGACTTTACCATTGAGAGCACTGACGTTGGACGTACACAAGCTTATTTCTGCATATCATGTTTTCTCAAAAAGAGAAGGAAAAGAACAGAAATAAAGTTCTTCTGTCTGAAAACAATTCTAGTCTCCTCTTTCAGGAATTTTTAGTCCTGTAATCAATGTCAAAAATTTATTGTTTGTTTGCAATTTATATGCTTTTATTTTTTTAAATATAGATAAATTGCACTTTTAAACTATTTTTGTTATCTTTTGAAAGTGTAAATCATATTCATTATCCTTTAGCTTTATGAGGTTATTTTACCAAAAATTAAACAAATTAGTAAAAGTATAAGTTGAGCTATGGAAAAATAGAGTATGGAAGGGTAAAGCTGGTCCTCAGATCAGGCAGTGAACACGCACCGCTGGACTCTGACTCAGAGATCCCGCCTTCCTTGTCCAGGGCAGAGGGCAGCCAAGTTCAAGGAGGTTAGGTTCAGCCCCTGGCCCCAGCATCCAGCTACCCTAGATGGCTCCTGCACCAACAAACCCAGCTCCCAGGCTCGGTAGGTACAGAAGACCTTCTGGTCAGCTTGGAGCAAGCTCCGCCTCTGGAGAAATCGCGCGTTTTCATCCAGGCGGCAGGGCAGCAGCGGGAAGGCATTATTTGTGGTCCCAGCCCGGGGACAATGAAGGGGTTCTCCAGGACGGCAATGCTTCAGACTCAGGCTCTCAGGAACGTGGGGTTCGGTGCGGGCTTCTCACTCTCAAGGACTAATCTCAGGAGGGTCCAAGGAAAGGCCTTCGCGTCCCTCGGCCAGGAAGGTTTCCCGGGGAGACTTTAGGGCGTGAAATGAGCGGTTCTCTAGGAATTTACAGTCCTGTCCGGAGCGACTGGCGGTGCCAAGGGGTCCTGGAGGCTCTTGAAGGAAATGGTGGTCCGGGTGTTCGCACAGGTACGTGACCTGCCGGCGGCGTCTGTGTCGGGACTCAGATGCGAGAAACCTGCGCAGACCCTGGGTCAGATGGGGACCCTGGGTCAGATGGGGACCCGGCGGAGTTTTGTGGCCGAGATCCAGGCGTTCCCTGCTCAGGCCCGTGGCTGCCCTGGAGCCTAAACCTTAACAGTCCCCCGTGCCCACCTCCAGAGCTCGCTCCTACGACCCTGAGGCCCAGGCGGGCTGCTTCACCCAGCGCCTCCCGCGGGGAAGGCGGGGAGGGAGACCAGGCCCACACGGTGGGTGTTGCTTGATGAGTGCTGAAGGCAAAGGGGCCGTGGCGTGGCCCCCAAACTGCTCCACTTCAGCCTGAGACTCTTGAGTCTGCACCCTTCAGCTCCAGTGCTAGCATTCCCAGGGACCCAAGCCTGGGCTGCCCTCAGCGCTTAGATGAAAGAGCAGCTGGGCCAGGAAAGGTGGGAATGAGAATCCCTTTGGGTTGAAATTGTGGCACTCAGAGTTTCTCCTGGTGTGTCTCAGTGCTGGGGATAGACACTGGCTTTACGATGTTGTTAATCAATCGGTCTGCTTTACAATAGTATAGTTCCATATTGCCAGATTCATTACATACCAGTGTTCACAGTATACTGCAGGTGACAAATATTTTATATTTAATGAACCAATACACCATTTTATAAACTATTGTCTCATGGGCAGCAGGGCAAAGGAGGCTGGAGATTCAAAGATAAATAGTAGAGAATATTATATCTGGCCTGGAGGAGCTTACAGTTTACTGAAGGCCAAGAGACCAAACATTTCAGTTCAGTGAGTTAGCACTGACTTGGAGGCAGCTATGAGAGGCCCTAGAATGAAAAGAGGGATTCCTACCTGTAGGAAATGAAGCTTTCTCATTGAGAGAAGTGGGGGGAGAGAGGGTGTCAGGTAGTCACTTTTTTACCGGATGAGAAAGAGTCAAAACTGCAATTGGGTTGGGATTTTTGCACCTAATTAAAATGGACCTTGGCTGTTGAATATTCTGTATTTTTCAAAGCAAAGAGTGAGTTTTACTGTTTATTCTAGTAATTATATGGTTTAAGATAACTGTGACAATGTCAGTAGTAAGAAAGCTCTGTGCTCTTGCATTAACCCATTAAAAAAATGGATCAAACAGCCAGGTATTCTTTTACGTTCAGCTGGCTTAGAAATCCAATGGTAGACACAGCATAAAGATTGCACAGTATTCCAGGAGAGTTGTTTTTATTTAAAGAAAATCAAATCAAATTCATGCACTTAATATTATCACACTTTTAAGAATAATACAGCCAGTAGTCTAATAATAAATGTAAATGAGGTTAAAGATAAGCAAGTTGGCACTAGGAAAGGGTCTCAGGTATTAGCATTCTCAGACATGGACAAGTTTCTAAACTGTCCGTGATCCTTGGGGTCCACAGCAAAGGAAAGGCCTGAGAGGGGAAGAGAAGGAACATGAAAGCAAACTACGAATGAGGGTACCATTATTCACATTAACAAAGCTCACTACACCGAGTTCATAATCCAGAAACACCCCTACGTGTCCTAGAGGTCTTTCTACATACTGAGGTAAGAGTGGGGACGAGGTAAAGAGACTGTACTGATTGTTCTCTTTGACACAAAAAAGTAGAAAAATTCCCTCGGAGCTAACCAGCATGTCATTGCTCATTGTCCAAGAATCATTACAAAGTCCAATAACCCCGTTCCAACAGTGCCCCACATCCACCTCCCAGTAATATTTGCCAGATATAAAGGTCTGGGCTCCCCAGGCAAGAAAACTCTTAGATCTTGTTGACTTGTGGTCCACATCGAGATGATCACCACTAAAGAGCACACGTCTCAGATCTTCAAACACGGGAACATGGCTAGTGACTATTTCATGGTCCAAGGAAATATGAACTGCAGAAAGAAAAAAAAAAAAAAAAAACAGTTACCAAGTCCTGAAGGACAGGGGCTTTACATAGTGTCTTACTTTTAGTGGCATATTTCATTTGGATGATTATGATTGATTTCTGTGTCGATATCCCAGTAACACAGTGCTGTGGAATTGATTCCGACTCATAGCGACCCTATGGGACAGAGTAAAACTCCCCCACAGAGTTTCCAAGGAGCGCCTGGCAGATTTGAACTGCTGACCCTTTGATTAGCAGCTGTAGCACTTAACGACTACACCACCAGGGTGTCCAGCTTATTACAATGTATCATATTTGGCTTTTCCTCAGATTTTATTTAGCTTTTTCTAAAATGGAAATTTTGATTATAAAAGTTTCCTGAAATGAAACCATAGATGCAGTAATGGAGAAAAAGGACCCGGAGGTGCTATTGCACCAAAGGGCTGTCTGTTACCTTGGAAACGAGTGAGCCTGTTTATCAATCCAGTGATGGGCCACGAACTGATCTCTGGGTTTACCAGCTGGGGCACGTGCAGCTGCACCAGCTCACTCCTGCAAAGAAGAAGACTCAGTTACTGTTACTGGGTCCAGAGTTTTCATCCCAGTGATTATGTCAGTGTTCCACTACAGATGCTTCCTCAGGATCCTCACAATTAGGTTCCCTGAATGGGGGAGATGCTGCAAATGGCAATTTATTTTCTGAAAATAAGATCTAATCCCACTAAAATCGAATCTGCCATTCAGTCCTGGTATACAATTACATCTCAGTCATGACTGTGTCTGGTTACTTCCTCCCAACTACAGGGGTTGGGTGTGAAAAATGACCTGATGACCAGGAGGACATACTGCACAAGAATGCTGTGGTTTTTAATCCACACCAGTCACCCCTGACATGTGTTTATACTTGTGAAAATCATAAGCAGCAATGGAATTGTCATCATACAACTTCTTTGTAGACACCTGCAATTCACACCACCACCCCGCTTCTTCTTAGGCTAGACAACCAAGCCTTCTCTACCTTTTGAGAAAGATAAGTAGACTCTGAGATTATATTATTATAATAAATAAATTATGCTCCCACTCAGTATAATCACTGCCACAATTCTTACAACTAAAATATAGGTGCAAGCTTACCTTTTCATCAGGTCTGTGAAATGTTGCAAAAGAATAAAGAAAGTTTTAGTATTTATTTAACAAGATTCATAGTGTTCTCACATAAAACCCTATTCCAAAGGATAGGGTAACCCAAACATGATGGCAGTGTTTATCAAAGACATGGAAACAGAATAAGAAAATATATTGTATAGATTCCCAAATTTGTTTATATTGTCAAATCAAGATACAAATGTAAATATATTAAAATAAGGCTCTCCGTTGTAGTGTTTCAGTCATTGAATGCATATTAGGAGAATTTTTAGAAGAGCACTTTCTCTGGGGTGGTAATGCCTACTTTTTTTACAAAGCTTCACTGGTCCTGAATGAGGCAAGATTGACCCTTGATCTGCAGTATTACCTGGATAGACAGTATCCTTATCGTGTCATCAGAGAGCACATTCCAAGCCAATGATGGAAGACAAAGAGAACGCGGACATCATTTCCAAGCAGCGTCTTGACTCCCCTTCCTTTGTCCTTACCTGGAGCAGTTCCATGTCTGGTTTATGGCACATTTCCTTCAGCTCCTCATACATTCCCCTTAGGAGTTTCCCCTTCAGGGCCATAGTGTTTTCACTTTCCTGGAGTTGTTGAAAAATCTCTTTGCTTTCCTTTTCTAGTCTCTCTAAATATTTTTGCTCCTCTTCATAGAACAATAGATGCACCTTTCGATATTCAGCATGGATCATCTTCCTGCGTAGATTCACATAACCCTGAATTGGTAGTGAATACATGGAATATTTACTAGGTTGTCTTCGTCCATGTCTTCTTAGCTACTGTTTTGTCTTCTGTCAATTTGCTATGTTTATTAAACCAAAAATTTGGGGGTTTCTTTTGCTTTTTTTCTTTTCTTCCACTTAATTATTTTTTTAATTTCAACAATAGTAATATCTCCAACCACTTCCCTCAAATGTCCACATTTTCTTTTAAAAAAGGAATTTGTGGTTTTATACTTAATTGTCTTATATAATATACTGTTGTTACCGTGTGCCCTGGAGTCTATTCTGACTCATTGAGACCCTACAAGGCAGAGTAGAACTGCCCATAGTACTTTCAAGGCTGTGATCTTTACAGAAGCAAATTGCCACATCTTTTTCCAGTGGAGCAGCTGGTGAGTGCAAACCTTCATCCTTTTGGTCAGCAGGTCAGAGTTTAACCATTGTGTCACCAGGGCTCCTATGCATGTAACATACTAAAACCTACTTACTACTAAGAGTTTTTAGTCTCCTTTATCCTCACATACTCTATAGAGTAACTCTTCACTTTCAAGAATAGCCAATATTACATCATAGGATAAGATGTGACCTTTCTAAAAATTTTACCACCAGGTCCACAAATTGCATACTAACCAGAACCTTGTCTATCTCTATGTGTTCAATTTGCTCTTTTTATCCAAGGTCACACATGCCACTTAGCCAACTTCCATAGGGTTCTTAGAGGCATTGTTCAACAGACAACCCCCTTTCAGTATTAATTCCCTCCGTCTTATGTTCAGTTTGTTTCCTTACTTTCCTCTCAACTTTTCAAATATGCTTTATTTACGCCGATTGTCTTGAAACAAATCAAAACATCTAATATTGACCACATGTGTATATTTACTGTACTCATTTGTGAAACTCTCAATCTTTCATCAGTTCAATGAAATCTCTCTTCCATTCCCAACACTTCACTGAAACCAGACTTTTCATCTCATCAAGATCCTCCTTTGTTGAATCCGAACATTTATTTCCATATTACTAAGGCTTTCCTTACAGTTTACCAACCCTTCCTTGTATAAAACCCATGTAACTAGTCTTCATACAAATTCTTTGGTGGTTTTCCTCTATCAGTCCACTTTTACCAGTTCCCCTTTCCTAGCCGGACACATCAG
Organism: Elephas maximus indicus; assembly: GCF_024166365.1. NCBI lineage: Eukaryota > Metazoa > Chordata > Mammalia > Proboscidea > Elephantidae > Elephas > Elephas maximus. The sequence goes on from NC_064825.1 coordinate 31,236,533, forward strand.
CACAGGGAGTCCTCAAGTTATTTTTTTTCTTCCACCTGAAAACTTTTTTCTCTCTAAAAATTCTCATCGTGTGCTATCATCTACTCCAAAACCTAGAATATGCTGATGATAGTGAAATATCCCGGTCCAGACTCAGTCATTCTCATCCAATTGCTTACTACATATTTCAACTTGGATAGCTCACAAAATCTTAAAAGCTAACACGTCTCAACCTAAATTTATTATCCCACCAAATCCAACCCAGCTTCACCTCCTCCATTACTAACCTCAGGTTGCCTCAGTTTCAAAGCCAAATATGTCACTCATTCTTGATTTTACCCTTTTAACATTGTGCCTCAAACAAATCACTGTTTTCTGGTATTCTCTATCAAGAATCTCTCTTGAATCCTTTCACTTCCCATTGTTGGTGATCAATTTATTTCTGATCTTTTCTATAAGGATTCTTGCAACTTCTCCTACTTGCTTTCTTGGCTTACATTTTGAAATTTTCCAATCCTGTCTCTCTAAACTGCAGACTGAATGAACTTTACAAAAAATAATCATGATCATATTTGTTTATTTAAAATCCTTCAGAGGCTTTGATTTGTACTCAGAATATACTTGAACTTATTAGTATATGCTAGGTGAACTTGCAGTATATGGCATGAACTTATTTTTGTCTCTTAATCTGGGACTCGATTGATCCTCTCTCTTTATACACTCCTGTCATATTAAACATAAGGCTCCCCAATAAACAAGCAGTCTGTCTCCTTTTTTTCTGTCTCCTTGAGTCTTTTTTTTTTTTTTTTTGAGTCTGGTTCATTCCACGTGCAATTCCATTCATCTGGTATGCTTATGTTAGTATATTTCTCATAAAAAAGTCACACTCAAATTTCACATCAGAACTCAGGGCCTTTACAATAGAGAAGGAAAGGCAAGTTTGGGGTAGGAAAATACATTTAGTTTGAGACATGTTCAATTTCATTCTCTCTACCACATAGGTACCTGCCTCTGTTTCTAACCTCTTAGAAGCCAACAGATATTATGATTTTAGCTTGATTTCTTACTGTATAATTACAATGTGTCCCAAGATGGTTCTGAGGGAAAGAGTCCCTTACTTACCTCCCAAGTTCTGATTTTGCTGGTTTCTCTGTTAAGATTTCTCTGATTTTCTTGTGTCTTTTCCCATACAGCCCTCATTTGTTTGAGGAGCTTTTGCTGCAAAAAAAAGCCATGAAGGTGGGCATTAAAGAAGCTAATATTGAAGATATTGGATCCACTAATGGAGAGGGCCAGAAATGTGAAGTAAATGAGCACTGAAGAGCTCAGAGGAGCTCCTGCATTTTCACTGCTTAATTGTCAAATCTTGGAAACTTTATTCTAACAGTAGAATAAAGCTCTTATCGTGTTAAGGGTCTTCTACCACTGAGATATCTGGCCCTCAAATTTTATGTCCCCTGACCAAGTTTCCTAACTGAATCTTCTTTTCAGATTTAGTTGTCTGATGCTAGTTCTTGCTTCCTTCTCTTGTAGCTTTTAGCTATAAACCAGGGTTTCTAAGTGGATTTCATTAGATTAGGCTGTTGGCAATCATGGTTATAGTTACTAATAATGATAAATGGAATTTACGGATTTGTTCACCTCAGTCTTACAATGGATTATCATAATTCCAACCACCACCAACATCATCATCATTATTAACACTAGTTGTAAGATGTTAAATGGTAAGAATATAAGCTATATAAGATTGGTGACAATTTTTCTTTCCTCATTTATCCCTAGTGACTTGCATATAAACCCAAACCAAACCCATTGACACTGAGTCGATTTCAACTCATAGTGACCCTATAAGACAGAATGGAACTGCCCCATAGTGTTTCTAAGGAGTGCTTGGTGAATTCCAACTGCCCACTTTTTGGTTAGCAGCCATAGCTCTTAACCACTATGTCACCAGGATTGGTGACTAAAATGACTAGGGCTCAGTAAATATGTATGTTACATGAATGACTAATAATTATGTTCACTTTCTTCTTCCTAATGTCTCAGGTATGGGATGCCCCAGGTTCAACCTCCTTTGACATCCATTGCTTACCCGGTATTCCTCAGCAGTCCAATCAATGGAACAGTGTCTGTGAGCCTTGTGCTCCTTAGACTTACAGCAGAGCAAGCAGAGTATGTCTTTGACAACTTCACAGAAGAAGTTCTTTGTTTTCATGTGTATCCCACACATCTGTTGTGCAGAACTTGGTAAGTAGGAGAGTCTTGCTCTTCTGGTGAGGAACACCTGTGTCTTCAAAACTATGTTGGTTTTAAAGCTCATTTGATATGATGATTCCGTGCACACAGGGCAGCAAGGAGGATTTGGGGCTTCCTCCCAGCGGATACAGAGACAGGGCCTGCAAAAGCTGTGCCCCAGCCTATGGTGACTGGATCTATGAAAGAACTCATGCAGATGGAGCAGAAGAATTCATTCTGGAGGAAGTTGGAATACTTGTTTCTGAGGAGAGAAAAGGAAAAAAAAGACAGAAAATTTTCTAATGGTTTTTTAAAGCAGTGCATTGTCAAAATTGTCAATAATACTCCTGAGCGTGAGATTAGTGTTAATATATTATATAAGACAGAAAACAGATGCTGGGGAACGGAGATTCTTCATGATCTTCAGCTAATGTTAATTTTTCAACCATGGTCTTTACCACCATGGTTCCAGATCCCTAGTAAAATTCCATTTTTGTTTATTTATGTCGTCTACTCTAAATGGACATGGGAATCGGTAATTCACTTCTAGTTCCCACCAACAGAGAGTGGGTCCCATTTTATGTAACATAATCGTAACGGTCCTTCTGTCAGTGACTGGTTATAAGGGTCATTTGAGTCTGTTTTCCGCTGTACGATATGGAAGGATGACTATTAGGAGAATTCTACAAGAGGTTTCCTTGCTTCTAAAAAGAAACTCTGTCCAGAGACAAATGCCTCTGGACGGTGTTTCTATATGATGCCTGGAACTGACATTTTGTGACACAATGTTCACCAGCCTAGAGTCAAAAGCAAACACCCTGATGATAACAGAGAATTGAGAGAACCTGGGTCTTTGACAATGTCCTGGAGGCACTAAATAAACCATCTTAGGAGATGACAGTAAATGTAAGATGACTTATGGATATGGAAAATTATTTTGCAACCCCCATAACGTTAATAATCATTTATTGGGGCAAGAATCATCGGTTGCTGTGAAAATCATTGGGTGAAAAAGTATTACCTCCAAAAACTCCTTGTTAATAAGTACCTCACTTTGAAGCACCATCAAGTAATATATTGAATTCATTTTTTTAAATAAAGAAATATGTGCTTTCTGTTAAAATAATTTATGACTAAAAGTTTTGCTTTAATTGCTGGGCTATCATCATCTGAGAAATTGAATGGGAAGAGCAGCATATTTCCAGGGCTGAACACTTATTGTATGGTCCTTGAAGTAAACAATTGCTTTACTGAATAATCATAAACCCAGATTTAATACACCACTTTAAAAAATGGGTAGCAATGTGGTAACCATAACTGTAGGTATATTTAGAAATTAACATTTGTGAGATAATTTATGAACTTATGCATTGAGAACCATAAAATCTTAAGTGATATCAGATATAAAGCCATTTACATAAAGGGAGAATGCCTGAAATGTGAAAGAAGGTTTGAGGGACATGGGAAAAGTTTCAATTAGCTCTCTGTGGAATAGATAAGGCACTGGCCAAGAAGTCATTATTAATGTGGTATTATCTGTATTGACAACATTAATGATGATAACTTTAAAAGGATAGTAAAAGCCGATATTTATTGTTTACTAATTAGAGGCATTTCTCTGATCCCTTTAATCTGGGTTATCTATTCTAATCCTCCCAATGATACTATTCGTTCATTTTCTATTCTTACCAACACTTTATAATGAGAAATCTTGACACAGTGTGAATGAATTATTGTCTAACATCATACATCAAATTAAATTACTGATTCAGTATTCAAATGTAGGTCTTATTGAAAGTAAAAAAAAAAAAATTCAAATTTTAGTGTCCAATATTAACATTAAATCAATCAACATTTACTGATATCTACATTTTATAGACAGTAATCTCTTGTGCAGATACAATGGTAAATAAGACAATATTCTGGTACTCAGTGGCTCACAGTTTTGTGGGTAATAAAAAATAAGTAAAAAAAAGTAAAAAGGAATTGTTGGGTGAATTCAGAGAGCCCTCACATATCCATCACTTGTTTACATTCAACATTGTTAGTTTTCTGCAGTCCTCGATAGTTTCCAAATACTTTATAATCCAAGTCTGAAAACTAAAATTCATATCTGAAAACTGAAGAGACATCATTTTAAACATTCTTGAAGTTTTCAAAGATTTCATTTTCCTTGGATCCACAAACAACACCCATTGAAGCAGCGGTCAAGAAATCAAACGATGTATTGCATTGGGCAAATCTGCTGCAAAAGACCTCTTTCAAGTATAAAGAGCAAAGAAGATGTCATCTTGAGGACTAAGGTGCGTCTTACCCAAGCTACGGTATTTTCACTCACCTCATATGCATGCTAAAACTGAACATTGAATAAGACAGACCAAAGAATTGATGCATTTGAATTGTGGTGTTGGCAAAGAATGTTGAATATACCATGGACTGCCAGAAGAATAAACAAATCTGTTTTGGGAGAAGTACAGTCAGAATTCTTCTTGGAAGGAAGGATGTAGAGACTTTGTCTGACGTACTTTGGACATGTTATCAGTAGGGAATTGTTAAAGGAGAAGGATGTCATGCTTGGTAAAGTAGAGGGTCATCAAGAAAGTAGAAGAGGAGGTGGGGCCAAGATGGCGGACTAGGTAGACGCTACCTCGGGTCCCTCTTGCAACAAAGACTCGGAAAAACAAGTGAATCGATCACATACATAACAAACTACGAACCCTGAACAACAAACACAGATTTAGAGATAGAGAACGAACAAATACGGGGAAGCAGCGACTGTTTTCGGAGCCTGGAGCCAGCGTCCCAGTCAGGTAACCTTGGCGCCGGGCTTAGGTCTGGGCCAGGGGAGCTGAACTTAAAATCTTGTGATGGCCCAGACAAGGGGCGCAGCTCTACCCCCATGAACTGACCCGGGAGGGGGCCCAGCCAGTCTGCGGGGGCAGCACGGCTACGCGGTTGGCGGGACGAGAAGTCCCCAGGAGCCAGCAAGTGATTTTGGAGCTGGGAGTGCAGCGTCCCAGCAGGGGAACCTTGACGCTGGGCTTTGGACTGGCAGCGGAGGATCTGACCGCGGCTTCAGCGGGACAGACCCTCGGGGGCAATCTCCACATAGCCAGCACACACATAGGCGACACGCCCCTCGGGAATCTCAGATAAAATTGTCATTCCAAGTAAGATAAGCAACTTTGGCTATATTCCGAGGTGCTACTCTCCTATTTCTCTGAACCCTCCCCCACCCTTCCAAGGTGGCTTCATTAACATTGGAATTTCCTGAGCCAGAGGGAGAACGGCTCTGGCTCCACGGCAGCTTGGCTTTTCCCTTTTTTTTTTTTTTTGGTCTTTTCCTTACCCATTCTTCTGGCCTGAGAGAAGGAACCACAAAAAACTCAGGGACCAAAAATCCATCCCTAACTGGACTAAAGGCACAGAACCAGCTCCAGGGAAGCATATATGATCCAAATCTCGGACTTTCATCCTTACAGGGAACAAGGTGGCGGTTCTAATCCAAAGGCAGTTCTGAAAGGGATCTGACTGCATATTTTTTTTAGTGGATTTTCTGGAAAAACAAGTTTCCCAGGTCTAATATCTCTGCTTATTCAACAGAGCCCTAACTGACCCACAACAGGGAACTGAGGGCTGAAGCTCCCCCCAGACCACCTAGCCTCTTGCCTTAGGGGTCTAAGGAGGGTGACACCTACCAATCAGTAGAGGTACTTGCATTGGGGGCCTAAGGTACAGCTGCAGTGCCCTCCCACCAAGGTGCTATAGGAATAGAGACACACCTACCTCACTGACACTTGGGGGAAGCCTGTCAGCATCCTGCCCCCCCCAGAGGGTGAACCCCAGCTGCTAATAGAATCTGGTGCACACAACTATCACCCCTACTTCTCGAGGTGGATAGGTGTTAGGGTGCAGCACACACTTGATGACCCAAAATCAGATTCTACTCAAGAATAGTGAATAGACTCAGGCATATATATCTGGCAACAGCCCAAACCAGCTGGCAAAAGGTCATAAGTAAGTCAAAGGCTACAACAAACAAGACAGCACAATCTAGTAGTCCATCCACGTATACTGAAAGAAAACAAAACAAGATAAGACTCAGTGAGCCAATATAGAATAAACCACTTTTTTTTATATGTTAGTGATGACTCGGAGACAGCAGTCAATATCAAACCACATAAAGAAGCAGACCATGACAACTTCTACAACCCCCCAAACAAAAGAATCAAAATCTTTCCCAAATGAAGATACAATCCTGGAATTATCAGATACAGAATATAAGAAACTAATTTACAGAATGCTTCAAGACATCAGGGATGACCTCAGAAATGAAATAAGGCAGACTGCAGAAAAAGCCAAGGAACACACTGATAAAACAGTTGAAGAACTCAAAAAGATTATTCAAGAACATAGTGGAAAATTAATAACTTGCAAGAATCCATAGAGGGACAGCATGTAGAAATCCAAAAGATTAACAATAAAATTACAGAATTAGACAATGCAATAGGAAGTCAGAGGAGTAGACTCGAACAATTAGAATGCAGAGTGGGAAATCTGGAGGCCCAGGGAATTAACACCAACATAGCTGAAAAAAAAAATCAGATAAAAGAAATAAAAAAAATGAAGAAACCCTAAAAATCATGTGGGACTCTATCACGAAGGATAACTTGCATGTGATTGGAGTTCCAGCACAGGGAGAGAGGACAGAAAACACAGAGAAAATTGTAGAAGATCTGCTGACAGAAAACTTCCCTGACATCATGAAAGACAAAAGGACATCTATCCAAGATGCTCATTGAACCCCATTTAAGATTGATCCAAAAAGAAAAACACCAGGACATATTATCATCAAACTTGCCAAAACCGAAGATAAAGAGAAAATTTTAAAAGCAGCCAGGAAGAAAAGAAAGGACTCCTACAAGGGAGAATCAATAAGAATCAGTTCAGACTACTCGGCAGAAACCATGCAGGCAAGAAGGCAATGGGATGACATATACAGAGCACTGAAGGAGAAAAACTGCCAGCCGAGGATCATATATCCAGCAAAACTCTCTCTGAAATATGAAGGCGAAATTAAGATATTTACAGATAAACACAAGCTTAGAGAATTTGCAAAAACCAAACCAAAGCTACAAGAAATAATAAAGGAAATTGTTTGGTCAGAAAACCAATAATATCAGATAGCAGCACAACACAAGGTCACAGAACAGAACATCCTGATATCAACTCAAATAGGGAAATCACAAAAACAAATTAAGATTAATTAAAAAAAATGCTCAGAACAGGGAATCATTGAAGTCAATATGTAAAAGATCACAATAATCAAAAACAGGGACTAAATACAGGTGGCATGGAACTGCCGTATGGAGAGGGATACAAGGCGATATAGGACAATACAAGTTAGGTTTTTACTTAGAAAAATAGGGGTAAATATTAAGGTAACCAGAAAGAGGTATAACAACTCCATAACTCAAGATAAAAGCCAAGAAAAACGTAACGACTAAACAAACATAAAGTCAAACACTACGAAAATGAGGATCTCACAATTTACTAAGAAAAACGTCTCAGCACAAAAAAGTAAGTGGAAAAATGAAATTGTCAACAACACACATAAAAAGGCATCAAAATGACAACACTAAACACTTATTTATCTATAATTACGCTGAATGTAAATGGACTAAATGCACCAAGAAAGAGACAGAGAGTCTCGGACTGGATAAAGAAACACGATCCGTCTATATGCTGCCTACAAGAGACACACCTTAGAGACACAAATAAAGTAAAACTCAAAGGATGGAAAAAAATATATCAAGCAAACAATAAGTAAAAAAGAAGAGGAGTAGCAATATTAATTTCTGACAAAATAGACTTTAGACTTAAATCCACCACAAAGGATAAAGAAGGACACTACATAATGATAAAAGGGACAATTGATCAGGAAGATATAACCATATTAAATATTATGCACCCCATGACAGGGCTGCAAGATACATAAATCAAATTTTAACAGAACTGAAAAGTGAGATAGACACCTCCACAATTATAGTAGGAGACTTCAACACACCACTTTCAGAGAAGGACAGGACACCCAGTAAGAAGCTCAATAGAGACACGGAAGACCTAATTACAACAATCAACCAACTTGACCTCATTGACTTATACAGAGCTCTCCACCCAACTGCTGCAAAGTATACTTTTTTTTCTAGCACACATGGAACATTCTCTAGAATAGACCACATATTAGGTCATAAAACAAAGCTTTGCAGAATCCAAAACATCGAAATATTACAAAGCATCTTCTCAGACCACAAGGCAATAAAACTAGAAATCAATAACAGAAAAACTAGGGAAAAGAAATCAAATACTTGGAAACTGAACAATACCCTTCTGAAAAAAGACTGGGTTATAGAAGACATCAAGGAGGGAATAAGGAAATTCATAGAATGCAACGAGAATGAAAATACTTCCTATCAAAACCTCTGGGACACAGCAAAAGCAGTGCTCCGAGGCCAATTTCTATCGATAAATGCACACATACAAAAAGAAGAAAGAGCCAAAATCAGAGAACTGTCCCTACAACTTGAACAAATAGAAAGTGAGCAACAAAAGAATCCATCAGGCACCAGAAGAAAACAAATAATAAAAATTAGAGCTGAACTAAATGAATTAGAGAACAGAAAAACAATTGAAAGAATTAACAACGCCAAAAGCTGGTTCTTTGAAAAAATTAACAAGATTGATAAACCATTGGCTAGACTGACTAAAGAAATACAGGAAAGGAAACAAATAACCTGAATAAGAAATGAGACGGGCCACATCACAAGAGACCCAACTGAAATTAAAAGAATCATATCAGATTATTACGAAAAATTGTACTCTAACAAATTTGCAAACCTAGAAGAAATGGATGAATTCCTGGAAAAACACTACCTACCTAAACTAACACATTCAGAAGTAGAACAACTAAATAGACCCATAACAAAAAAAGAGATTGAAACAGTAATCAAAAAACTCCCAACAAAAAAAAGCCCTGGCCCGGACGGCTTCACTGCAGAGTTCTACCAAACTTTCAGAGAAGAGTTTACACCACTACTACTAAAGGTATTTCAAAGCATAGAAAATGGCGGAATACTACCCAACTCATTCTATGAAGCCACCATCTCCCTGATACCAAAACCAGGTAAAGACATTATAAAAAAAGAAAATTAGAAACCTATATCCCTCATGAACATAGATGCAAAAATCCTCAACAAAATTCTAGCCAATAGAATTCAACAACATATCAAAAAAATAATTCACCACGACCAAGTGGGATTTATACCAGGTATGCAAGGCTGGTTTAATATCAGAAAAACCATTAATGTAATCCACCACATAAATAAAACAAAAGACAAAAACCACATGATCTTATCAATTGATGCAGAAAAGGCAATTGACAAAGTCCAACACCCATTTATGATAAAAACACTCACCAAAATAGGAATTGAAGGAAAATTCCTCAACATAATAAAGGGCATCTCTGCAAAGCCAACAGCCAACATCACTCCAAATGGAGAGAACCTGAAAGCATTTCCCTTGAGAACGGGAACCGGACAAGGATGCCCTTTATCACCGCTCTTAGTCAACATTGTGCTAGAAGTCCTAGCCAGAGCAATTAGGCTAGACAAAGAAATAAAGGGCATCCGGATTGGCAAGGAGGAAGTAAAATTATCTCTATTTGCAGATGACATAATCTTATACACAGAAAACCCTAAGGAATCCTCCAGAAAACTACTGAAACTAATAGAAGAGTTTGGCAGAGTCTCAGGTTATAAGATAAACATACAAAAATCTATTGGATTCCTCTACATCAACGAAAAGAACATCGAAGAGGAAATAACCGAATCAATACCATTCACAGTAGCCCCCAAGAAGATAAAATACTTAGGAATAAATCTTACCAAGGATGTAAAAGACCTATGCAAAGAAAACTACAAAGCTCTACTATGAGAAATTAAAAAGGACATACTTAAGTGGAAAAACATACCTTGCTCATGGATAGGAAGACTTAACATAGTAAAAATGTCTATTCTACCAAAAGCCATCTATACATACAATGCATTTCCGATCCAAATTCCAGTGCCATTTTTTAAGGTGATAGAGAAACAAATCACCAACTTCATATGGAAGGGAAAGAAGCCTCGGATAAGCAAAGCATTACTGAAAAAGAAGAAGAAAGTGGGAGGCCTCACTCTACCTGATTTCAGAACCTATTATACAGCCACAGTAGTCAAAACAGCCTGGTATTGGTACAACAGGCACATAGACCAGTGGAACAGAATTGAGAACCCAGATATAAATCCATCCACATATGAGCAGCTGATATTTGACAAAGGCCCAGTGTCAGTTAATTGGGGAAAAGATAGTCTTTTTAACAAATGGTGCTGGCATAACTGGATATCCATTTGCAAAAAAATGAAACAGGACCCATACCTCACACCAAGCACAAAAACTAACTCCAAGTGGCTCAAAAAACATAAAGACTAAAACGATAAAGATCATGGAAGAAAAAATAGGGACAACCTTAGGAACCCTAATACAAGGCATAAACAGAATACAAAACATTACCAAAAATGACGAAGAGAAACCCGATAACTGGGAGCTCCTAAAAATCAAACACCTATGCTCATCTGAAGACTTCACCAAAAGAGTAAAAAGACCACCTACAGACTGGGAAAGAATTTTCAGCTGTGACATCTCCGACCAGTGCCTGATCTCTAAAATCTATATGATTTTGTCAAAACTGAACCACAAAAAGACAAACAACCCAATCAAGAAGTGGGCAAAGGATATGAACACACACTTCACTAAAGCAGATATTCAGGCAGCTAACAGATACATGAGAAAATGCTCTCGATCATTAGTCATTAGAGAAATGCAAATTAAAACCACGATGAGATTCCATCTCACTCCAACAAGGCTGGCATTAATCCAAAAATCACAAAATAATAAATGTTGGAGAGGCTGCGGAGAGATTGGAACTCTTATACACTGCTGGTGAGAATGGAAAATGGTACAACCACTTTGGAAATCTATCTGGCATTATCTTAAACAGTTAGAAATAGAACTACCATACAACCCAGAAATCCCACTCCTCGGAATAAACCCTAGAGAAACAAGAGCCTTCACACAAACAGATATATGCACACCCATGTTTATTGCAGCTCTGTTTACAATAGCAAAAAGCTGGAAGCAACCAAAGTGTCCATCAATGGATGAATGGGTAAATAAATTGTGGTATATTCACACAATGGAATACTACGCATCGATAAAGAACAGTGATGGATCTGTGAAACATTTCATAACATGGAGGAACCTGGAAGGCATTATGCTGAGCAAAATTAGTCAGAGGCAAAAGGACAAATATTGTATAAGACCACTGTTATAAGATCTTGAGAAATAGTATAAACTGAGAAGAACACATACTTTTGTTTTCATGAGGCGGGGATGGAGGGAGGGTGGGAGAGGGTTTTTTACTGATTAATTAGTAGATAAGAACTGCTTTAGGTGAAGGGAAGGACAATACTCAATACATGGAAGGTCAGCTCAACTGGACTGGACCAAAGCAAAGAAGTTTCCGGGATAAACTGAATGCTTCGAAGGTCAGTGGAGCAATGGCGGGGGTTTGGGGACCATGGTTTAAGGGGACTTCTAAGTCAATTGGCAAAATCATTCTATTATGAAAACATTTTGCATCCCACTTTGAAATGTGGCGTCTGGGGTCTTAAATGCTAACAAGCGGCCATCTAAGATGCATCAATTGGCCTCAACCCACCTGGAGCAAAGGAGAATGAAGAACACCAAGGTCACACGACAACTAAGAGCCCAAGAGACAGAAAGGGCCACATGAACCAGAGACCTACATCATCCTGAGACCAGAAGAACTAGTTGGTGCCCGGCCACAATCGATGACTGCCCTGACAGGGAGCACAACAGAGAACCCCTGAGGGAGCAGGAGATCAGTGGGATGCAGACCCCAAATTCTCATAAAAAGACCGTACTTAATGGTCTGACTGAGACTAGAGGAATCCCGGCGGTCATGGTCCCCAAACCTTCTGTTGGCACAGGACAGGAACCATCCCCGAAGACAACTCATCAGACATGAAAGGGACTGGACAGTGGGTGGGAGAGAGATGCTGATGAAGAGTGAGCTAATTGTATCAGGTGGACACTTGAGACTGTGTTGGCATCTCCTGTCTGGAGGGGGGATGGGAGGATAGAGAGGGTTGGAAGCTGGCAAAATTGTCACGAAAGGAGAGACTGGAAAGGCTGACTCATTAGGGGGAGAGCAAGTGGGAGTACGGAGTAAGATGTATATAAACTTATATGTGACAGTCTGACTTGATTTGTAAACGTTCACTTGAAGCTCAATAAAAGTTAATTAAAAAAAAAAGTAGAAGAGCCTCAGTGAGGTGGACTGACACAGTGGCTGCAGCCATAGGCTCACACATAGCAAGGATTGTGAAAATGGTACAAGAGTGTGCAGTGTTTCATTCTGCTGTACACAGGGTTACTATGAGGCGGCCTCAACTCAAAGGCACCTCCCAACAACAACAATCTTACAATGAGTATTTCTTAATTCAACACATCACATAGACCAACAATATATATAGTCCTGTTATACAAACAAATACACAAAGGGCCCTGATGGTGCTCAGCTGCTAACTGAAAGATTGGACATTTGATCCCTCCCAGTGGCACCTTGGGAGAGAAGCCAGGTGATCTGCTCCCATAACAATTACAGAGAGGAAAATCCTACAGGGCAGTTCTACTCTGTCCTCTAGGGTTGATATGAGTCAAAATTGACTCCACAGCACCAAACAACATCAACAACACAAGGATTGCACCAGCTGAAACATTGCAAGCTACCTGGAGATAATTATCTAGTCACACTCACAATATACGCAGACAATCAAGTAATATATAAACTAATAGAGCAAAAATAATTTATCTTATTAATTCATAAAATATATAGGAAGAAGAGACTGCATGTCTTTGGGTGGTACAAATGGTTAACTTGCTCGACTGTTAAACCGCTAACTGAAAGGTTGGAAGTTCAAGTTCATCCAAGCATCCCTCAGAAGAAAGGCTTGGAAATCTGCTTCCCAAAAGTTTCAGCCATTGAAAACCCTATGGGGCACAATCTACTCTGACACACATGAGATTACCATGAGTAGGAATTGACTTGATGGCAGTTGGTAAGTTTAAAGTAATGAAATCATTTCTAGCTACTAAATTCTTAGATTGGCAGACAGGCAGATGAATTAAAATTCCTATTTTTTAAGAGAAAATAGGAGAAGTTGAATTTGTGGAAACTGATGACTCACCTGTGTGCACTGGTAATGGGTTTTCCCATTATCGTTCAATGAATTGTTGCTGTTAGGTGCCGTCAAGTTCAAAAGTCCAGCTAAATCCACTTCAGGGATTAGGTGGTCATCTATTTTTTTTTTCTGTGGTAGCAGTCCATTTCAGAAGTCTCCACGGCCGAGGCAACTCAAAACACAGTGGATCTGAAGAAGAATGAGTTTGCCCCCTTGGATGATGTTTTATAGACCCTCTGAAGGCCACACCCATTTTCTCAAACTGATTGCTTTTATCAAGCTTTCAGAAAGGGATTGGTGTAGATGATTAGATTTTGTTTTGCATAATAGAGAAACACTCTGATGCCAATGATTGAATTAACTACTTTTCAATCTGCTTAAACAAACTGCCACACTCAATGTCTAGTAGGAAGTCATGCCTTGAGTCAACCTGTGAAAGTCATGAATTTGTTATTTTTTAAATAAATGAACCCCAGAATATGGACTTCAACTCTCTGAACCTACATCCATTCTTTTCTTGATATTTCTTCAGAAAATTTATACAAATTGGCTGTTGAATGCTTGCATGAGGGTGAACAATGCATCATCCTCCCATCATCATAGGTATATTGTTGTGGTACTGGGAGTGGGGTGTTGCTCTAACAGATACCTAAAATGTGGAAGTGGCTTTGAAACTGAATGGTTAGAGGGCTCAGAAGAAAGTGAGGAAAACGGTTTACACTGGAGACAGGGCAGATGGTGAGAAGCAGCATCAAAGAACTGGCCAGCAGCAGAACCAGGAGACCAATGCCAGACAGTTCTGGAGCCAACCCACAGAATGAGAGAGCTGAGTGCCTTTGTACAGGAGGCTTCCTGGCAAAGTGGGGTGCCGCTGGGCACTGACTGGTGGAGCTAGGCTTGCCAACCCACAGAGCATGAGATTTGAGTGCCTTCTGGCTGAAGTTTACTGGCAGAGTGGGGTGCCTCCAGGCACTTATCAGTGGAGCTACAGTGTTTTTGTACACTTGCCCCAGTAGGGCAGATGTGAGAGTGAGGCCCGAGGTGGGAGAGGCCAAGGAACCACGCAAACAGGGCACCTGCAGGGGAATCGGGACAAGATAGTGGACAAGGTTGCTGAAGAGAAGATTTTGAAGCCAGTGGCAGTCTCTACTGCCCCAATATCTTTCCACTTCAGACACATCTCCACGCAGAGGTGGGTGGTGGACCTTAGAGACAGTGTGAGGGCCACCCTGGAGGAGAAATTTTATTTCAAGACTGTGAAAGGGAGGAAGCTGAAGAGTGCGAAGCCCTCAGAAGCCCCCAGGGAATTTGTCATCATCTTGATCCAGAATGGACATTGCAGGCAGCAACTGACCCAGCCACCTGGAGCATCCAGAGATGCTGAGGCCTTGGTGGTTGGGGTGGTAATCTCCCAGGCCATGAAGAAGCTCATTGAGGAATCTGAGAAAACTCTGGAGGAGACAGAGAATGAGGGTGTCAACTCCAGGCTCACTGTCTCCATGATTCAGAAAGGATGCATCCTCAAAGGAGAGGAGGCAGACAGTGAGGAGGCAGATTACGAGACAGTGCCTGTGGAGGCCTGTGGGCTAGCCATGCTGCGGGGCATGGACCGGAAACCTAGTGAGGCCATCGGCCATACTTTCAAGCAAGTGGTGAAGCCTTGTGTCAACTCAGAGAGGCCCAAGTCACTAGGCTGGATGACTCAGATGGAGACTGACCTCTGTGACCCATTCCAATCTCCCAGTCTTTCCCAGTTTTGTACAGTATAAAAAACTTGTTTTCAGTAAGACTGGAATATTATTTTTGAATCTACCTCTTGCAAGTGCAGTATTGATATAGGAACAAGGACAAAGATAAATGGGCCAGAAACAATGCTAGAAACAAACCCCTATTCACCAAAATCATTTCAAATAAAAAAAAAAATGAACTTTTCAGCAAATGAACCCCCACATACCAGCTTTATAAATTTTTTTTTTTCAACTAAGGACTTTTATTTTTAACAGTTTAAAAAAGGTAGAAAAGACGATGTCACTAGTTTATGATTCTAGCAAATGTCTTGGAAAATTTGGAAATGGTTTGCCTGAGGTTGGCTTTAGGAACAGTTGTATTTTAGTTATTGATTTTATTTTTTCATTTTAAGGCAAGAATTTTATGTAAGGCCAGCTTTGACCACCACTACAGAATGGAGATTTCTTTTGCCCTGCAGACTCCAGATCAAGCCTCCAAGGGCTCAAGAACTAGGGCAGGGCCCGGATTCTCTGTCTGGCACTCCCCATCCCAACTCAAGAGAAAGAGGAATGAAAGGCTCAGAAGCCCCAACTCAGGGGGACCTCTTAAACAGGGAAGAGAAAGAGTTGCATTCAGGTAAATTGGATTTTATTTCTACTTGAAAAGGTGATAATGACAGGTTTATGTCTCCAATCCATTTAGTCCACTATCGATGGGGTGAATTGAGATACAACCTTGGACCCTTGAGAAACCCTCCTTCTTTTACTATTGAACCCAGATACCCTTTGTGGGGTTCAGGAAAGCCAAGCTGTGGATCTGGAGAAGCAGCTCAGAGTGCTTAAAGCATCTCCTCGTGGACACAGAGATTCTGGGGCCCACAACAGCCTGAGCCAGATGAGAGATGGAGAGGCTCTGAGGAGCAGAAGTTACCATCAGGAAGAGAGAGGGAAGGAGGAAGCCCCAGTTTCCCTGATACCCCTTTCATATGTTCAGGAAGCTCTGTGAGCACCCAGAAGGCCACCAACCCTTTGCTTTAGTCCTCTGAAATCTTGGATTTTCCCTGAATTGAGACTTCTGGGAATAGGACAAGAGGCGAGGTCCAGCTCTGGGGACAGAGGGCAGAAACTCAGCAGGCAGAGTGTATCTGCATTAAGGGGACCAGCTAGTCACATGTCTGGCTGCATAGGGGGTGGGGGTAGAAGGGTGGGAAATGACGTTTTGGGACCTGCAAACCCCAGGGATCTCCTGATCCTCCAGCACCAGTGGATGGAACCAGTCAGATGGGGGAGGGGTGATCTGAGGGAAGTCTGGGAGGAGGGAAATGCATGACTGAAAAATCATAGGGAAAAGGGAGCTATTTATTTCTCGAGACCACTAGACAGAAGAAACTCTCTTTGCTCCAGAAACAAGCAATGGCTCCACCAGTAAGATGAGATTGCCCTTGCTCTGAGGCTCCAGCTCCCTGTACTCTCCTTTGAAATACCTTCCTGTTGCTGTTTTTAGGTGCCCTTGAGTAAGCTCCTACTCACAGGGACCCTATGCACAACAGAACAAAACCCTGCCCAATAATGTACTGTCCTCATCATTTTTGCTATGTTTGAGCGCATTGTTGCAGCTGCTATGGCAGCCCATTTTGTTGATGGCCCGCATCTTCAGGCTTTCTCAAATTCCTGTGCAATAGAGAAAACTTGTTTATGGTTCTTTAATGATGGGGATTCATCTGATTTCTGATAACTTTATTAAGACATCATTTTCTTATTTTAAACCTTATCAACGTTCACATTATTTATCGCGCTTTCTTTTGTACTGAAGGGATTTGCCAGGTTGGGAGGGAAGCACCATAAGCCTCAGAGGCTGGAGACCAAGGAAGCTTGATCCTGCCCAGTGATCCCTCTCTGAAGCTCATAGTCAAGAAGAATCAGTGAGTCTCGATTTGTTTGTTGTTGTTTGTTGTGCCACGGATTGATTTTGTGTGCCCTTTCTTGTCCTGGCTTTGTAACTCCCGCTAAGTGATTCGGGGGGACTGTGCAAATGAGGATCTCAGAACTACCGTGAAAGGACAGCCAGGAGTGGGGCAAGTCCTTTGGACCAGGAATCCCTGTGCTGAGACCCTCCCAGATCCAGGAGACATAGAGAATGCTTTTGCAGTGAAACGGCAAGACAGTGAGAAGCAGCAGCAGAAAAATACCAGCAGGAGATCTGCAGGAGAAATTCATATACATATAATATGATATACATATGCATATGATATATACTTGGAAATGATAGTATATATATAAAAATATACTATACATGTTGTATATATATACACACATATATATGTACCTATGTGTGTATATAGATCTATATATACTATATGTAGAGTATATACACTATAAGTATGCTGAAGGTGAGATTCAGTTGCACCTGGAGCAGCAGAAAGTAGATGGGATTTCTTCCCAGAATAAATGCAAACATTGCCTGGAAAACTAGTGCCCCAAATAAGAGGGCACTGATTGTATGGAGAAGCTCATTCAAATGAACCAGGTAAGTACTAATTTTTAATTTTTATTTTTTGAATTCAGAAATAAAAATAACATTGAAAGCTATGAGTTAAATATACAGACATAAATACTGCAGCCCACATGACTCTGACAACTACTAGGATTGGAAATGACCAACTCCTTCCCTCAAGGAGTGGGTGAGAGAGATCCTAGGAGTTGGATAGTTTCCTTCATGGCACCTATCAAATATTTCTCAACCCAATTCCAGTGCAGGAATTCAGAGAGCTCAAAAGAGAGGGTAAAGGTCCACCTCGGACTACTTCAGCAGCTCCTCAGCCAGGTTCCTATAATGGTCCTTCAGGGGCTGTGGGATGTGCTGCCAGCATCTACCAATCTCCACCCTGCGCTCTCTCATGCGCTCCCTACTCAACCACAAATCCTGGTATAACTTGCGGTATCCATCCATGGGGGGTGCTTTTTGTACTCTCTGTGGAATTTCAACTCCTTGTGAAGTGACCAGTCTCCAGAGAAGACCTCATTTTGTTCACATTTCTCTGAGAACACTTTTGGGTTTGAGTCTGGCACTTCTTGGGGGCATCGGATTTCTTGCAGTTCTGGATAAGATCAGGGTGGTCTTTCTGATATTGAGCCAGTTTTTCTTCAAATTCGTTTCTCTCCTTCTGGAAATCTTGAATATATTTGAGTTTCATCTTCTCTGGGAGCTCTTTAAATTTCTTGGATGGAACCTTGGCCAGCTCCTGGTTGCTCAGCTCAGGGTGCATTTGGGAGTACTGGGAACACTTCTCCTTGGGGGAAGTCTGGATGTTTCTTGTATTTTTTTCATTTTGGAGAGATTTTTAACATGTTCCTCAGCTTCCAGGACTAATTCTTTCAAAGTACTAGACTTCCTTAAATTATAAGAAATCTCCAAGCCTGAGTTTTTGTACATTTCTCCAGAAAAAAAAACTCTGAAAGCTACCATTTTCCCAGTTTATATGTGACTGAGTTGTTTTGAACTTTTGCTTATCATTCGGAGGGAGGTTATTCTCCACACTTTCCGGTAACATTAGGGCATCTTCTTCAGACCAGTGATCTTGGCCTTTAGGCAACGACATTTTTAAGTCTTTGGGCCACTTTTATGATCCTAGATATCCAGAAACCTCAATAGGAGCTCAACCTTCTTCACTTTCAAGATTCAGCAAGTGAATTATTTCTTGAAGTCCTACAGTGTTTGTGATACTATTATTCTGAAGAGAAAGAGAAAAAAAAAATATTCTCTTCCTGGAATGAATGAGAAAAACTCACCCTACTTGAGATATATTCCTTGTGTGATTTAGTTTAACCTTACCGAGAAAACCGAGTGCCGTCGAGTGGATAATTTAGCCTTAGCAATATAAATAAAAATTTGCCCAATCTCTGAGTTTAAATTTACACTTAGTTTTCAGATGCTACATCTGCACTTATCCTCTTATCCCAGCCGACCTTCTATCCAATCTCACCAGAACTACCTTAAATAAAAAATAGAAGCAAGAAAAAAAGATTGGCCACTTATTCAAGAGGCTTGGGATAAGAGGAATTTTCAGGGGAAGGAATAAAAACATTTAAATAAGAGAAATAGCTAAAAGGGAAGTGACTTTCAGTCCATAGTGCCCTGAGGGTGGCCAGCTTCTATTTGGAGCCAGGTAGCCCTCCCTCTCCTCCCAGAAAATGCATGCTGTTGTAAAATTGTTTTATGAGTTGTATATCAAAACCTGAACTGAATTAAATGACTGATTTATGGATTCTTTTGGACCCTGCACTTGGGAATAAATGCTTTCTCATGAACCAAACTGATTCTTCCTTCAAATGGAAAGGATTCAATGAGAATTATGTAACATTTAAAATATTTCTCTGGTTAACTGTTATTCATCTTTAAGCCTCAGCCAAAGTTTTACATCCTTTACAAAACCCCATCAAAATACCTGACAGTTACTGGAGAGTAAACAAATGTCAGATCTGATTCCTCGTATTTTTCCTCATCTCAGTGTATCCAACCAGTTACCAAAATAAAATTGAGAGAGTAAAATAGCAATTAAGAGGTTGTAAAAATAGACGTTATCAGTGAGGAAAGTGGGAAATAGACTATAAAAAGGGAGTTTAAGAGATTTTAGTGAAGGAGCTCCTCACAATGTTGTGTGAAAGGTGAAGGGAACCAACGATGGGATAAAGCCCTCGAAGTCTTGCAACATGAGCACATTTCAATTTTATATTTTTGGTTTACCCGAGTATTACATGTAAATCACCAACATTTTGTAAAACACAGAAAAGCAAAAGAATAAAATGAACTCAGTTTAATCCCGTATTTCCTAAAGAACCTGTATGAATATTTTGGAATGATATTTTATTATTAAATATATATCTCTTACTTCAGAACAGAAAGGATGGTACTAGGAAAGTTGGTTAAGAAATAAAAAGAAATCCTTTCGGGTGTTTTTAAAAACTGTGGGCCCCCTATGAGTGAGTAGTTGTGCTTTGGAATCTAAGATCACTTTTAAAAGCAGAAGCGTAAAGCCTTACTTGCTGTGTCCTTTAACATTTTCGCTGTAGAATCCTTCAGGATTGAAGCTTGAGGCTTGAATTGTTTCTTCATTTTTTTCAGCTTGAGAAATGCTGAGTGTGTTCTTCTCTTCTGGGTTTCTATTTCCAGGTCTTTGCACATGTCATCATATTTCTTTACTTTGTCTTCTTGAGCCTAACAATAACAACAAAGCCTTACTAGCATCATACTCAAAATATCTGTACATGTATCATGGAAGTTTTCAAAAAATCAAACCCTGTGTGCCATCGAGTTGATTCTGACTCATTGTGGCCCCATAGGACAGAGGAGAATTGTCCCATATTGTTTCCTAAGCTGTATTCTTTATGGGAAATGATGAGCACATCCTTCTCCGGTGGTGTAGCCAAATGGCTGGTGGGTCCACACCGAAGACCTTTTGGTTAGGAGCCTAGTACTTAGCCACTGACCCACCAGGGCTCCTATGCAAGGTTTAGAGGCCAGGTGGTTCCTTGTCCTTCTAAAATCTCTGTATCCCGAGCACTAAAACTTTTGGTGAGACACACAATAGGAGAGGAAGGCATATAGGTTTGATTATCAAATTTTACCAAAATTGGAATATGAGTTATTTATTCTTCAAATATTCTTTCTTTGTCATTTTTTCCATCATTTGGGTTTTGTTATAATGAAAGTTATAAACTATGTCATAAAAAGAGAGAAAAGTGATCTTTAAAGATGCTGGCCTGGGAATGGCAATATCACTGGCATAGAGCTGACATGATTGGCCCTGAGAAAAAAACACACCAGGGAGGAAATCCTGGGTGGCCACTGATTTAGGGAGGGAATTCTGGGGTCTGGGCCACCAGGAGGCCCTCTAGGATGCAAGAAGCCCTGTAGACCTCTCTGTCTGTGTGGTTGGGCTTAGCTCCACAGAGGGGCAGAGAGAAGAGTTCTACTTCCTTTCTTCCAGAGCACGGGAACTCTTCCCGGGGCAGCCATTGCTTGTTTCTGAAGCGAACAGGGGAGCATGTTCTGTCCAGCGGTCACAACAGAAAAACCACCTCTGCCCCTTTGCAACAGCTATACCCCCCCACCCCTTGCAACATCTAATCTTTCACTTTGCAGGAATGTCTTACTCTGGACATCCTTGAGGCTTGCATGTCCCAAAAGCTACTCCCAACTCTACCCTCCTCACGCATTTGTTCCCCATGCACCCAGGCACAGGCCCAGCTGTGTCCCTTTCCCATAGGGACACTGTCCTTGCTAAATCCCTACTATCTGACTCCAGAGCCAGACCTCACCTATTGTCCTATCCCTGGAAGACCGAAACCAGAGAAACTGCAAGAAATCAGAGGAGTCAGACAAAAGGATGGTGGCCTCGTAGGTGCCTGCCCAACTACTCACATGCTGCCTCCTCCTGGCAGTTCCTCCTACTTCTCAGAACCTCCCTCCATCTTTTACCTGGCTTAGGCTGATGCCAGGCCCTAGTGTCTCTGCACACAAGGCATTGATCTAGAAACTCTTGGGAGGGAGTCTGAGCTGCTTCTCCAGAACCTATCGCAGGGAACTAGCATCAGTAGAGGAACTCTGGTGCCACAGTGGTTAAGCTCTTGGCTGCTAGGCAAAATGTTGACAGTTCGGCCCGCCAGCAGCTCCGAGGGAGAAAAGACCTGGCAATCTCCTTCTATGATTACAGTCGAGGAAACCTTAAAAGACAGTTCTACTCTGTCCTATAGCATAGGTATGAGTCCCAATCCACTTGATGGCACACAACAAAAACAGCATCAGAAGACCCAAATTCTGTGGAAAGATATTTATCTCAAAATTAGCCATGTTACATAAAATTCTCATTTGTCAGTTTCCTTAGGCAAATAATGATACCAAATTTTGTGATTCTACAGCTTGCAATTTCCCAGATTTGATAATTACGGAGGGTAAACAGGGAAACATTATGGTCCTTCCACTCGCCCTAAAGTACATCAACCTTTGCCTCTATGCATTCGTTAAGGTATGAAATGTACAAAATTGACTTCTCTGATACTCCTATTCATGATTCTTTTGCAGGAGAAACTGTTAAAGCAAACCAGGTCTTTATGGCAAAAGAGCCAAGAAAATCAGAGAAATCTAAATAAGGAGAGACAAATAGCCAGAGAGTGGAATGTAAGTATGAGACTGTTTTCTGCAGAACCAGCTGTGACACACTGGCTGGATTTTTGTCCCTGAAGAACTTGAGCTGAAATTGTGGTGTTCCTTGAGATGCTGTGAGTGGTTTATCAGTATGGAAGAGTACGGTAATCTGCCTTTCTAATGTGAGGTAGCATGAATCTTAGCTAAGAAAAATAAACCCTAATATATCAGCCACTTCTCAAAAACAAAACAAAACAAAATCGAACATGATGAAAAGCTAAAGAAAAGAAGAAAGAAAGTGGGTGGAAGAGAGAATGAATAGATAAATATGGGAAAAGATACGCAAAAGAATGAGAATTAATATCCTTAAAATGGGAGGGCAGAATGGAAGCCTGTGGCATTAGATAGGAGGAGAAAATCAAACTGAGAGACAAGAAAGGCAGAAACTAGGGTTAGAGGATACATACCAGTTTGAAAGCCTGGTTAGGAATTTTAGGAAGATCTCATCTCGTAGCTTCTAATTCTGAAATATGTAACATTTGTGTAAAGAAAGGAACAACTTCCTCACAAGCATTCCGTCTCCAGCTGGGCATTATGGAGAAATTTAGGAAGACCTAACTTTTACTTCTTCCTTCCATTTTAAAATTCTAGATTTGAATTGCCCTTGTTCTGGGGCACATTACCCTTTGGAGATAAGTCCTGGGAAAGACCACTTTGCAGACAGCTGACCATTGTATCACTACAGTCTGTACTCACGTCCTTCTCTTTATCCATTCACCCTCAGGTTTCTGAACCCATTGAGAATTGTTGATGAATTCAGATTCTATCCACATGTTGTGCTGCGATTATCCTTAGAGAGGAAAGGAAAACTCAATTTACCAAAAAACCATGTTGGTGGGTGGGTGGTACGTTCTGAACTTGCTCAAACCTGAAGACTAGGTTGGCAGAACCACCAATTTGCAAATAATTCTAAACTTTTCTTTTTATTCTCTTCACAGGATTTGGGAGATATATTGACAAGGTAAATGTGGCCTTCACTACAAATCAGAGCTCCATGAGGGCTGTGAAAGAGACCATGGTGTTTCTAACAATGTGAGAACTTAATTTATAGAAGGATTAGATATTTTCTGTGCAAGCACGTTGTGTATGTTTTACTGCTCCATCTGTCACAAATTAGCATTGTTTCTTCCCTGAGACTCAGGGAAGTATGTGTTGCAAGGCTCAGTTCATAAGTGGCTAGAAGACAACTACCTATGGTTTTAGGTTTCAAACACATAAAGTTATTGAAGTGAATGGACTAGTTTATGCCAGGTTGTGGGTGAGAGAGGCAAGTACCTCTGAGGGGCAGGAGAAGGAAGCAGGCAGAGAAGAAAGAAGGATTCTTAGTAGGAGACCCATTCTAAAAAGCATACTCAGATACTATTCTTAAGTTTAAATTTGTTTGCTAAACAAACATTATAACAGGCCTGGAGAGCAATCACCATTTATTTATGTCTGAGAAAAGGGATGGTGGAGGTAAATTATAGTCTATGGACTGCCATCAATGGACAGTTCTGGATTTTAATGTGTCATGTAAAGCAACCATCCAGCAGATGGCATGACCTCCCTCCCTTGTACATGCTCTGATGTTTTTGGAATTTTTTTTTTTGTCTATTGACATTGTGAGGCCTTTTTGTCTTCTGCACATCCACTGATACTCCTCAGTCTGATATTTTCAGGCTAGAACTTCCCTTATAGTCTTGGCCTATTTTTCCATTGACACTCTAGATACAGTGACCTTCTCATTCCATAGGAATTTAAAAACTGATCTTGACTGGGAGATGCTTCTTTCCACAGTGGAAATTTCTTTCAATTATGAAATAAGCAGTCAGAATAGCATGCTGTTTGATGAAGTGAGAAGTTAGTGGCTTAGTCATGAGCTTCAAGAGGTACCTTTTCCTTCTGGAAGATCTAACTGCTCTGCTGCATGGGGATCCCAGGCTTTCACCTCTGGAAAACTCTACTGGGAGACAGATGTGGATGACTCTTAGGACTGGGCTGTTGGAGTTTGTAATAAGGATTCTTGGATAAGGAAGAACTGCTCAGTGATCGAGTCTGAGGACATAGTTCTTTCATGCGTGAAGGAGGATAATCGTTATCATCTCTTCACCACGTCCCTAATGCTCTCTCAGTATGTAGAGAAACCATGGGGCGGATTGGTGTGTTTGTTGATTTTGACAATGGAAGTATGAGTTTTGTTAATGTTGCCAAAAGTTTCCTCATAGAGAGTTGTATTATCCCCTTCAGCTACCCGCTCAGGCCTTTCTTTTACACTGACCTCATATGATCAGGGAGAAGTCAGGAACCTGGGAATGCCATATCTGAAGGAGCCCTTCTCCATCAAAGCTAATCAACACTTAATTGTCTCTTAGGTTGTTCTACTTAATGTAACATTTGGTTGTTATTAATTAGGAATGTTGCCTGAAATGCAAAACTGCGATGATTTAATATTTTTAAATAAAAACATCTCTAGTGGCCCATTACCTGGAATAAATATGGTTATTTACCTGTATTATGAGCTTGCTGGAATTACAAGAATATATGAGTGCAATTCCATCTTAAGGCTGCAATACAAAGTCGTCTTTTATTATCTGGCACATTCCTTTTTTAAAATCTAGCATTAAAATAATTGTTATCAAGTTCTTGACTCTCCCAGTGAATATTTTAATTTCAGTCCCTGGGGGACTATGCTGGGGGTAGAATTCTAGAAAGAGCCGGTAGGGGATTTCCTACAGCACAATACCACCCCCTTGAGGAACTCCGTGCCAGTAAGGCTCTTGGAATAAAGAACGAGATGATTGAGCAAGGGTGTATACACCCCTTTAGACTAAATATTTCTGATGTGAGCAGTTTTGTTCCATCTTCCTGCCAGAGTTGGCAGGAAGACATGTGTGAAACTATGGCCCCTTCCTTCTAGAGGGAACTGTCCTCTGGACGCCTGTGCTGAACTGGGGTGGGAGGGAAGGTAGGCACCTTGGGGGCAGGGGGGGGAGCTACACTTCTGATGACTCTTTTCTACTCCCTGATGGAAGGAGTTGGCCATTCCCAAACCTGAAATTTGGCAGATTCATGCTTCACCTGTGTTTCCATTTCTATATTTAACTTTGAGCTGCCAGTGAGATTTTTCTTACTGAGTCTAAAACCTAGAAATTAATTATTTTTTTTTAATTCACATGTATTATTTGAATGAACTGTTCCTTACAGTCAGTCTCCGCTGACTTTAGGCACTGGCTTTCTAAGCAATGTCTTCACTTATTCTGGGCACAAGTCTCAGCTCTTTCCTACTGTTCCAGGTGCAAGCAGATCTCATCTTAGAATAAAGTAAATTTGTATATATCTATTTTTATATCTACACGGTCATTATGAGTCAGAATCGGCTTGATGGCAATGGATGGGTATATCTGAATCTGTTTGTGTGTTTGTGAATTCATGTACCAGTACCATACTGCTCTAATTATTTTAGTTTACTGGTATGTTTGAAAATCTGTCCAAATCTAGTGCCCTCTTGTTATTTTCTTTTTTTTTTAATATTGGAAACTTCCTGTCTGCCTATTTTTTATTCTTATGAATATTAGTAATACATAAGTAGTGGTATCCTTTTTATGGAAAAATAATTGGGTTTTGTGTATTTACATTGCTCCTATCTTTGTTGTTGTTGGAGGTGCCATTTAGTCTATTCTGACTCATAGTGACCCTATATACAACAGAAGGAAACACTCCCAGTTCCTGAGCCATACTCACAATCATTGCGATGTTTGAGCCCATTGTTGTAGCCACTGTATTAATCCCTTTCAAGGAGGCTCTTCCTCTTTTTTGCTGACCTTCCACTTTACCAAGCATGATGTCCTTCTCCTAGGACTGGTCCCTCCTGATAACATGTCTGAACTATGTGACAGGAAGTCTAGCCATCTTTGCTTCTGATGAGCATTCTGCCTCTACTTCTTCCAAGACAGATTTGTTCGTTCTTCTGGCAGTCTATGGATATCGGATATTGTTTCTGAACACCATAATTCAAAAGCATCTATTCTTCTTTGGTCCTCTTTATTCACTGCCCAGCTTTCACATGCATATGAGGCAACTGAAAACACCACGGCTTGGGTCAGGCTCACTTATTCCTTAAAGTGAAATCTTTGCTTTTTAAAACTTTAAAGAGATCTCCTACAGCAGATTTGTCCAATGCAATGCGTCGTCTGATTTCTTGACTGCTGCTTTTGTGGCTGTTGATTACAGATCCAAGCCAAATAAATGCTTGAGAAGTTCAATCTTTTCTCCATTTATCTTGATGTTGCTTATTGATCCAGTTGTGAGGATTTTTGCTTTATGTTGAGGCGTAATCCATACTGAAGGGTGTGGTCTTTTATCTTCTTCAATAAGTGCTTCAAATCCTCTTCATTTTCAACAAGCAAGGTTGTGTCATCTACATATGTCAGGTTGTTAATGAGGCTTCCACCAATCCTGATGCCCTGTTCTTCTTCATAACCCAGTTTTTCAGATTAATTGCTCAGCATACACATTGAATAAGTATGGTCAAAGGATACAGCCCTGATGCACACCTTCACTAACTCTAAACCGTGCAGTATCCCCTTGTTCTGTTCGAA
Organism: Elephas maximus indicus; assembly: GCF_024166365.1. Classification (NCBI taxonomy): domain Eukaryota; kingdom Metazoa; phylum Chordata; class Mammalia; order Proboscidea; family Elephantidae; genus Elephas; species Elephas maximus. The sequence continues at coordinate 31,263,618 of NC_064825.1, forward strand.
CACCTGCCTCTTGGGCTAAGTACAAGTTCCCCAAGGGCATAATTAAGTCTTCAGGAATTCCCATTCTTGGCACTGTTATCCAGCTTGAACTTGAATTTGAGCAATTGATGTTCCATTCCTCAGTGTACCTCTGTCTTGTTTGGACTGATAATATTGAACTTTTCCATTGTCACTTTCCACAAATGTAGTTGATTTGATTCCTGTGAGGTCCACATGTTTAGTCACCATTTCTGTTGTTGAAAAAGGTATTTACAATAAAGAAGTCATTGGGCTACCAAAATTTGATTATGTGATCTCCAGCATCATTGCTATCACCAAGGCCATATTTTCCAACTACCAATCCTTCTTTGCTTCCAACTTTTGCATTTCAATCACCAGTAATTATCAATGCATCTTGATTGCATGTTTAATCAATTTCAGACTGCAGAAGTTGGTAAAAAAAATTCAATTTATCTTTGGCCTTAGTGGTTGGTGTGTAAATAGTCTTATTAACTAGACTTCCTTGTATGCTTATGGATATTATCACTGACAGAGTTGTACTTCAGGATAGATCTTGAAATGTTCTTTTTGACAACATATGTGACGCCATTCCTCTTCAGTTTGTCATTTCTGGCATAGTAGACCATATGATTGCCTGATTCAAAATGTCCAATACCAGTCCATTTCAGCTCACTAATGCCGAGGATATCCAGCTTTATGAGTGCCATTTTAGTTTTGATGATTTCCAATTTTCCTAGATTCATATTTTGCACATCCCATGTTCTGATTATTATTGCATGTTTGCAGTTGTTTCTTCCCATTTTGAGTCCTGCCACATCAGTAAATAAAGGTCCTGAAGCTTGACTCCATCTGTGTCATTAAGGCAGACTCTACTTTGAGGACGCAGTTCTTCCCCAGTCGTATTTTGAGTGCATTCCAAACTGTGGTGCTCATTTTCCTGGACTATATCAGACAATGTTCTCCTGTTCTTCATAAGGTTTTCACTGGCCAGTTTTTTCAGAGGTGGACCCCCAGGTTCTTCCTAGTCTGTCTCAGTCTAAAAGCTCTCCCGAAATGCACTAACCACTAATGGCAAAGATGAGGAAATTGAATATTTTTACCAACTTCTGTGGTCTGAAATTGATCAAAATTATCCAGATGCATTGATTATTACTGCTGATTGAAAATGGAAAGTTGGAAGCAAAGCAGAAGGATCAGTAGCTGGAAAATACGGCCTTGGTAATAGAAATGAGGCCAGAGATGACATGATAGAATTTTGAAAGACCACTGGCTTTTTTTGTTGTTGGTATTCTTTTTTTTTTAATCGAATTTTAGATGAAGGTTTACAGAACAAACTAGTTTCTTCAAACAGTACACACACTGTTGTATGACATTGGTTAACAACCCCATGACATGTCCACACTCTCCCTTCTCAACCCTAGGTTCCCTATTACTAGCTTTCCTGTTCCCTCCTACCTCCCAGTTCCTGCCTCAGGGTTGGTGCACCCCTCTAGCCTTGTTTTGTTCCATGGACCTGTTCAATCTTTGGCTAAAGGGTGAACCTCAGGAGTGGCCTCAATACTGAGCTGAAGGGGTGTCTGGGGGCCGTACTCTCAGGGTTTCTCCAGTCTCTGTCAGGCCAGCAAGTCTGGTCTGTCTTTTTCAATTGGAATTTTGTTCTACATTTTTCTCCAGCTCTGTCCGGGACCCTCTATAGCGATCCCTATCAGAGCAGCCAGTAGGCACCATCTAGTTGTACTAGACTCAGTCTGGTGGATGCCGTGGTAGATGTGGTCCATTAGTCCTTTAAAATAATTTTTCCCTTGTATCTTTAGTTTTCTTCATTCTTCCTTGCTCCCGAAGGGGTGAGACCAGTGGAGTATCCTAGATGGCCCCTCACAGGCAATTAAGACCCCAGATGCTACTCACCAAAGTAGAATGTAGAACATTTTCTTCATAAACTCCGTTATGCTAATTGAGCTAGATGTTCCCTGAGACTATGGTCCCCACAGCCCTCAGCACAGCAATTCGGTCACTCAGGGAGTTTGGATGTGTTTATGGAGCTACCATGGGCTTGCCTTGTACAGGTTGTGCTGGCTTCCCCAGTATTGTATACTGTCTTGTTCACAAGTTCACAAAAGTTGCTGCTTGTCTATCGTCTATTAAGCATTTTTCCATCCCCACCCCACCCCTCCCTTGTATCCATCAAAAATTATTGTTTTTATGTATAAACCTTTTCATGAGTTTTTACAGTAGTGGTCTCATACAATATTTGTCCTTTTGTGATTGATTTATTTCACTCAGCATAATGTCCTCTAGGCGCATCCATGTTATGAGATGCTTCACGGATTCATCGTTGTTCTTTAGTGTTGCATAATACTCCACCGTGTGTATATACCTGAGTTTGTTTAACCATTCATCTGTCAATGAGCATCCAGGTTGTTTCCATCGTTTTGCTATTGTGAACAATGCTGCAATAAACATGGGTGTGCATATGTCTATTCGTGTGACAAATCTTAATTTCTCTAGGATGTATTCCTAGGAGTAGGATTGCTGGATCATATAGTATTTTTATTTCTAGCTTTCTAAGGAAGTGCCATATCATTTTCCAAAATGGTTGTATCATTTTGCATTCCCACCAGCAGTGCATGAGAGTTCCAATATCCCCGCAGCCTCTCCAACATTTGTTATTTTCTGTCTTATTCATTTGTGCCAGTAATGCTGGGGTGAGATGGTATCTCATTGTGGTTTTGATTTGCATTTCTCTGATGGCTAGAGATCTTGAGCATTTCCTCATGTGTCTGTTGACAGCTTAAATGTCTTCGCTGAAATGTCTGTTCATTTCCTTTGCCCATTTTTTGGTTGGGTTTTTTGTCTTTTTGTTGTAGAGGCATTGGATTTTCTTGTGGATCTTAGAGACTAGATCTTTGTCTGGTTTGTAATAGCCAATTTTTTTTTCCCCAGTCTGTAGGTTCTCTTTTTACTCTTTTGGTGAAGTCTTTTGATGAGCATGACTCTTTAATTTTTAGAAGATCCCAGTTATTGAGTTATCCTCTGTAGCTTGTGCGTTGTTGGTTGTGATTTGTATCCTGGTAATGCCATGTATTAGGGCCTCTAGTCTTGATCCTGTTTTTTCTTCTATGAACTTCACAGTTTTTGGCTTTATATTTAGGTCTTTGATCCATCTTGAGTTAATTTTTGTATATGTTGTGGGGTATAAGTCCTGTATCACTTTTTTTCAGATGGGACACCCAGTTTTGCCAGCACCATTTGTCTTTTCCCTATTTGGTGGACTTTGGGCCCTTGTCAGAGATCAGGTGACCATATGTGGATGGAATTACATCCGGGTTCTCAATTTTGTTCCATTGGTCAATGTATCTGTCATTGTACCAGTACCAGGCTGTTTTCAGCAGGTTCTGGGGTCTGGTAGTGTGAGCCCTCCTACTTTATTCTTCTTCTTCAATAGTGCTTTACTTATTTGTGGCCTCTTCCCTTTCCACATAAAGTTAATGATAAATGTTTCCATCTCTTTAAAGAATGTTATTGGTATTTGGGTCGATATTGCATTGTATTTGAAAACCACTTTGGGTAGAATTGTCAGTTTCACAGTGTTGAGTCTACCTACCCCTGAGCATGTTTTTCCATTTATGTAGATCTCTTTTGGTTTCTTGTGGTAGTGTTTTGTAGTTTTCTTTGTATAGGTCTCTTACATCCCTGGTTAGATTTATTCCCAAGTATTTTATTTTTTAGGGGCTATGATAATTGCTATTGCTTTCCTGATTTCCTTTTCATCATTCTCTTTATTGCTGTATAGGAATCCAACTGACTTTTGTGTGTTGATCTTCTATCCTGCTACTCTGCTGAAGCTTTCTGTCAGTTCCAGTGGTTTTCTCATGGAGTCTTTTGGATTTCCTAAGTATAGTGTCATATCATCTGCGAATAGGGACAGTTTAACTTCCTCATTACCAATTTGGATGCCCTTTATTTCTGTTTCTTGCCTTATTGCTCTCGTTAGAACTTCCAACACAATATTAAATAGGAGTGGTGATAAAGGGCATCCTTTTCTTGTTCCCGTTCTGAGAGAGAATGTTTTCAACCTCTGTCCATTGAGAATGATGTTGGCTGTTGGTTTTGCATAGATGCCCTTTATTATGTTGAGAAACTTCCCTTCTATGCCTATTTTATTGAGAGTTTTTTATCAGGAAGGGGTGTTGGACTTTGTCAAATGCCTTTTCTGCGTCGATTGAGATGATCATGTGATCCTTTCCTTTTATTTACGTAGTGGATTACATTGATTGACTTTCTAATGTTGAACCATTCTTGCATAACTGGTGTGAATCCTATTTAGTCATTTTTTTTTTTTTTTTTTGATATGATGCTGAATTCTATTGACTAGAATTTTGCGGGGAATTTTTTGCATCTATATTCATGAGAAATATTGGTGTATAATTTTCTTTTTTTGTGGTGTCTTTGCCTGGTTTTGGTATCAGAGTTATGCTGGCTTCATAGAATGAATTTGGAAGTATCGCTTCCTTCTCTATGATCTGTAATAGTTTGAGTTAAACTGGTGTAAGCTCTTCTCTGAATGTTTGGTAGAATTCTCCAGTGAAACCATCTGGGCCAGGACTTTTTTTTGGTTAGGAGTTTTTTTTAATTACTTTTCCAATTGCTTCTCTAGTTATGGGTATGTTCAGATTTTCAACATCTTGTTTTAGTTTGGGTAGGTAGTATGTCTCTAGAAATTTGTCCATTTCCTCTAGGTTTTCAAATTTGTCGGAGTATAGTTTTTCATAATACTCTGTTGTGATCCATTTTATTTCAGTTGTGCCTGTTGTAATGCCCCCATTTCCTTTCTTATTTGGGTTATTTGCATTCTCTCCTGTTTTTTTTTTTTTCAGTTTGGCCAGTTGTCTGCCGATTTTGTTGATCCTTCCAAGGAACCAACTTTTGTTGATTCTATTGTTTTTCTATTCTCTGTTTCATTTATTTCTGCTCTGATCTTTATTATTTCCTTTTTCTGGTGGCTGTGCATTGCTTTTGCTGTTCTTTTTCTGTTTGTTCAAGTTGTGTAACTAATGTTTTGATTTTGTCCTTTTCTTCTTTTTGATGTGTGCATCTAGTGCTATAAATTGACACCTAAGGACTGCCTTTACTGTGTCCCAAAAGTTTTGGTATGATATGTTTTCATTCTCATTTGATTCCAAGAACTTCGTGACTCCATCTTTGATTTCTTCTATTACCCATTGGTTTTTAAGCAGGGTGTTATCCAGTTTACATATAATTGATTTTTTCCCCTTACTTCTCCTGTTGTTAATTTATATTTTGATGGCATTGTGGTCAGAGAAGATACTTTGTATTATCTCAATGTTTTGGATTTTGTCGAGGGTTGCTCTGTGGCCTAAGATGTGGCCTGTTCTGGAGAATGATCCATGTGTGTTGGAAAAGAATGTGTACTTTGCAGCTGTTGGGTGGAGTGTTCTATATATGTCTCTGAGATCAAGTTGGCTGATTGTGCTCTTCAGCTCTTCTGAATTTTTATTGATTTTCTTACTAGATGTTCTGTCCTTTACTGACAGTGGTGTGTTGAAGTCTCCTACTATTATTGTGGCACTGACAATTTCTGTTTTTAGTGCTGTTAGAGTTTGTTTTATGTATTTTGGACCCCTATCATTGGGTATGTAGATGTTTATTATGGTTAAGTCTTCATGGTGGATCAACCCTTTAATAGTTATATTCTTTGTCTTTTATGGTGGATTTTGTTTTCAAGTTTATCTTATCTGAAATTAGTATTGCCACTCCTGCTCTTTTTTTGGTAGTTATTTGCTTGATATATTTTTTTCTTTCCTTTGATTTTTAATAAATTTACATCTTTGTTTCTAAGGTGTGTCTCTTGTGGATAGCATATTAATGGATCTTTTTTTTTTTTTTTTTATCCATCCGTCACTCTGTGGAAGACCAACGGCTTTTTTATTACAAATAACTTTTTACAACATAAACCATCACTATATGCATGGACCTTGCTGGATGAAATACATAGGAATTAAATCTACTACATTTGTGGAGAGACTATGGAGAAGCTCAATATCATCACTTAGAACAAGGCCAGTGGCAGACCACTGAACAGGCCATGAATTGTACATGTGCAAGCTCAAGGTGAAGCTGAAGGAAATTAAACAAGTCCATGAGAGGCAAAGTAAGATGGTCAGAATCCCACTTGAATTTAGAGACCATCTCAAGAATACATTTGGTGCATTGAACACTAATGACTAAAACCAGAGAAGTTATGGGATGACATCAAGTACATTATACGTGAAAAAAGCAAAAGGGCATTGAAAAGACAGACAGAAATAAAATACGAAAAGAAGATTTCAAAGGATGTCTTGAGAAGACAAAGTAAAGAATTATAATGAAATATGCAAAGACCAGGAGTTAGAAAACCAAAAAGGAAGAACATGCTCAGCATTTCTCAAGCTGAAAGAACTGAATATTGAATTCAAATCTCTAGGTGTGATACTGAAGGCTTCTATGGGAGAAATACTGAACCACTCAGGTAGCATTACAAGAAAATGGGAGGAATACACAGAGTCACTGTACCTGAAAGTATTGGTCTACAGTCGACTATTTCACGAGGTAGCCTATGTTCAAGAGACGATAGTACCGAAGGAAGAAGTCCAAGCCGCACTGAAGGGAATGGCAAAAAACAAGGCTCTAGGAACTGACAAAATACCAACTGAGATGTTTCAACAAACAGATGCAGTGCTGGAAGTGTTCACTCGTCTATGTTGTGAAATTTGGAATAGTTTCCTGGCCAACCAAATGAAAGAGATCCATATTTGTGCCAATTCCAAAGAAAGGTGATCCAACACACAAGTAAAATTTTGCTGAAGATTCTTCAAAAGCCGTTCCAGCAATACATCCACCGGGAACTGCCAGAAAATCAAGCTGGATTCCGAAAAGAACATGGAAAGAGGGGTATCATTGCTGCTCTCATATGAACCTTGGCTGAAAGCAGAGAACACAAGAAAGATGTTTACTTTTGTTTTATTGACTATGCAAAGGCATTTGACTGTGTGGATCATAACAAATTATGGATAACACTGTGAAGAAGTGGAATTCCAGAACACTTAACCATGCTTATGAGGAATCTGTACATAAACCAACAGACATTTGTTCAGACAGAACAGAACAAGGGATTCCTGTGTGGTTTAGAGTCAGGAAAGGTATGGGTCAGGGTCGTATCCTTGCAGCATATTTATTCAATTTGTGTGCTGAGCAAATAATCCCAGAACCTGGCATCAGGATTGGAGGAAGGCTCATTAACAACCTGCCATGTGTAGATGACACAACCTTGACTGCTGAAAGTGCAGACTGCTTGAAGCACTTACTGATCAAATACTATAGCCTTCTGTATGGACTGCATCTCAGATTAAGAAAACAAAAATCCTCACAACTGAACCATTAAGCAAGAACATGATAGATAAATGGAGAAAGGATTGAAGTTGTCAAGGATTTCACTTTACTTGGATTCACAATCAATACCCAAGGAATCAGCAGTCAAGAAATCAGATGACATATTGCGCTGGGCAAATCTGTGGCAAAAGGCCTCTTGAAAGTGATGAAAAACTAGCACGTCACCTTGAGGATTAAGGTGCTCCTGACAGAAGCCACAGTATTCTCAGTTGCCTCATATGCATGTGAAACCTGGACAATGAGTAAGGAATACCAAATAAGAATTGGCGACTTTGGATTATGTCATTGGAGAAAAATATTGAACATATCATTGACTGCCAGAAGAAAGAACAAATCTGTCTTGAAAGAAGTACAAGAATGCTCCCTAGAAGCAAGGATGGTGAGGCTTTGTCTCAAGCAGTTTGGAGAAGTTATCAGGAGGGATCAGCCTCTAGGGAGGGACATCGTGCTTGGTAAAGTGAAAGGTCAATGAAAAAAAGTATGACCCTCAAGGAGATGGATTGACACTGTGGCTGCAACAATGGGCTCAAGCACAGCAAAGACTGTGAAGTTGCACATGACTGGGCAGTGCTACCTTCTGTTGTACACAGGGTTGCTATGAGTCAGAGTCGACTTCCTGGCACCTAACACCAACAAGGGTGAATTGTTGAGTATGATTTTACTAGATCATGATGAGGGAGTAGAATATTTCAGACTGACATTTGCACTGTGGATAACCAAGTTTCCTTATGATGCAAACACTCTGTGTTCCTGCATTAAACTGTTCAGATAGAATCCCAGTCATATACTCTTGTAACTCTAGCCAACTCACAAAGTAGGTGAATAAAAACAGTATGTGTTTCAGGAAAAGGACCACGGGACTTGATTTTAATTAAAAGAAAATTAAGCCAACCAATTTTGCATTGCCACACCAGCTTTATATTTACCAATGATAAAACAAAGTTACATTAAAATGGAACAACCTAAGGGAGAGTAAAGTATGATTGATCAGCTTCAACTGAGACGGGCTCCTTCAGATATGGAGTTCCCAAGTTCCTCACTTCTCCATGATCATGTGTGGGCTCCTTCAGATATGGAGTTCCCGAGTTCATCACTTCTCCATGATCATGTGTGGCCAGTGCAAAAAAAAGGCCGGAGCGAGTAATTGAAGGAGTAAGCGGGGTATTCCCATATGAGGGAATTTTTGGCAACATTAACAAAACTCACACTTCCACTGTTAAAATCAACAAACATACCAACCTTCCCCAGAGGTTTCTCTATGTACTGAGAAAGCACTGGGGAGGTGGTGAAAAGATGGTAACCATTATCCCCCTTCACACATAAAAGAAGAAATGTGTCCCCAGATTCAATCACTGAGCAGTTCTTCCTTAGCCAAGTATCCTTACAGACCCCTATAGCCCAGTCCCAAGAGCTGTCCACATGCATCTCCCAGTAGTGTTTGCTACTGGGCTCCCCATGTAGCAAAGTAGTTGGATCTTCCAGATGGAAAAGGCACCTTTTGAAGGTCATGTCTAAATATCAAACTTCTCACGTCATCAGACAGCATGATATCGTGACTGCTTGTTTCATAATTCAAGGAAATGTTCACTGCGGAAAGAAGAGAATATTCCAGTCAAAATCAGTTTTTAAAGTCTTACGAAATCTAGAGTGTCACTGGAAAACCGACCAAGACTTTAAGGGCAGCTTGGTTGGAAAATGTCATTAGATTCAGGGGCTAGCAGTATATCTGCAGAATTAACAAATACCTAATCTCAATGGAAAAAAATCACAAAGATTTTTTACATTTCACTTCCCATTAGAAACAGAAGACCTTCCCATAAGGCCTAGTCATCGCTATGAAATTAACTGCAGTGCCCCTCTTCAGGGGAAAGATCCTTAGAAATAAATAATTGGTGATCACTTTGCCAGGCATACTATGATACTCCAGTTAAGGAAACAAATTCCAATTAAGAATAAAAAGATCTAAATACATCTTCTTGGAAGAAGTTTTCTACTAAGAATTTTCTGGATTTTACTCCTGGTTTCACCTCAGGCTTGGTCTTCATCTGCATGCCAGTCTAACCTCCCTGGTTTAGGCCTACTATGGAATTCTGTATACTGTCTCATCAACCACCAACTTGTTTTACTGTTGTTCTTCACAAATTCTTATTTTATGCCTTTCATTATTTTATGTTTACGGACAAAATTTTCTAGCTGTATCAACTACAATGTGCATTATTACAAATTCAATTACTAAGAAGCTTTACAGCAAAAATATTTAAAAAATTACAATTTGCCAACTGTTATGGGTTCAATTGTGCCTCACCAAAATATGTGTCGCAAATCCTAACTTCTATGTCCGTGTTTATAATCCCACTTGGGAACGGATTATCTTTGTTGTGCTAAAGAGGCAGAATTACTGTAGGATGTCTTGAGTCAATCTTTTTTGAGATATAAAAGAGATTAAAAAGCAAGCCAGCAAGCAGAGGTGGGAGAGGAAAGACACCATGCCAAATGAAGATCACCAAGGAGCAAAGGAATAAGAACTTCCCCAGAGCAAACAGAGGGTAAGCCTGCCCTTAGATCCAGCACCCTGAATTCCACTTCTAGCCTCCTAAACTGTGACGAAATAAATTTGTATTTGTTGAAGCCACTCATTTGTGGTATTTCTGTCATAGCAGCACTAGGTAACTAAAACATCAATCCTATCACCATAACTAACTGTACTTTAGTTAAAACTTGAATGCCCTAACTAAATATGGAGTTCTATACCACTAAATGAATGAATAACTGGTATTTTATCTCAGAAAGGTTCTAGGTGCCCCCCCTTTTCTTTTCAGGGTTTAAATATATATTTAATTTTTTTTCTACTGAACATTTTTTTATTGTACTTTGCCTGAAGGTTTACAGAACAAGCTAGCTTCTCATTACACAGTTAGTACACATATTGTTCTATGAAATTGGTTAACAAGCTCACGACATGTCAACATTCTCCCTTCTCGACCTTGGGTTCCCCATTACCAGCCTTCCTGTCCCCTCCTGCCTTCTAGTCCTTGCCCCTGGGCTGCTATGCCCCTTTAGTGTCATTTTGTTTTATGAGCCTGTCTAACCTTTCGATGAAAGGTGAAACTTCAGGAATGACTTCATTACAGAGCTGAAAGTGTATCCAGGGGCCATACTCTCAGGGTTTTTCTCCAGTCTCTCTCAGACCAGTAAGTTTGGTCTTTTATTGTGAGTTAGAACTTTGTTCTACATTTTTCTCCAGCTCTGTCCAAGACTCTCTATTGTGATCCCTGTCAGAGCAGTCAGTGGTGGTCGTCAGGTACCATCCAGTTGTACTGGACTCAGTCTGGTGGAGGCCATGTTAGTTGTGGTCCATTAGGCCTTTGGACTAATCTTTCCCTTGTGTCTTTAGTTTTCTTCATTCTGCCTTGCTCCTGAAGGGGAGGGACCAGTGGAGTATCTTAGATGGCCACTCACAGGCTGTTAAGACCCCAGGTGCTACTCATTAAAGTAGAAAGCAGAGCATATTCTCTACGAACTGTGTTATGCCAGTTGAGCTAGATTTTTTCCTGAGACCATGGTCCCCACAGCACTAGGAGCCCTTTTTGATTGTTTCCTGTCTCTCATTGTCTAATTTATTACAGGCATGAATCACATTTATCCTTTCACCAGCTTTCATTTAGATTTTTTCATGTTATCCCAGGGCAACTATGACTATAAATGTCTCTTAGGAGGCTGTTCTCTCCTAAATCAAGGGTTAATAGAAAGGGGAAACATTGGGCATAAAAAACCAAACCCATTACTGTCAAGTGGATTCCAACTCCTAGTGATCCTACAGGACAGAACAGAACTGTCCCATAGGGTTTCCAAGGAGCAGCTGGTGGATTCCAACTGCAGACCTTTTTGTTAGCAGCCAAGCTCTTAATTGCTCTGGCACCAGGGCTCCATATTATTCAAAGAAAACCATTATTGAAGGACAATGCATGGGGTCCCATCATTGGGCTACCACTCACCTTGGAATTGGTTGAACCTGTCTATCAGTCCAGTGATGGGCCTGGCACTGAGCGCTGGGTTCACAGGCTGGGGCATGTGCAGTTGCACGGACTCACTCCTACACGGGGAAAGATTCAGGTAATCTTTCAGGTGCCAAAGGGGTCATCACAGTATGTACAAAAGATGTCAGCGTTCAACAGAATAATATGTTTCATCAGAACTCCTTTCTGATATTGTAGTGTACTGCCATGATCCTGGGATAAGACTGTGCAATTCTTAGGGATTCTTTCTTTTCTTCTGTCCCTGCCTCCACCCGCTTCTTATCATAGATGCCTGCCTCTCCTCTAACGCCTGGAAAAGCTAGTCCATGCACTTTAATATGTTTAGGATTTTGAAAACTAAAATTATGCATAGCTGTTTTCTAGTGACTTCTGTGTTGAACCCTACAATGTATACCTCCATGAGCACAGAAAGCAAAACAAAACTAACTTCTGATAGAGTGCGATAGAAAATTATATTCAGTAAAACACACACAAATACATGCGCTCACATAAACACACATGCACACCAAGATTTACTACCTCAATAACTCCATTTTGGTAGAAACACTTTGATCTCTTTACTAGCTCTCATGGTGCTCTAGTTTGCATTGAAGGCCAAACTTACCTTGTCAATGTGTCTTCCAAATTCTGTAAAGAGAGAAAAAAAAAAAAAAAGAAAAACTCAGAATTCTTCATAAATTCTTTTTTTTTTATCTCTAATCAGTCTTTGGATTTGGGAAATTTCAAAAATATATCAAACCCTCCTTTCCTCCCCCCCCCCCACAGGATTTTACAAATTTCTTTTACTTTTCCTCTTTAAAGGAAAATCACAGTACCACACACTGACAGAAAATAAACTCACGATGGCTAAGGGCTCTGAGGATAAACAAAGACAGAGCAGGACATGAGTAGGGACCGCATTGCTACAACCATCAGTTGTCTACAAGGTGGTCTTTTCTCAGGGCTTGTTTCCGAAGCGTAATGTGCCTCAAGACAAGCACAACTCAAGCCTAGGACTTCCAAACAGAAGGAGGACATGAATGTTAGCTTTTCCTCTTCCTCATATTGCCCACCTGGAGACAAAAAGGTCTACAAATAAGTTGTTCTTTTCTGTTGGATAGAAAAGTGAATTAAATCAAGAGAATTGAGAAGGGAAACTACTCTCACAATTCCCCAAAGTTTTGTTGTTCCTGGTTAGGATAAGAGTTGAAGTTTATATCATATTCACTTGGACAATAATAGTCTGGACAGGAGCAGAAGATGCAGAAATAGGATTTTGGTTTGAAATATGTAATGGAAGTCAAAGATGTGAACTTGAACTAATATCCTCATTTCTTACCTGGAGCAGCTCCACGTCTGGTTTATAGCACAAATTCAGCAGCTCCTCAAACATTTCTCTTAGGTGGTTTTGTTTTTGAACCATTGTGGTTTGACTTTTCTTGAGTTGCTGTAAAATCTTTTTGCATTCACTTTTCAGTCCCTCTAAATGTTGTTTTTCCTCCCTGTGGAGAACTGGATGCAACTTCCGATACTGATCTCTGATCATGTCTCTCCGTAGGCATATATAATCCTGCAGGGACATGGATTTCCTAGATCACACACCCAGGCTGCCTTTATCCTTCACCACTTAAACCTCACTCATTTTTCTTTGATTCATGATCATGTAATCCACCAACCTACATACATGTTAAATTCATGTCTTTCCACTCACCAGAAACCATGCTCATCCCTCTTTCCTTACTTTATTTTTCATTCTTTGTTAACTACAGAAACCCGTCCTTTCCTCAAAACACTATAATTCACTTCTTAAGTTCCCGAAATTCCTGTAGAAATTTTTTTCAGAGTTAATTTTTAAAATACCTTGTTGTTGCTAGGTGCTACTGAGTCGGTTCCAACTCACAAGGACACTATGTACAACAGGATGAAAAACCGCCTGGTCCCGAGCCATCCTACCCTAATGATCTTTTTTATGTTTAAACTTATTGTTGCAGTCACTGTGTAAGTCCATCTCAAGAAGAGGGTCGTCTTCTTTTTCCTGACCCTCTGCTTTACCAATATATGTTCTCTAAAATATGAAAGATTACATGTAAAAAGATAAATTTATGCTTGATTATTTAATATTCTGATCTGTTCCTAATTTAGCCTCTCATCTCAAATCTCCTCAATCCTAGCCTGATCATTCATTCTTAGCAGAAATGTTGCCTACTAGTCTGAGGATTAGAAATCATCAGACAAAACCTCCCTAAAATTCCTAATCCCATACCCTCAATCTGATTTCTCCCATCACTATCCCTTGTTGCCATGGATGGGATTCCTACCTGGTAATGAGCACATAAGGCTTCAGGGTCTCATTTTGTCCTAACAGTATAGGAACATTAACCCTTATCCCATTGCATGACCCCTGCCAATACCCATGTATTCATTCTCTCCTCACCAAGTCCTTTTCTTTCTCTTTTCCCCCAGTTTTTCAACATGTTGAAATTTCTCCCAGTTGATCCTATATCATTCTCTAGCTACTACATTATCGCTTTCCACTATCACAGGTACACTTCCTAAATTGCTATTTAAACCTTTTTCTCCCCTTGGCCGTCTTTTTACTAATCCGTATGAACATACCTGTAGTTCCCCATTATGTACTGTTTAATTTCTAGATTTCACCTCAGTCAGAAATCTCTGCTTGAAATGTCCATGGATTTTTTACGCTTGTCCTTTAAAACTCAAATTGATTGTGAACCTCTCTCCAAAACTTTTTCTCAACGCCTGACGAATGGTTTTTGAACTTCTCCAAATCCCTGCATGTGCCTCCATTTCAGCACTTTTTGCACTTTGTTCTGATGGCCTTTTTCTCCCTAGTCCCTGGTATACTGAATTCTAGATATCCTAAGTGTCATAGTCTCCTACATAAAAACAGCAGATCCTTTTTCCTACTGATGAGCTCACTCACAGAATCTCCTGGCAATGATGATTAAAGCTCAAGTTCTTAGTAGGTAAGGTCCCAGCAGGTCTGTACCAAGCTGGTTATGAGGAAAACGTGGTCTCAGGCTTACCATCCACAGGTTGATTATTCTGCACTCCTCGTTTAGATTTCTCTGATTTTCTTGGATCTTTTCCCATAAAGACCTCATTTGTTTTAAGAGCTTCTCCTGTAAAAACAAAAATACTGAATTAAGCACCAACAGAACAAATATTATAGATTTCAGACCCTTACTGACGGCTTAAGACCAGGGATGTTAGATGAACGTACTTTCAGGAAAGTGGAAGGGTCATGTTTCCCTGGCTACCCGATAGTCATCACTTCTGGGAGTTTCAGGCTATAGAGCCACATAAAGTAATGAAACAATTTTCCTGAGAAAACTGACAAATAAAGGCTTTATGTAATGTAACTAAATTTCCTATAAATATCTTGCTAATTCTCTATACTATTATCCTACATGTTTGTCCAGGATTACTAAATAAGCTTCCAGTAATAAAAAAAAAAAAAAAAGCACTTGTTAAACATGTAATTTTTGTAGCCTGGAGCTATTTCTAAAAATGTAAGTGTTATGGTGTCCTGTGCTTCACTTTGCATAATCAAATTAATAATAATCATTAAGCGAATTGCCCTGCCACTCGAATACAGCCTCTGCGAAAGCAGATTTCCTTACCTATTTTATTCACAGCTTTATCCTTCCCACCTAGAGCAGCAGCCAGCACATATAAGACTCCCAGTGATGAGTGAATTAATCATAATCACGGTACTCATCTTCCTTATACTCTCTTAGCTCTATTATTCTCCAGCTTTCAAAGGCTTTCAGAAGCATCACTTACCCGGTACTTCTCAACAGCGTATTCAATGGAACAGTGTCTGTGAGCCTCGTGCTCCTGAGAGGAAGAACAGAGCAAACAGAGTAGGTTCTTGCTCTCTTCACAGAACATCTTCTTTGTCTCCTTGTGTGTCCCACACATCTGATCCTCAGAGCTCAGGAACTGGCAGAGACTGGCTTGTCTAGCAAGGGACACCAGATTCTTCACAAGAATATTGGATTTGATGTCTGTCTTCTTTGATGTTTCCCCACATAGAGGACAACGGGTAGTTTTGGCTTCTTCCCAGGAAATGTATAGACAGGGCCTACAGAAGCTGTGCCCACAGCCTATGGTGACAGGGTCTGTAAGGTAGTTCAAGCAGATGCAGCAGGTGAGTTCCTTTCGGAAGGCTTGGGAGATGTTGGAGTCCATTTTCCTGAGGGAAGAAAATCAGGAGAGTTTGTCATTTGCCCCAGAGAGACAAAAGACTAAGCAAACTTTTACTCCAATTGTGATTCAATAATATACTTACGTCTAGGCCTGATATAGTTTCTTTTGCTAATGACAAAAACTGGAAACTGACACAAAGACAGCTCTAGAGCTCTGCTGAAAACTTGGTTGGCTTCCTGATTAACATGATCTACACCATCAACTCCATTTCTCCTCCATAAAAGAACCTGTTTGTGTCCTTTCCTTCTTGGGCTTGTGCTTCAATAGTTTGACTCAATCTCTAGTATTCTGATTGGTGTAAAAGCCAATCATAATGTTCCTAGTGACTGATTGGTTTAGCAAAGCTCATGCGACTAAACTTTTTACCTTTACTATTTCATTTAATTGACAAAACCATCCTATAAGGATGACTAATCCAAAATCATACCGACAGTTAATGTTGGAGCCAAAACTCATACCTTTGACTAAAATTAAAATCTGCTAACCGTTACTCTCCAAGACACCATACAGACAGAATCAACCAGCCAGGTTCTTATCAACTATTTTAATTTAAGCAAACAGTCCTGGTATTTTTCCTCGCCAAGACTGTCTATGAAGTAGGGTTATAATTCTAATACAAAATCCTTAAAGAGAGAATAAAAGTTGAAAATAATAAAACACAGTAATGGGCAGAATGCACATTTGTCTCCTGCCCCTCACCTATAATACAGAAAGTGTCTTTCTTGAAGCTCACTGTAAAAAATGCATTAGAAATATGTACATGAGACACATATTCACAAAATCAAAATTTCTTCTTTGAAACTCTTAATTCAAACAGAATGCAATAAAAATTCAATTTTGGAATACAAAAGTGTTAATAAGAATTTAACAAAGCTTTGTAAAATTGGGAAACTCTGCTGGTATAGTGGTTAGTAGCTTTGGCTGCTAACCAAAAGGACGCCAGTTCAAGTCCACCAGACACTCCTTAGAAACTCTGTTGGGCAGTTCTCCCCTGTCCTGTAGGTTCGCTATGAGTCGAAATCAACTCAGTGGCAACAGGCCTTTTGTTTTGTTTTCTTTGGTCATAAAATTGGATCAGATTTCAGTCAGAATCTTTACATATGAATATGTATGAAGAAGCCCTGGTGGTGTAAACGGTTAAGCCATGTTGGTGGTTCCAATGCATCCAGTGGCTCCTTAGGAGAAAGACCCAGTAATCTGCCAGGAAAATCCTATGGGGCAGTTCTACTAAGTCACGTGAAGTTACTACAAGGGAGAATCTACTCATCAGCTCCTAACAACAAGCTTTTAAAAACATCTTTTTATCTACACTAGGCATCTAAAGAAATCAAAAATTAAAGAGACTAGCAATATCTTCCGCACTCTTTCAAACTATTAGCAAGCACCCCTTCACACTGTGAAAAGATGAAAGTATCATGTAAGAGTGAAAATCAGCACAAAATAACAAACTGTGCTTTTTAAAATTGATTTAGCTAAAACATTGGGTTCTCATCTTTACACTCAATGAATATAGATGGGAGTCACATTTCTGATATTCCTGCATGGTAACCAGTAACAATTTTATGCCCAAACATTTCCTGGCTTCTTAAAAATTTACATCAGTAAACAGAATTTTCTAAAGAGACACCAGTATCAAAAAGTTTTTTTTTTTGTCCAAACCATTCATTGCATTATACACTTATAGTAGAATAGTCTTCTTATGCATTGACTTATGCACTACTTTTAGACTACTACATTTATCAACTTCTTATAGAATAAAGTACTTCTATTCCTTTTTCTGAAATCCTGGTGGTGTAGTGGTTAAGAGTTTCGCTGCTAACCAAAAGGTAAGCAGTCCAAATCCACCAGGCCCTCCTTGGAAACCCTATGGGGCAGTTCTACTCTGTCCTATAGGGTTGCTATGAATCAGAATTGACTCATCGGCAGTGGGTTTGGTTTTTTATTCCTTTTTCAGGAGCCACACAAAGTACAAAATTACAAGATATTTGGCAACTACTTTCTTAGTGCTTATAAGCCATATGAACATTCAAGGCATACATAAAAATAAGACAAAATGCAATCACCCTATTAAATCTAATAATAATATTGACAAAATGCATTAATTCATATGTAGGTTAAGGAAAGGACTAATTTTTGTAGACAAATGAAATCATTTCATAGAAAAACACCTCAATTTCCTGATTGATAAACTAAGATTATTTTGGGTTTGTTTTGGTTGGGGAAAGTAGCGGGAACTCCACTTCTGTATATTGTACACTCGCCTAAGTCGCCTAAGGAATATGTGAAGGATTTCACCAACGCCTACTGTAGACGTAGTGTTATGGAAGTCAGTTCTGGGTTCAACTTCTTTCGATGTGGTCACAGGAGCTTTCAGAAGACTCCGCAGGCAGGAGAGATCCAAAGGCACTCTGTCTCTTCTGGAGAAGAGTGAGCATGGTTTCTTGGGTGCCTTTTATTGAGCCCAGAAGACCACGCCCAGCTCTTCCCAGTGATTGTATTTCGTGGGTCTTCTAATAGGTGTTACTGAGAATGATTAGGTTTCTTCAAAACAAAAGAAATGATTGATTTAACACCTTAATACCCTGCATAAGTAAACAAACTTCCACAAACATCATCTCATCAAGAAATATGTATTAACTTTTGGCAAACACAGCACACGCCTGCAAAGAAGGACAAGATGGCGGATGCTGACACTGAAGAAAATGTTCCCGGCGTGCAGCAGTGTCTACCACCCCAGTTTTTTTCCCCTTCAGTTGCGTGTCCACCCAGAGGCAGGTGGTGGACCTGTGAGACAGTGCGAGGGCTGCCCTGAAGGAGAAGGATTTCTTAAAAACTGTGGAAGGGAGAGAGCTGAAAAGTGTGAAGCCCTCAGAAACTCCCAAGGGGTTTGTCATCCCTTTGATCTGGAATGAATACTGCAGGCAGCTACTGACCCAGGCCCCTGGACATCCAGAGATGCTGAGGCCTTGGTGGATGGGGTGCTGATATATTAGGCTGTGAAGGAGCTCATTGAGGAATTCAAGTAGTCTCTGGAACACAGAGACAATGAGGGTGTCGATTGCAGGATCGCTATCCCCATGATCCAAAAAGAATGCATCCCCAAAGGCGAAGGGGCAGGCACTGAACTCCAGGCTTTTTGCCAGGGGAGGCAGATTATGAGGCCATCCCTGCGGAGGCCTATGAGCGGTGCATACTGCAGGACATGTCACATACTTTGGACATGTTATCAGGAGGGATCAACCCCTGGAGGAGGACGTCATGCTTGGTAAAGTAGAGGGTCAGCAAAAAAGAGGAAGACCCTCAACGAGATGGATTGACACAGTGGCTGCAACAGTGGGCTCAAGCATGGCAACAATTGTGAGGATGGCACAGCACAGGTCAGTCAGTTTTTAGTTCTGTTATGCATAGGGTCGCTATGAGTTGGAACTGACTCGACAGCACCTAATAACAACAACAGGCCTATGTTAGAAAAGAAGAAAAGTCTCAAGTCAGTGATTTCAGATTCTACCCTAGATACCAGAAAAAGAGTATGAAATAAACGCAAAATAAGCAGAACAGAAACGTTAACCAATGAAGATCAATGTTGCAGAAAACAAACAAAACAAATGGAAAATTAATAAAATCAAAACCTGGTTCTTTGAGAAAATCAATAAGCTTGATAAACCTCTAGCCAGACCAATCAGCAAAAAAGACATAAATTTCTGATATCGGTAATGAGACAGGTGACATCAGTACAGATTCTACAGGTATAAAAAGGATAGTAAGAAAATGTGATGAACAATTCTATGCTAATAAATTTGACAACTTAGATGAAATAGAAAAAAATCCTGGAAAGGAATATCAGCCAAAGACCAGCAGGAATACAGCTGTACTTAATCAAGTTGGATTTATTACTCTTTCCAGTGAGGGAGAACACATATCGTGGGGAACTACGGGGTGTTTCAGTAATAAGGTATTAGAATGATTTGAACTTTGACTGGGTGATTTGAGAGAAGGCCTAAGGAAGTGGGATTTGCTCTAGATTGGATGCTTTCCGAAGTAGGAGCATTTGGTCTAGACATTTCATCCCTAGTTATTTATCCAATAAAAATAGAAATAGATGTTCATATGAAGACTTGGACACAAGTGTTCAGAGCAGTTTTATTTGTTAAAGTAAAAAACTGGAAACAGTCTGGTTTTACATATGCCAAATGGTGAAACAAACTGTGATATATTCATAAAATGGAATTTTATTCTACAATAGAAAGGAGTGAACTATTGAAGCACATAAAAACTTGGCTGAATCTCAAAATAATTATGCTGAATGAAAGAAGCCAGCCCCCCTTAAAAAAAGGGTTCCATTTATATAAAGTTCTGGAAAATGCAGACTAATCTGTTGGCACAGAAAGCAGATCAGCAATTGCTTGGAGAAGGGTAGCAGGGATGGTCAGGAGGAAACTTTTGGCGGTGGTGGTTTTCACAGGTGTGTGCATATGTCAGAACTTCTCAAATTGTACAGTTTAAATATGCAGTATATTTTATGTCAATTATACCAAAACAAAGCTGTATAAAACAAACCAACAACAACAAAAAGGAAAGGAGGTAGTTGCTTTCCTAACCTTCAGGCCCAGTCACTGGAACCAGGAACAATGGACTCAATCAAGATCCTTCTTCTTCCTCTTTGGGCATTAGTAGCTATATCTCAATTAGTATATACATACCATTTTTAAAGGAATGGATTTTGGGGTGAGCATTCTGAAGAGTTAATTGGAAGTCAAGGCTTATGTACGAAGCTGGGTTTCCCTACTTGTTTCATAGACAAAGCATCATCTTTTTATTTTCATATGTTGGCAAGATTATGACTCACCATTATAGGTGGAACCCTGGTGGCACAGTGTTTAAGAGGTCAGCTGCTAACCAAAATGTTGGCAGTTCAAATCCATCAGCCACTCCTTGGAAGCCCTATGGGACAGATCTATAGGGTCACTATGAGTCAGAATTGACTCGACAGCAATAGGTTTTTTTGGTTGTTATATTGTAAAGGCTAGATTATAGCTTTGAGTTCACTGAACCCAAGCAGAAAAATGTGGAAACATTTTTTTCTCCTAAAGAGTGATTTTTCCCCCTTCTTTACTCAGAGACCTTGATTCCCAGTCAGGTTTCCAGAAAAATTACTTTCTGCCATATGCACAAGAGCCACTTTATCAATCACAGTGTCTCTGTGCATGGTGTTTGCAGGCCCATCCCAGACTGGCTGTGAAACCTAAATGCTTTCCTAAAAAGGGTGACTTTATTCTTAATAATTGCCTGAGAAAACTGATCTAAATATATGGATCTGTTTGTGTACAAATGTCTACAAGTCTTCTCTAGTGTAGCGTATTTTCATCATCTTTTGGTATGGTTTCTACCTCTGTCCCCACTTTTGCATCCATCCAAGATTTCCCAATGAACGAATGAGGTTTTTCTTGTAGATCGTAACTTTCAGATGTCTGCTGCCCCCTACAAATTGGCTTTTAGGTTTAGAACACAGTGATCCATGTTAGAATCACCTGTAAACTTTAAAAATGCCAACGCTTGAGACCCAATTCCAGAGATTCAGCTTTCATTGCTCTGATCCCTGGCTACTGGTATTTTGAACAGCATCCCAGGTGAATGTATAGCTAGGACTGCAAACCACTGGCCTAGAACCTCGTTACCCATAATGTGGCCTAAGACAAGCAGCATCAGCATCACCTGGGAGGAGTCTCTTACTAGTAAAGAGGTGGTATTTTGATAAATGTCTTAGTTATCTAGTGCTACTATTACAGTTATACCACAAGTGGACAGCTTTAACAAACAGAAATTTATTCTCTCACAGTTTGGAAGGTTAGAAGTGTGAATTCAGGGTGCCAGCTCCAGGGGAAGGCTTTCTCTCTCTGTTGGATCACAGTTTAGGGGAAAGGTTCTTGTCTCTTTTCAGCATCTGTGGGTCTGACATTACTTGGAGATCTCCACGTGTCTTGGCATCAATCTTCCCCTGGTGCAAGGAGGTCCCCTGATTCAAAGAATGTGTTCCACTCCTGGCTCTTCTTTCTTGGTGGTAGGAGATCATTCTCTTTCTGCTTGCTTTAATAGGACTTGAAGCACTTACTGATGAAGATCAAAGACTGCAGCCTTCAGTATGGATCACACCTCAACATAAAGAAAACAAAAATCCTCACAATTGGACCAATAAGCAACCACATGATAAATGGAGAAAATATTGAAGTTGTCAGAGGTTTCATTTTACTTGGATCCGTAATCAACACCCATGGAAGCATCAGTCAAGAAATCAAAGAACATATTGCATTGGGCAAATCTGCTGCAAAAGACCTCTTTAAAGTATTAAAAAGGAAAGATATCACTTTGAGGGCTAAGGTAAGCCTGACCCACGCCATGGTATTTTCAATCACCTCAGATGTATGCGTCAGCTGGAAGTGAATAAGGAAAACTGAAGAAGAATTGATGTATTTGAATTATGATGTTGGAGAAGAGTAGTGAATATGCTATGGACTGCCAAAGGAATGAGCAAATTTGTCTTGGTAGAAGTACAGCCAGAATGCTCCTTAGAAGGGAGAACGGCGAGACTTCATCTCACATACTTCAGACATGTTATCGGGAGGGACTAGTTCCTGGAGAAAGACATCATGCTTGGTAAAGTAGAGGGTTAGTGAACAAAAGGCCCTCAGTGAGATGGACTGACACAGTGGCTGCCACAGATGGCTCCAGCATAGCAACAATTGTGAGGATGGCAGAGGACCAGGCAGTGTTTTGTTCTGTTGTGCACAGTGCTGCTGTGAGTTGGACCTGACTCCATGACATCTGACAACATCAACAACCAGAGAAAAGGTGGTACAGGTCACAACTCAGGGAAACTCCTCTTATATCAGGGCTAGGATCTGAGTAATAGTGTTGCATCCTATACTAATCCTGCCTCATTAACATAACAAACAACCTAGTCCTCATTAACATAACCTAATCCTGCCTCATTAACACATAAAACAAAAAAAAAAAACCCAAACCCAATTGCCATTGAGTTGATTCTGACTCATGGCAACCCTATAGGACATAGTAGAACTGCTTCAAAGCGTTTTCAAGGAGCAGCTGGTGGATTTGAACAGCTGAAGTTTTGCTTAGCAGGGAAGCTCTTAACCACTGTGCCACCAGGACTCCCATTAACACATAGAGATCAGGATTTACAACACATCATAAAATGAAGGATAATTACATCAGATCACAAAATGGAGGAAAATCACACAATACTGGGAATCGTGGCCCAACCAAGTCGACACATATTTTGGAGGGATACAATTCAGACCATGACAACAAGATACCCAGGTGATCTGAATGTAGTTTAAATTGGAGAAGCACTGGTCTAGAAAACACAGAAACTGCACTGAGGGCTCAAATTCTTAAAACAAGTTGATATCTTGAGTACAATTGTTCTAGTTTGTTCTTCAAGAATAACTTGAACATTTTAACAATTTAAATTTTTATATGTATTTTAAAATCAACTTTGTTTCTACAGAAAAAAAAAAAAAAGCCTTTCTTGGTTGTAATTCCAATTTTACTCAGATTTGTTATCTGAGACAAATTCGTTTATCAAATTAAACCTTGTGTTAAAATATATTATCACAAAGCAGTACCTTAAGAAAAGTATCTATAATCTTTTAATAAAAGAAAAATGCCTCTTTGAAGTTGTATCATATTTAGGAAACATTAAAAGCAAAAGTAGCTCTTGCTAGGATTAAACAAGAAGCCCTGGTGGCCAAGTGGCTAAGACGATGAACTGCTAACCAAAAGGTCCCTGTTCAAAACCACCAACAGCTCACACCTCATTGCTCTTTATAACAGCCGGTAATAAGGTTATTTCCGCAAGGTGGGAGTAGTGCATCAATTCCATTTTATGACATTAAACAAATTTCAGCTGGAGGGCAATGGGTTTGGTTAATGGGTTTGCTTGGTCAGGTGGTGCAGTGGTTAAGAACTCGGTTGCTAACCAAAAGGTTGGCTATTTGAATTCACCAGCTGCTTATTGCAAATCCTGCAGGGGGAGTTCTACTCTCTCCTATAGGGTCACTAGGATTAGAAATCAACTCCATGGCAACAGGCTTTAAAACTTAGTCAAGGATAAAATGAGCCTTTTTGAACACACTGCAGTATATAGAATAAAGCTATTTGACCTAATAGTAGCCTACACAGAGTGAAAACCGACGAATCCAAAGAGCAGCTGCTTCCCAGGGACAGATACAGGGCGGAAACCAGGAGTTAGGTTACAACATTCTGGTTGGAAGTTGCAAGGCTGAACAACTGGAGGCAGTGGCTTTACTGAGATTGGTTGGAAACACCAATATGGGATATTTGGATTGGTCAATTTGACTATGTGTCTAAAGGGGTTCTACAGGCTATTACAAGGTAATTATCTTAAACCTTTCCTGAGGGCTGCTGAGGGGACTTGAGATAAGTATCTTGTGTCAAGATCATCCCTTAAGAACATTAAAAACATTTCTTTTGTTACATACTTAAGTCTGTCCAAGGGTTTGACTGTTGCCCGGGAAATCCTTTGTTCTGTACTTAAGCCAGCTGGCATCAGGACCTTTACAGGAACATCTCCTTTCCCTCCCTAGCCGGACTGCAAACAAAAACATTTCTGATCCTATAATCTGGATTCCATGTTGAAGGTTAAATTGTCAGACAGGAGTTGAGGCCTGTCTTTAGTTTCACCATTTTACTCTGGTCAAGCCTCAAAAGTTTTTAACACCTAAAGAGTAGTGAAACAAAATTTTATTTTAAAAGTAAATGTATTTATTTAAAAATGTAAGTGTATGTGAACAAATTTTTGAGCGAATAAGGCAAAATCCTGTGGTTTAAGGAGAAAGGTGGAAGTCTTTCCCAGAGGTTTGTCCTGTTGGCAGGAGGTATGAGGACTAACCAAGGCCCCTCCGTAGGGGGGTCTGGATGCTCTAGGTCTTCCTGCTCTCCCCAGCTAGAGCCTCGCCATTAGGGGACACCAGTCCTTGACTTCACAGAGCCCTAGAGTCCAGGGTCTGCTCTCTGGGAAGTTTGTCTTGATGCCTTTCTCCCACTTCCTACATACCAGCAGGAAGTGGGGGATGGTTGTATAGTCATTGGGTGGAACACATATCCACGGCTACCCTCCTAGCCACACTAACACTGTCTCAAAACTCCTGCATGAAATGTCTGCATGCTGCCTGTGTCATCCTAGTTCTTGTTCCTGCCCAGAAATCCCTGTGGCTGTGCTGTACCCACAGAGGGACACTCTTGTTGCCCAGTCCAGGTCGACAGGATTGAAGCCCCTAGCCCTCTGATTTAAGAATTATTTTCCCAGGTTTGCCCTTGTGTTGCTGCCCTTACTTTGCTCTCCTGGGGAAGCCTCTGTGCCTCCCAGTCCTCCTGAGGGCTTGCGTGCCAGGGAGGATATAGGGAGCTGCTCTTCCCAGCGCTTCCTTCCTCCAGCACAGGGGACTTGAGAAAATGGAAGGTTTAGTGCTTCCATATCTCACACTCCAATTAGGTATTTTAAAAAATTTAAAGGTCTTTATATACCCTAAAATCATCTTGTGTAACTACTGGACAAAGTCTCCTGGGATACTAATCTGTGAAAAAGGACATTCTCAGATAGGCCAAACAACTCAGAAAGGAGCCTTATGGAGGCTGCAGAGACAGCCCCTTTTTCTCTGCTTGTCTCACATGGTGGTGAGGGAGGCATCTGCTTAGCCAGCTCCTGTGTGACTGGTTCTGAAGGTATTCCTGAAGGAGTGGCTGAGAAATTAGGACCCTGAGTTTCTTGCAGAAAAGCACAACCTTGAGGTGAGGAAAAACTGAAATGTAGAAACCACATTATTATGATGCTGTACTCTTTTTTTTTTAACTTTCTTTCCCAACTCCTACGTTCTGCCACCTAGTTTTCCCAGAACTTTTACCAGAGCTTGGCTTCAGGGTCTCAAGTTCCCAGATTTAGGGGAAATGATTCCAGATCATGGTCTGACAGAAATATTGTTGACCACCGCTCCCCACCTTATTTTCAGCTCCCTGGTGGCAGTATTTTCCAGCAAAATGTTAAAAGGAAGGTGAAATTCAAAAGTGAACCTTTCTCACATCTTGATTTTTTTCCTCCAGAGCCACCTTTCAAGGTTCTTCTGTGAATTTTTCTCAGTAAAGGTGACGGTTTTTGTCTATATAGCTCTAGAAGTTTGCCCAAAGGGCTTTGAACTATATGAGGATCAACCTTCCCTTATTTATCCAAACAAATGGTACACAGGAACACATTTAAATTTTAGTTTTAGCTTGCATGAGTATTACATGGAAACCTGGTGTAGTGGTTAAGAGCTACGGCCGCTAACCGAAAGGTCAGCAGCTCAAATCCACCAAGCGCTCCTTGGAAACACTGGCACAGTTCTACCCTGTCCCATAGGGTCACTATGAGTCAGAACCGACTCGATGGCAACTGGTTTTGGAGTATGACATGCTCCTCACCAACAGTTTGTAAAATACAGAAAAGCAAAAGAATAAAATGAACTCATTTCAACCCCATAATTCCTGAAGAATCTGTACAAATATTTTGGAAAGATATACAGTATGTTATTAGTAAATATCTATTTCTGTACTTCAGAGCAGAAAGGATGGTACTAGGAAAATGGATTAAGATATTAAAAAAAAAAATCCTTCTGGGTGTTCTTAAAAATTGCAGGCCCCCTATGAGAGAGTAATTAGTTGTGTTTTGGAATCTAAGATCCCTTTTAAAAACACAAGTGTAAAGCCTTGCTAGCATCATTTACTTGAAATATATGTACATATATCATGGAAGGTTTAGAAGACAAGTAAGTTCCACTCCATATAAAATCTCCATTTCCTCAGAGCTGAATTGCTTAGATGGACATACCTCACAAGAAAAGGCATCTAGATTTAAACATGAAATTTTAGCAGAGTCGGGATGTGAGTTATTGATTTTAAAAATATTCTCTTTGTCATTTTTCCACTGTTTCTGTTTTGTTGCAATGAAATTGTAGACTAAATCTTAAAAAGAGACGAAAGCCATTTTTAAAAATGCTGGCCTGGCAACAGGCACTGGGCTGGCAAGAGCTGGTTATCAAGGGAAGGCTTCACTTACTGACAGCCACAAGGTCCTACGTCCTGATTATTTAGACTCGACCTTTCAGCGAGAGTTTTTACAGGAGCCAGGTATATTGGTGAGGAGAGTGCATAAGTGCAAACTGGGGCCCCCACATCATATGTCCAAGTCTTTAAAACGTATAATCCGATCTAACAAAATTTTGTTTTTCTTAACAAAATTTTAAAAATCATTTGTTATACTCCACTTTGACAAATATTGTAAACCTTCATAAAGGATGTTTTAGGTAGGTTGGAATTTTGAATTGTGGGATCTTGGTGTTGCGTG
This sequence comes from Elephas maximus indicus, assembly GCF_024166365.1. Classification (NCBI taxonomy): domain Eukaryota; kingdom Metazoa; phylum Chordata; class Mammalia; order Proboscidea; family Elephantidae; genus Elephas; species Elephas maximus. The sequence goes on from NC_064825.1 coordinate 31,290,732, forward strand.
TCGCTGGCATGATCAGCCCTTGGAAAAATAAACCAGGGAGAAAATTCTGGTGGCGGCTGATTTAGGGAGGGAATTCTGGAGTCTGGGATACCAGGAGGTATCTAGGAGGCAGCAAGCCCTGCAGTCTTCTCTGCCTGTGTGGTTGGGCTGGGTTCCACCACAGAGGAACAGAGAGAACAGCTCTACCACCTTTCTTCCAGAGCATGGGAACCCTTTCCTGTGCAACCATTGCTTGTTTCTGAAGCTAACAGGGGAGGATATTGTGTTCAATGGTCACAACAGGAAAAGCCTCCCACCGGCCTGCAACTTCTCTCTCACTTTGCAATGATGGTAGAGGTTCTGGAGATCTCTGAAGCTTACAGTTCCCAAAAGACTACTCCCAACTCTACCTTCCTCATCTATCTGTTCCCCATGCACCCCAGCACAGGTTCAGGTGGATCCCCTTCCCATAAGGACTCTCCTTGCTAAGTCTCTGCCATCTGACTCCAGAGCCAGACCTCACCTCCTGTCCTATCCCTGGAAGGCTCAAACCAGAGAAACGGCAAGGTATCAGAGGAGTCAGGCAAAGAGATGGTGGCCTACTGGGTGCCCACCCAGCTATTTTCAGGCACAAAGGAGGCATTCTGGATACTGGAACTCCTTGTTCATGGCGGTTCTTCCTGCTCCTCAGAGCCTCCCTCTATCTCTTACCCTTCTCAGACTGATACTGGGCCCTAGGATCTCTGCACACAATGTGATGATGACACTAGTGAGGGGCTCTGAGCTGCTTCTCCAGAATCTATAGCTTGGCTTCCCAGGCTGCATGAAGGATATCTGGGACCAATCAAAACTAGAAGATGTTTCTTAAGGGTCCAAGGTAACATCCACCCTCATTTCATAAGTAGAGGACTAAATGTGTTGGGATATAACCCAAACTTCACTCAGATTTTCCCGAATTGGGACTTTCCACCCTTTTCCCCCTGTACCCTCCTAGGTGGATTGAAGAGTGGCAAACAGAGAATCCTATATCTTGCTGTTGCTGGGAGGCTGTGCTAGGCTTAATTTGGAGTGTGAAGGGCAAGGGAAGTCTCCTTTCTGTTGTGGTTGCCAGAGATGTTCTTACAGTAAAATTCAAAAATCAATCAATAAAATGCAACACTTTATACATGACAGAATATAATGGAAGCCTTTGGTTTTTGGTTTACCTTGGGTAACCCCCACGTGTCTGTCAGTTTATGAATAGCAGCAGAACATTATCTGATATAGTGCTGGAAGATGAGCCCCCCTGGTTGGAAGGCACTCAAAAGATGACTGGGGAAGAGATGCCTCCTCAAAGTCGAGTCGACCTCAATGGCATGGATGGAGTAAAGTTTTTGGTACCTTCATTTGCTGATGTGGCGTGACTCAAAACGAGAAGAAACAGCTGCAAACATCCATTAATAATTGGAACCTGGAATGTATGAAGTATGAATCTAGGAAAATTGTAAATCATCAAAATGAAATGGAACGCATAAACTTCGATATCCTAGGCATTACTGAGCTGAAATGGACTGGTACTGGCCATTTTGAATCAGACAATCATATAGTCAACCATGCTGGGAATGACAACTCGAAGAGGAATGGTGTCACATTCATCATCAAAAAGAACGTTTCAAGATCTATCCTGAAGTACAACGCTGTCAGTGAGAGGATAATATCCATACTCCTACAAGGAAGGCCAGTTAATACGACTATTATTCAAATTTACACATCAACCGCTAGGGCCAAAGATGAAGAAATAGAAGATTTTTTTCAGCTGCTGCAGTCTGAAATTGATCGAACATGCAATCAAGATGCATTGATAATTACTGGCAATTGGAATGTGAAAGTTGGAAACAAAGAAGAAGGATCAGTAGTTGGAAAATATGGCCTTGGTGATAGAAACAATGCCAGAGATCAAATGATAGATTTCGCAAGACCAACAACTTCTTCACTGCAAATACCTTCTTTCACCAACATAAACGGCAACCAAACACATGGACCTCGCCAGATGAAACACACAGAAATCAAATTGACTACATCTGTGGAAACAGACAATGGAAAAGCTCAATATCATCAGTCAGAACAAGGCCAGGGGCCGACTGTGGAACAGACCATCAATTGCTCCTATGTAAGTTCAAGCTGAAACTGAAGAAAATCAGAGCAAGTCCATGAGAGCCAAAAAGGACCTTGAGTATATCCCACCTGAATTTAGAGACCATCTCAAGAATAGATATGACACATTGAACACTAGTGACTGAAGACCAGACGAGTTGTAGAATGACATCAAGGACATTATCCATGAAGAAAGCAAGAGGTCACTGAAAAGACAAGAAAGAAAGAAAAGACCAAGATGGATGTCAGAGGAGACTCTGAAACTTGCTCTTGAGCGTCGAGCAGCTAAAGCAAAAGAAAGAATTGATGAAGGAAAAGAACTGAACAGAAGATTTCAAAGGGCATCTCGAGAAGACAAAGTAAAGTATTATATAATGACATGTGCAAAGAGCTGGAGATGGAAAACCAAAAGGGAAGAACACGCTCGGTGTTTCTCAAGCTGAAAGAACTGAAGAAAAAGTTCAAGCCTCGAGTTGCAATTGTGAAGGATTCCATGGGGAAAATATTAAACGATGCAGGAAGCATCAAAAGAAGATGGAAGGAATACACAGAGTCATTATATCGAAAAGAATTAGTCAATTTTCAACCATTTCAAGAGGTGGCATATGATCAGGAACTGATGGTACTGAAGGAAGAAGTCCAAGCTGCTCTGAAGGCATTGGCGAAAAACAAGGCTCCAGGAATTGATGGAATATCAGTTGAGATGTTTCAACAAACAGATGCAGCACTGGAAGTGCTCACTCATCTATGCCAAGAATTATGGAAGACAGCTCCCTGGCCAACTGATTGGAAGAGATCCATATTTATGCCTATTCCCAAGAAAGGTGATCCAACCGAATATGGAAATTATAGAACAATATCATTAATATCACATACAAGCAAAATTTTGCTGAAGATCATTCAAAAGTGGCTACAGCAGTATATCAACAAGGAACTGCCAGAAATTCAGGCCAGTCTCAGAAGAGGACGTGGACCCAGGGATATCATTGCTGATGTCAGATGGATCCTGGCTGAAAGCAGAGAATACCAGAAGGATGTTTACCTGTGTTTTATTGACTCTGCAAAGGCATTTGACTGTGTGGATCATAAGAAACTATGGATAACACTGTGAATAATGGGAATTCCAGAACACTTAATTGTGCTCATGAGGAACCTTTACATAGATCAAGAGGTGGTTGTTCATATAGAACAAGGGGATACTGATTGGTTTAAAGTCAGGAAAGGTGTGCGTCAAGGTTGTATTCTTTCACCATATCTATTTAATCTGTATGCTGAACAAATAATCCAAGAAGCTGGACTATATGAAGAAGAACGGGGCAACAGGATTGGAGGAAGACTCATTAAAAACCTGCGTTATGCAGATGACACAACCTTGCTTGCTGAAAGTGAAGAGGACTTGAAGCACTTACTAATGAATATCAGAGCCCACAGCCTTCAGTATGGATTACACCTCAACATAAAGAAAACAAAAATCCTCACAACTGGACCAATGAGGAACATCATGAGAAACAGAGAAAAAATTGTAGTTGTTAAGGAGTTCATTTTACTTGGATCCACAATCAATAGCCATGGAAGCAGCAGTCAAGAAATCAAAAGATGCGTTGCCTTGGGCAAATCTGCTGCAAAGGACCTCTTCAAAGTGTTGAAGAGCAAAGATGTCACCCTGAAGACTAAGGTGCGCCTGACCCAAACCACAGTATTTTCAATCACGTCAGCATGTGAAAGCTGGACAATGAATAAGGAAGACCGAAGAAGAGTTGTCGCCTCTGAATTGCAGTGTTGGTGAAGAATATTGAATACACCACGGACTGCCAGAAGAACAAACACATCTGTCTTGGAAGAAGTGCAGCCAGAATGCTCCCTAGAGGCAAGGATGGCAAGGCTGCGTCTTACATTGGATATGTTGTCAGGAGGGATGAGTCCCTGGAGAAGGACATCATGCTTGGCAGAGTACAGGATCAGTGGAAAAGAGGAAGACCCTCAACAAGGTGGATTGACACAGTGGCTGCAGCAATGAGCTCAAGCATAACAACGATTGTAAGCGTGGCACAGGACCAGGCAGTGTTTCATTCTGTTGTGCATAGGGTCGCTATGATTCTGACTCGACAGCACCTAACAACAACAACCTTGGGTAAAACATTTCCAAATATTCCAAGACATTTGCTAAGATCATTAACTAATAACATCCTATTTTCTACCTTTTTACAAAATGTAAGTAAAAAGTCTTGTTCCAAAACTAATTTTCATAGAAAGTCAGCATTGGAGGTTCATTTAAAAAAAAAAAAAAATCAGTTTCTTTTGATGAGATGACGTTTGCGGGGATTAGTTTATGGAAATTAGCAAAGGTGTTACATAATCCCCTCTTCTCCTTGGTAAAATCTAATCATTCCCATGGAGTGGGGGCCAAAGTGGTCCTTACATTAAGTTCTTCCTTCAAAATACAAAAATAAATCAAACATAAAACCACTGTTCCTACGTGATAAGCATCATTACAGTCAACCTCAGGCAAACCATTTCCAACTTTTCCAAGACATTTGCTAAAATCATAAACTGATGGCATCCTCCTTTCTACCTTTTTAAACAGTTAAAAATAAATGTCCTCAGTTGAAAAAAAATTTATATATGAAGTTGGCATACGATGGTTCATTTGCTGAAAAGTTAGTATTACTTCTGAGATGATGTTTGTAGAGGTGGGCTTATGAAGACCATCAAGGTGTTAAATCAATCATTTCCTTTGTTTGGAAGAAACCTAATCATTCTATTAACTCCTATTGGAAGACACATGAAATACAATCACTGGGGAAAATTGGGCGTGGTCTTCAGGGTTGAATAAAAGGCATCCAAGGAAGCACGCTCTTCTCCAGAAGAGAGAGTGCCTTTGGAATTCTCCTACCTACAGAGTCTTCTGCAAGCAGCTGCTAGCACACAGGGAGGACTTGATCTCTGAACTGACTTCCATCACACTACTGCTACTGCAAGCATTGGGGAAACCTTTGGTATATTCTTTAGGTGACTTAGGTGAGTACGCAATTTACAGAAAAGGAGTTCCTGCTTCTTTCCCAATCCAAAGCCACAAAAATAGGTCATAATTTTATTGATCCATCAGCAAACTGAGGTTGTTTCTTTGAAATGATATTGTTTGCCTACTTAGTAAAGAAATTTCCATTCCTTTAACTTATTTCTGAATTAAACTATTCTATTTTTACTATCTTTTCTTTATATTTTTGGAGTTAATTTTTAAAAAAATTTTATTGTGCTTAATTGAAAGTTTACAAATCAAGTCAGTCTCTCATAGAAAAATTTTTATACACCTTGCTATATACTCCTAATTGCTCTTGTCCTAATGAGACAGCCCGTTCCTTCCCTCCACTCTCTCTTTTCGTGTCCATTCCCCCAGCTTCTGACCCCCTCTGCCCTCTCATCTCCCCTACAGATAGGAGATGCCAACATTGTCTCAAGTGTCTCCTTGATCCAAGAAGCTCATTCTTCACCAGTATCCTTTTCTATCTTATAGTCCAGTCCAATCCCTGTCTGAAGAGTTAGCTTTGGGAATGGTTCCTGTCTTGGGCTAACAGAAGGTCTGGGGGCCATGACCACGGGGGTCCTTCTGGTCTCAATCAGACCATTAAGTCTGACCTTTTTACAAGAATTTGGGGTCTGTATCCTACTGCTCTCCTTCTACCTCAGGGTTCTTTGATGTGTTCCCTGTCAGGGCAGTCATCGGTTTTAGCCAGGCACCATCTAGTTCTTCTGGTCTCAGGCTGAGGTAGTCTCTGGTTTATGTGGTCCTTTCTGTCTCTTGGGCTCATAATTACCTTGTGTCCTTGGTGTTCTTCATTCTCCTTTGCTCCAAGTGGGTTGAGACCAATTGATGCATCTTAGATGGCCACTTGCTAGCATTTAAGACCCGAGATGCCACTCATTTTTAGAGTTAATTTGATGATCAACATTATTTCTACTATTTTAAGTGCTTCATGGTTCTTCATATGTGTTATAAGGACTCAGAATGTAGTTGGCATATATCTTATAATTTTGTGCTTGGTATAGATGCTAAAATGGGTTTGAATGTTTTATTCTACATGTAGTGTCTGAATGTGTTACATTCTACTCTACAAGTGGTACATTACTATACGTAAGAGACAGAATAGTCTGTAAAATATAATTAGAAACTGCATTGGATAATTTGGTGAGAATATTGTTTTTGAGTGTGGTAACTGTTGTCAGTTCAGAAATGACAGTATTTTGACTTAAATTTTAAAGAAGCCAGGAAATGATTGGGAGCTTCGGTGCTAACCAAAAATCGGCAGTTTGAATCTACCAGCTGCTCCTTGGAAATCCTACAGAGGGAGTTCTGCTCTGTCCTATAGGGTCACTATGAGTCGGAATTGACAGCAATGGAGTTTTCCAGAAAAGTGACATGATGAAATATCAGAAACGAGAGTGTCATCTGTATTCATCTGGTGTTGAAGTTAGAACTATTTAGTAAAATCAGTTTTTGTAAGCAGAATTTTTTTTTTTGATGCTGATCATTGTTGCATGGTAGTTACATCTTTTGACAATGTGAAGGGGTAATCTATAATGGTATGAAAGCATTTGTGAGATATTGCTATTCCCTTTATTTTTTGGTTGTTTGAATACAGTGGTATAAATTACAAAAATAGGGCAAATTCAGCAGCAAGTATATTCATATAAGAAGATTCTGAATGAAGTATGATCCAGTTTTATTTTTCAGTTTATTCATTACTAACTATTATGTATTCAGAAGTTGTTTTAACCAAAAACCAAAGCCATTGCCTTCGAGCCAATTCTGACACATAGTGGTTTCATCCTGATGAGCAGCTGATAGGTTCCAACTGCCAACATTTTGGTTAACAACTGAACATTTAAACCACTGCACCCTGTGTTGTTTTAGGGCAGTGTATTTTAAGATAAAAGACATCAAAATAGGAAATTTGATTTTGTGGGTATATCTTGCATGTAAGAGTTTCTCATGCATTTTTATCTGTGGGTTACAGGAGTGGCATTTTCTGGATCCTGGGTAAGGGATAGAAGACAAGTACAGATTGATGGCATTTTATACATTCCTCCATCTTATCAATTGATCTATTTTCCTTAACCTTGATTATCTACCTTTTAAAGATGTTATTATATTAATCTTTTGTAAAAATGGCAGTCCAGCCTCATTGGACCTCCTTGTCTAACTTCACGAGGGGGAAAAAATCACCATCAGCTCAAAGCTGATCCCTATGAGATGGTGGTCAGACATACTTCCTCTCTCCAACCATTTTACCAATTCTGACACCAACTACCCATCCTATGGCACTCTGTACTTCTCTGCTAGATTTGATAATTCATTGCAATGGCCACACAGAACTCACAGACCATACTCACAGTTATGGGGTATGTTAGGGAAGTTAAGAGGTTATAATTCAGGATCAGAAGCAACTTAGAATGTAGTTCTTTGATCAGGAGAGCTTTTCAGCTGTGCCTGCAGGCAGGACTTTCTCTCTCTGCTCCTAGGCCCAGCCCCTGCCCTGCTCAGGCCAGTGTTCAAAGCTGTTTAGTTGTCCCTGTAAATGCCAAGAGACACCCCGCTCCACCAGAAGCCTCTGCCTGAAGGCACTCAGCTCTCACACTCCGTGAGTCAACAAGCCTAGCTCCATCAAATGCCTGGAAGCAACCACTCTGCCAGGAAGCTTTCTGCCAGAAGACTTTCAGTCCTCTTGCTCCATGGGTTGGGACACCCACTGTTGTTGCCTTGTTCCATTGGCTGGGAAGCTGACTGTGGGGTCTCATGCCAGTCTTCTGATTCTGCTGCTGAGGTTTCTCTGCTGCTCCACTCTTAACAGCTCTTTCTCTCTGTCTCCTGGGTCTTGAAAGGATGTGCTCTACTCTTGGCTCTTTGCTTAGATATCAAGAGGGGCAGCTTGCTACTTGCCTCTTAAAGAGTAGGTTTTAATTTTGGTAAAAGGTATGAGTTCTAACTCCACTTTCAAGCAGTGTGATTTTAGTCATGAGAGGATAGTTGTGACAATTGAATTAAATAATGAATGTAAAAGAGCTTAGTCAACACCTTTGCTAAGCCAGTCACCAGAAAGTTGTGTTATGATTGGTTTTCAGACCAATCAGGATCCACTCCCCTGGAGCTATAGAATGAGTCATGGTGATTCACAAGCCCCTGTAGGGAAGTGACACATCAACAAAAGTGAAGTTCTTTTATGTAGGAACAAAAGGATTGATGGCAGTAGATGCATATTGATTGGCGACCAACAAGTTTGCTATAGAAGTTGAGAGTTGCCTTTGTGCCTCAGTTTTCCATTTCTGTCATATGCAAAAAACAAAACAAAAACACTCTATCCTGCTCTACACTCAAGTGTATTTTTTTCCCATTGGATATTTTTTTAGTAAAAAAAAAAAATTTTTTTTTTGTAAAAAGTGGGACCATACAGTAAGTACCATTTGATAACATCTTCACATTCCCCACATTAACAATGAACATTAAACATATTTCTGTTATTTTTAAATATTTTATTGTGTTTTAGATGAAAGTTTATATAGCAAATTAAGTTCCCATTTAGCAATTTGCATGCAGATTGTTCCGTGACATTGGTTACAATTTTCACAAGGTCTCAGCAGTCTTATTATTTCCATTCTCTTTGTTCTGTTTCCATTGATCTAGATTCCTTGCCTTCTCACCTTTGCATTTGGGTAAATGTTGATTATTTGGTCACATATACTTGATTGTGTAAGGAATTATGTTATTCACAGGTGATATTGTTTACTTTATAAGGCAATCCACTATTTGGCTGAAAGGCGACCTCCAGGACTGGCTTCATTTCCAAGTTCAAAGGGTATCAGGGTGATAGTTTCTGGGGTTCCCCTTGTCTCTATCAGTCCAGGAAGTCTGGGGTTTTTTAGGAATTTGGATTTCACACAAGTGTCTTTTTGGGTTATAATCAGAGTAAAATTTTGCTTAGGCTTTTATCTCTCCAGGGCAGAATAATAATAAACTCTTCTGATTTTCTTCCCTAGGAAAATGGATTCAGCCTTCCAGAAGGAACTCACCTGCTTCATCTGCTTGAAGTACCTTACAGATCCTGTCACCATAGGCTGTGGACACAGCTTCTGTCAGGCCTGTGTCTGCCTTTCCTGGGAAGGAGCCAAAATTCCTGCCCGTTGCCCCATATGCAGGAACACATCAGAGCAAACAGAGTTCAGAACCAACATTGTACTGAAGAATCTGGTGTCCCTTACCAGACAAGCCAGTCTCTGCCAGTTTCTGAGCTCTGAGGAACAGATGTGTGGGACACACAAGGAGACAAAGAAGATGTTCTGCGAAGAGAGCAAGAACCTGCTCTGTTTGCTCTGCTCTAACTCTCAAGAGCACGAAGCTCACAGTCACTGTTCCATAGAATGCGCTGTTGAGGAATACCGGGTAAGCAATGTCTCTGAAAGCACTTTGAAAGCTGCAGGATAGGAGAGCTAAAAGAGTATAAGGAAGATGGAAACCATAATGATGATTAGTCCACTCATTACTGAGAATCATGTCAGGCACTGTTCTAGACACCACAGATATAGCTGCAAATAATTACATAAGCATGCTTGCTTTCACAGAGTTTGTTTTCCAGGAAGGGGCTGTGATTAAGATAATGATTATTATTTTGAATATGTAGTATAACGCTCAGGGCAGTCTGAAGTTCTCATTTTAAGATAGCAGAATATAGGATCAAAAAGGTTTTTATATTGAAAGTATATTTAGTAATACAGATCAAATAGTATGCTGGAAAATATTAAAGACCTAGCATCACTTGAGGAGCCCCCGTGGGGTAATCATTAAGTTCTTGACTGGTAACCAAAAGGTAGGCAGTTCCAACCTACCTGCAGCTCCACAGGAAAAAAGACCTGGCATTCTGATCCCCTAAAGATTGTTTGTTGTTGTTCTTAGGTGTCATTGAGTTGGTTCCAACCCTAGGTACAGCAGAACGAAACACTGCCCTGTCCTGCACCATACTCACAATTGTTCTTATGCTTGAGCCCATTGTTGCAACCACTGGGTCAATCCATCTCTTTGAGGATCTTCCTCTTTTTCTCTGACCCTCTACCTTACCAAGCATGATGTCCTTCTCCAGGGACTGATCCCTCCTGGTAACATGTCCAAAGTATGTGAGATGTAGTCTTGCCATCCTTGCTTCTATGGAGTATTCTGTTTGTACTTCTTCCAAGACAGATTTGTTTGTTCTTTTAGAAGTCCGTGGTATACTCAATATTCTTCTCCAACACCACAATTCAAAGGTGTCAATTCTTCTTTGGTCTTCCTTATTCGTTGTTCAGCTTTTGCATGCATATGAGGGGATTGAAAACACCATGGCTTGAGTCAGACTCACCTTAGTCTTCAAGGTGACATCTTTACTTTTTTTGCAGCAGATTTGCCCAATGCAATGAGTCTTTAGATTTCTTGACCCTGCTTCTATGGGTGTTGATTGTGGATCTGAGTAAAATGAAAGCCTTGACAACTTCAATCTTTTCTCCATTTATCATGATATTGCTTGTTGGTCCAGTTGTGAGGATTTTTGTTTTCTTTGCTGAGATGTAATCCATACTGAAGGCTGTGTTCTTTGACCTTATTAGTAAGTGTTTCAAGTCCTCTTCACTTTCACCAAGCAAGGTTGTGTCATCTGCATATCCCAGGTTAATCCATTTCCCTCCAATCTTGATGCTCCATTCCTCTTCACAGAGTCCAGCTTCTAGGATTAATTGCTCAGCATATAGATGGAGTAGGTATGGTAAAAGGATACAGCCCTTATGCACACCTTTCCTGACTTTAAACCATGAAGTGTCACCTTGTTCTGTTTGAACCATTGCCTCTTGAGCTATATACAGGTTCCTCATGAGCACTATTAAGTGTTCTGGAATTCCCATTCTTCACAATGTTATCCATAGTTTGTTATGATACACAGAGTGGAATGCCTTTGCGTAGTCAATAAAACACAGGTAAAATCCTTCTGGTATTCTCTGCTTTCAGCCAGGATCCATCTGACAGCAGCAATGATATCCCTGGTTCCACCACCTCTCCTGAATCCCGCTGGAATTTCTGGCAGTTCCCTGTCAATGTCCTGCTGCAGCTGCTTTAGAATGATCTTCAGCAAAATTTTACTTGCGTGTGGTAGTAATGATATTGTTTGAGAATTCACGCATTCGGTCGGATCACCTTTTTTGGGAATAGGCATAAATATGGATCTCTTCCAGTCACTTGGCCAGGTATCCAAATTTCTTGCCATAGATGAGTGAGCACTTACAGAGCTGCATCCGTTCGTTGAAACATCTCAACTGATACTCCATCAATTCCTGGAGTCTTTGTTTTTTGCCGATGCCTTCAGTGAAGCTTGGACTTCTTCCTTCAGTACCATCAGTTCCTGATCATATGCTACCTCCTGAAATGGTTGAACATTGACCAGTTCTTTTTGCGTGACTGTGTATTCCTTCTATCTTCCTTTGATGGTTCCTGCTTCGTTTATACTTTCCCTGCAGAATTCTTCACTATTACAACTCGAGGCTTGAATTTTTAATTCAGTTCTTTCAGCTTGAGAAATGGTGAGTGTGTTCTTCCCTTTTGGTTTTCTATCTCCAGTTCTTTGCACTTGTCATTAGAATAGCTGCCCTTTGAAATTTTCTGTTCAAGTCATCATTTCTTCCTTTTGCTTTAGTTGCTTGATATTCAAGAACAAGTTTCGAGTCTTTTCTGACATCCATTTTGGTCTTTTCTTTCCTATCTTTTTAATGACCTTTTGCTTTCTTCATGTATATCTTTGATGTCATTCCACAACTTGTCCAGTCTTCGAGCATTAGTGTTCAACACATCAAATCTATTCTCGAGATGGTCTCTAAATTCAGGTGGAATATAACCAAGGGTTGTATTTTGGGTCTTGCTGACTTGTTCTAATTTTCTTCAGTTTCAACTTGAACTTACATATAAGCAACTGATGGTCTGTTCTGACCCCTAGCCTTGTCCTGAGTGATGATATTGAGCTTTTCCATCGTCTCTTTCCAGAGATGTAATCGATTTGATTCCTATGTATTCCATCTGGTGAAGTCCACATGCATAAAAAATAGTCGCCATTTATGGTAGTGAAAAAAGGTATTTGCAATGAAGAAGTCATTGGTCTTGCAAAATTCTATCATGTGTTCTCTGGCATTGTTTCTATCACCAAGGCCATATTTTCCAACTATGGATCCTTCTTTGTTTCAGCTTTCACATTCAATCACCAGTAATTACCAATGCATCCTGATTGCATGTTTGATCAACTTCAGACTGTGGAAGTTGGTGAAAATCTTCAATTTTTTTATCTTTGGCCTTAGTGGTTGGTGCGTAAATTTGAATAATAGTTGTATTAACTGGTCTTCCTTGTAGGGTTATGTATATTATCATCACTGACAGTGTTGTACTTCAGGACAGATCTTGAAATTTTCTTTCTGATGATGAATGCAACACTATTCCTCTGTAAATTGTCATTCCTGGCATAGTGGACCATATGGTCGTCCAATTCAAAATGGCCAATACCAGTCCATTTCAGCTTACTAATGCCTAGGATATCAATGTTTATGCATTCCATTTCACTCTTGATGATTCCCAGTTTTCCCAGATTCATGCTTCGTACATTCCAGATTCATGCTTTGTACATTCCAGATTCCAATTATGAATGGATGTTTGCAGCTGTTTCTTCTCATTTTGAGTCGTGCCACATCAGCCAAAGAAGGTCCTAAGAAATCCTATGGGTCAGTTCTATTTTGTACTCTAGGGTCACTACAACAACAGAATCAGTAGATCCAAATTCTATAGCAAGTTGTCTATCTGAAAATTAGCCATGTTTCATAAAATTATTATTTGTCAGTTTCCTTTGGAAGACAAAGACACTATATTTTGTCTTTCTACAGCCTGAAATTTCCCAGAATTGGTAATTATGAAGGGTAAACAGGGAAACATGATCCTTCCATTCTCCCTTAAGTACATCGATTGAACATCCCCTGTCTCTTTCTGTTCATTATGGTATGAAATCCCTAACATTTGCTTTTCTGGCACTCATTCGTGGTTCTTTTGCAGGAGAAGCTCATAAAGGAAATGAGATCTTTATGGAAAAATATTCAAAAAAATCAGAGAAATCTGAATGAGGAGAGCAAAATAACCAACCTGTGGAGAGTAAGTATGAGACTGTTTTCCCCAGAACGAGCTTGTGACATACTTACTGGAGATTTGTTCATGATGAACTTGAGCTGAAATCATGGTGTGACAGATTCTGTGAGTGATCTACCAACAGGAAAAGTAATCCACCTCTTCAATGTAAGGCAGCATGACAGTTCAGATTTGTAAACTCTAATGTATCAGCAACTCAGAAAAGAGGATGTTTTACAAAATTAAAGAAATCGACTATGAGGCATTTCTTCAGATGTTTCAGGAAGTTTTGAAGTGAATGGAGAAGTTTTGAAGGGAGGATGGAGCCCTAGTGGCACAATGCTTAAGAGCTCAGCTGCTAAACAAAAGGTCTGCAGTTCTAATCTACCAGCTAGCTGCTCCTTGGAAACCCTATGGGCCAGTTCTACTCTGTCCTATAGGGTCGCTATGAGTCAGAACCTACTCCATGGCAGCAGGTTTGGTTTTTGGTTTTCGACGGGAGGGTGGGTTTGGCTCTTGAATGGAAAACAAATGAAGGAATGAAACTGAGAGATGATTTTATGGTTTCTGATAAATAGGAGGACATGGATTTAGGTCGAGTGTAGTTGATTGGTAGAGGATGTGAGTCAGAGAGAAACAGGTGAGGTTTAAGGGGAAGGGGGTTAACTTACATTGCATATATGATTTAAGAAATCCATGTCTTTGCAGTATTATGTGTGTCTACTGTCAGAGATTATCAGCTCTGAGTATCAGAAATTGCATCCGATTCTCCTTGAGGAAGAAAAACAACATTTAGAGGGACTGAAAAATGAAGGCAAGAAGATATTTCAGCAACTGAAGAAAAGTGAAGCCACAATGGTTCAAAAGGGGAGGCACCTGAGAGAAATGTATGAGGAGCTGATGAATATGTGCCATAAATCAGATGTGGAGTTGCTCCAGGTAAGAACCGAGGACGTGCCTGGAAATCATCTATAGTAGCTGAAGTTCACATCCTCGACCTCCATGAGATATTTGGTACCAAAGACATAATTTTTTTTCCTGTGATGGAAGTCGTTTTCCACCTGACTATAACAGACATAAACTGTAACTCCTATCCTAGCCATGAACAACAAAGTTTCATGGAAATATGAGAGTAGATTCCCCAGGGAATACTGTATTTTTTCACCAATAATGAGTGCCTTCTACTTTGGTTACCAACTTTGCCCTCTCCCCACCCCCGGTATTTTCGTAAGTGAGCAAAACCAATTTTTTTTTTCCAGCAAGGAGTAAAAAATGTTGCATAGCAGCCCTTATGAAAATACCTCTCAGGAGGGTGGGGGAGAGGGAGAGGAGCCTGGTCGGCAAACAAATGTAGAAGGCACTGGTTATTTGCGTAAAAATACTGTACTCCCTTCTAAAAGTCTTCTTCTCTACCTTGCTTCTTTAAAAACCCCGAAAGGAACAACTTCCTCGTGGGCATTCCCTTTTTGTCTCCAGTTTGGCAATATGGAGACATATGTGAAGCACTAACATTTACTTCCTCCTTTTTTTCAAGTCCCAGATTTGAATTGCCCTTGCTCTGGAACACATTATCCTTTGGAGACAAGCGCTTGGAAAGACCACTTTGCGGACAGCTGGCAGTCGCACCAGTACAATCTGTGCTCATATTCTCTTTATTCATTCACCTTCAGGTTTCTGAATTCATTGAGAAATCAGATTCTATCCAAGTGGTGTACTGGGATTAGAGAGGAAAGGAAAAATGGATTTACTAAAAAAATGTGCTAGTGGGTGGTTGGTACCTTTGAGAACTTGCCCAAACTTAAAGACTGAAAGAACAGAATTGCCAATTTGTGAAGAATTCTAAACTTTTCTTTGTATTCTCTTCACAGGATTTGGGAGACATTTTGACAAGGTAAGTTTGGCCTTCACTGCAGACTAGAGCTCCATGAGGGCTGTGAAAGAGATCATGGTGTTTCCAACACAGCGAGGACACAATTTATAGAGATATTAGATATTTTTTGTGTATGCAAGTTGTGTATGTCATACTGAATATGTTTTCCCGTTCCCTGTATCACAAATCAGCCTTGTTTCTTTCCTGTGACTCAGGATGGTATAGGTTGCAGGGCTCAGTGCATAAGTGGCTAGAAGATGCTACCTATGATTTTAGGTTTCAAACGCATAAACTTATTGATGTGAATGGACTAGTTTGTGTCAGGTGGTAGGTGGGAGAGGCAAGTTCCTCTGAGGGGCAGGAGAAGGAAGCAGGCAGAGAATAAAGAAAG
Source organism: Elephas maximus indicus (assembly GCF_024166365.1). Lineage (NCBI taxonomy): Eukaryota > Metazoa > Chordata > Mammalia > Proboscidea > Elephantidae > Elephas > Elephas maximus. The sequence goes on from NC_064825.1 coordinate 31,306,272, forward strand.
ATTCTCAAAGAACGGTACAACCTCATTCCAGGATTGTAAAGGTACACAGAAATATCAGCAATGGGTTCTGCAGAAAAATATTTTCAGTTAATGCTGATGTCCTTTTTACATACTGTGATGGCCCCTTAGGCACCTGAAAGGTTAACTGAATCTTCCCCTTGCAGGAGCGAGTCCATGCAGCTGAACATGCCCCAGCCTGTGAACCCAGCGCTCAGTGCCAGGCCCATCACTGGCCTGATAGACAGGTTCCGCCAGTTCCGAGGTGAGTGTCAGCCCAGTGGTGGGACCGGATACAATGTCCTCCAATAATGGTTTTCTATGGGCAATCATTCCCTCTTTATTAATTCTTGATTTTGGGAGGAGAGCAGCCTGTGAATAGTCATATTTCCCCTATGATAATATGAAAAATATCTACATAAATGGTAGGAAAAGAGAAATGTTATTCTGGCCTGTATTAAATAGTTAATGAGAAAAAGGAAATGATCCAAAAAACGGCTCCTTGAGACCTAAAACCATTCATAGATGCAATGTCAGTCATTCAAAGAGTCATACAGAAAGACATTATCTCAGAACATTTCGATTTCAAATTAAGTGCAGTTGATTATGGTGATAAGTTCCTTGGTGCTTTACTTTTAAATATTTTAAAATATTAAAGTTTCTTAGTAACTGAATTTGGAATAATGTCAATTTTAATAAATATGATCTGAGAAACACGTGAATAAACATGAAAAAGTGATATACAGAAAACCAGAATTTATGAGCAACAGTAAACAAGTAGGTGGTTGAGGCAGTACGCAGAGCTCACTAATCGAGTGAGGTTAGCCCAGCAGGCAGAGAACGAGTAGGCCTGAAATGGAACCAGGTTTAAAACCCAGATCATGCTGAGTAAGAGACTCCTTCTAAGAAGGCATAAGCCAAATCCCAAAAACAAACCCAGTGTTGCCCAGTTATTTTCAGCTCCTACCGACTCTGTAGGACAGAGAACAGCCTCATATAGTTTCCAAGGGTATAAATCTTTATGAAAGCAAACAGCTGCATCTTTCTCCCTTGGAGCAACTGGGGGGTTTGTACCACTGACCTTTTGGTGAGCAGCCAAGTGCTTTAACTGCTGCGCCACGAAGGCTCCTTCTAAGAAGGCATGGTTTGATTTTAATCTTAAATTTAAATCTGCTTGCTTAACTAACATAATATACCTGGCAAAGTGTTCACCATTTATTTAGGTCTAAGATTTTTTGTTTTTTGCCCTGAGGAAAAAAAAACCAAACCCAGTGCGGTAGAAATAAGTCGTATCGCTGTGGACTTGGTGTCAGTGCACAGGTTTCTGATTTTTAATGTGCTGTGAAAAGCAATGAGCCAGAAGTTTGCATGACCTGCCTCCTCTGTACATTCTCTGAGATTTTAGCAATTTTTTTCCATTGTGTCACTAGGTATTTGTTTCTTCTGCACATCCACCGATACCCTTCAATCTGATATTTTCTGGCTAGTAAACTTCCCTTGTAGTGTTGGCCTGTTTTTCCAGTGACACTCTAGATCCAGTGAGTCTCTCATCCCATAGGAGTATAAAAACAGATTTTGCCTGAAATATTCTCTTTTTTTCACAGTGGAAATTTCCTTCAGTTATGAAATAAGCAGTCAGAATATCATGCTGTTTGATGACGTGAGAAGTCTGAGGCTTAGACGTGACCTTCAAGAGGCACCTTTTCCTTCTGGAAGATCTCACTACTTTGCTGCATGGGGAGACCAGGCCTTCACCTCTGGAAAATACTACTGGGAGATAGAAGTGGACAGCTCTTGGGACTGGGCTGTAGGAGTCTGTAAGGATACTTGGTTAAGGAAGGACAGCTCAACGGTCCCGTCTGAGGACACTTTTCTTTTTTTATGTGTGAAGGAGGATAATCGTTACAATCTCTTGACCACCTCCCCAGTGCTTTCTCAGTATATAGAGAAACCTCTGGGACAGGTAGGTGTGTATGTAGATTTTGACAGTAGAAGTGTGAGTTTTGTTAATGTTGCCAAAAGTTCCCTCATATGGGCATACCCAGCTTGCTCCTTCAATTATCCCCTCAGGCCTTTCTTTTACACTGGCCACACATGATCATGGTCAAGTCATATCTGAGGGACCCCTTCCCAACTGAAGCTGATAAATAATATTTTACTGTCTTTTACGTTGTTCTCCTTTAATGGAACATTTTGCTATTGATTATGTTGGTAGACTGAATTGAAAACTTTTGTTAGTTCAATTTTCTTTACATTAAAATAATCTCTTGCAGCACATTATATGAAATATATGCTGTGGTTATTCATGTGTTTTATGAGCTTTGTGGCATTAGAAGCATATATAGTACCCAAAAAACCCACTGCCGTTGAGTCGATTCTGACTCATAGTGACCCTATAGTGCAGAGTAGAACTGCCCCATAGAGTTTCCAAGGAGCGCCTGGCAGATTCGAACTGCCGACCCTTTGGTTAACAGCCGTAGCATTATGTCAGTCTGGAATATTCTTCTCCATCATCTTCATCTCGTAAACTCCTCAATTCATCCTTAGGGAAAATCTCTTTACAGAGAAATATCCCTGAATCATCAGGACCTGGACAGGTCTGTGGTTGGATGAACACTTTATGTGGTCCTTTTCCTCTTTTACTGAATGAATTATGAGACAGAGGAAGTGTCTCTTATATTCACTGCCATTTCCCAACAGGTAATACGATGTCTAAGACATAGCAGGCACTTAACAAATATCTGAGTGAATAATAAGTGAATGAGATATTTATCTTTTTTGCAACAGGGCTGACACTGGGTTCTGCTCCATATCTTTGCTGTGGTGATTTCCAATATGCAGTATTTTCACTGAATTTCATTACTGATAGAAAGAAAGGTAGTTCTGCAACACATGGTTCCAAAAAAAAAAAAAAAAAAGGTTTCTGGTTAATCATTGAGAACATTCATAAAAGTAAATGCCATAAAAAAAAAAAAAAAAAAAATTGCCGTTGAGTCGATTCCGACTCATAGCAACCCTATAGGACAGAGCGGAACTGCCCCAGAGAGCTTCCAAGGAGTGCCTGGTGGATTTGAACTGCCAACCTTTTGGTTAGCAGCCGTATCACTTAACCACTAAACCACTTTTTACTTTGAAAAAATTAGAGTGTTCAAAGCAGGCCCGAGCCGCCGGGAATAATGGAATAGCATCGCGGTTGTATTTTGTTGGTGTTCGGAAATGCCACAGTCTATTAAAAAGACTTAGAAAATATAGGTTAAACCAACGGGATAGGGAGTACTGAGGACAACATGGAGTAAAACAGTGACATAGACCAGTGATTCTGAAGTCCGGTCCTGGTTCCAGCACATTAGAATCACTGAACATTGTTAGAAATGCAAGTTCTTGGGTCAGAACCAAAACTTAACAAACTCATTGCCATCACATAGGTTCCTACTCATAGTGAACATTATGCAGTGGGGGAGGGCCTGCAATCTGCGGATTAGCCACCCTGATGAAAGCTGTAAACAAAGAAACATGGAATTAATCTGATTTATGGATACAAGGCTCAGTGTATTTCCTACATCTCAGAACCAAACAAGAGCTGGGAACTATTTGATCCAATGTGGTTGTTTAAGTATATTGTTTTTAATAAAAATAGTATAATGGGTAAGATATTAAACAGAATATGGGGGATTCAGAAAATAAGTTTAAAAATTGTACTAGAGATTATTGTCATGAAAGATACATCAACTCTTTAATCTTGAGCCATTTAATTACATCCACAGAGAAAAACTTTTTCTTTAGCTTGCAAAATACAGGGAACAAACAGCAGTCAAGAAAGTATGCCACAGGTACATAGCTCAATTAATGAGCTTACTTTACTTTCTTCAGAATTAGTCAGAAAGGACATTGCCATCACCTTTGCAGGTATGTTATCAATGGATGTATCTAAAACTCTGGGAATACCATTCTATGATGAAAAGATCCCACAGTATTTAACTATACATGTAATTTTTGTACTAGATAAGAATGTCAGCAATATTATAGCAGTGTGCTTTCATGGGTGAAATATCAAATATTTCTTCCCAGATATTGGTGTCAGAGACAATGGTCAAAGACCCTAATTACGAAACCATAAGCCATTGGTGCAGGGGTAGAGAATAAGACCATAGAATTCAAAAAGAAAGTCTAAGACTCACTTGCTGTATGGATACCTGATTTATGACTGAGTAGAAAGGCATTTCAAATGGATGTAAAAGAGATAGACTTCCCTGTGCATATGCTGGGATATCTCCCTCATATTCAGAAAAATCAATTTCAGGTACATTAAGAGTTCAAATTCAACGTGACAAGCAAATCCATCATTAGAAAAAGTGACCATGTGAATACCTTTAGATCCTATGTTAGAAAGTGATTTCTTGATAAAGAAACAAAAAGCACAAATCAGAGAAATAATGATCAATTTAACTACAAAAATTATGGATTTCCATCATCAATAATGGAAGCGAAAAGTTGGGAGTTAAATGCCGTAACACATGTAATCACCAAAGAATAAGTGTCCAGAATACATAAAGAATGCCTTCAAATGTATAAGAAAAATATATTCAACCTCCCAGCCCCTCAAAGAACAAAAGCTCAGAACAATTGCTTCGTAGAAGAGACAGGTAGAAATGCATGTAAACAGTATTTAGTAATCAGAGAAATAAAAATGAAAGTTATAATCACTGTCATCAGATGGATATTAGAAAAGCTATTAAGTTTTGTGATGATGTGGAACAACTTGAAATATTATCCCACGCTGTGGGAGTGTAAAGCGGCACAACTCTTTTAGAAACCAGTCTCTGGTAAAACTGAAGTCGTGTGCAATTCCTAGAAGGATAATCTAAAGCCAATCTTGTGTGTGGTGGCGCAGTGGTTAAGAGCTACGGTAAGCTACAGCTGCTAACCAAAGTGGGCAATTTGATTTCACCGGCCTCTCCTGGGAAACCCCATGGGGCAGTTCAACTCAGTGCCAATGGGCTTTGTTTTTTGGTATTTAAAATTACAGAAATAATTATGATAAAGGAACACCTGAAATCAATCCCAACTCCGTCTGTAGCTGAACGGATAAATACATTCAAACATATTCCTATGGAAGAGTGTATGTTGTTGTTGTCAGTTGCCGTGGAGGTGATTTTGACTCACAATGACCCCATGTATACAGAGTATAACTGCTCCATAGGTTTTCAAGGCTGTGACCTTTTATAAGCAGATCCCCAGGCTTGTCTTCCAAAGTACCTCTGGCTGGCTTTGAACTGACAATCTTTCAGCTAGTATTTGAGTGCTTAACATTTTGTACCATCCAGGGTCTCTGAAGTATAAAGTGTAGTGAAAATGTATAAACTGCAGCTGCATGGAACAATTTAGATACATCTAGGAAACAATGTTAAGGTAAAAAGAAAACTACAGAAGAGGACACATAATATTTCTATACAGTTCAAAATCTACAAAACTGTAAATTATTGAGGGTTATAAACATAGATGGTAAACTAAAAAGGTAATAGTGCGATACAAAAACTTTAGAACAGTTGTCATTGTTTATATATTTACATATTCCATAGCTATTTTTGTATGTTGTTCAGTGCCATTGAGGCGGTTCCGACTCATACCAACCCTATGTGCAACAGAATGAGACACTGCCTGGTCCTGCACCATCCTCACAATTGTTGGATGTGCCCCATCACAACAGTCGTTGTCATGCTTAAGCCCATAGTTGCAGCCACTGTGTCAATTCATCTCCTTGAGGGTCTTCCTCTTTTTCGATGAGCCTCTACTTTACCAAGGATGATGTCCTTCTCTAGGGACTGATTCCTCCTGACACGTCCAAAGTACATGAGACGTAGCCTTGCCATCCTTGCTGCTAAGGAGCATTCTGGTTGTATTTCTTCCAAGACAGATTTGTTCATTTTTTTTGGCAGTCCATGGTATATTCAAAATTCTTCTCCAACACCACAATTTCTGTAAATATTAATGATTTAATAATACTCAGCAACACTGTAAATCGATATAACCATAGTAAACCAAACAGATCATAGCAGAGACCCAGGCCCTCTGGGGGTCCTTCTCTGCTCCTGGGCTCTGCTGACATGAGGAAGGCGATCTTCCTGCTCAGTTGTGCAGAAATGGGGGCTGGGGGTTAGAGTTGGGTCAATAGGACTTACTTGTACTGGACAGATGCTTTCCTCAAGTTCTTCCCAAGGCAGAGTGTGAGTGCCAGGTCTGAGAGAGAGAGGATGACAGAGCCCCAGTTGTACAGGAGCCTGGAGATCCAGTGATGTTCCTCATCCCTCTGCATTAGCCACTGAGAACCATACGACCACACAATACAAGGGCGCTGTAGTCCAGCAGGACTTGGGCTCTGGCTCTTGGCAGCTCTACTGCCCCTTGCCACCAACTCTGAACCTGTGGTGGGGAGACTGGAGGAATTAGCTTCCCACCTCCCACCTTCTCATTTCCTATTAAAAAAAAAAAAAAATCCTCTTCCTGTTCTGGTTTAGGGGCTCCAAATACAGCATTTCCTCCCTGACACACACAGGACAAAACTGCTACTGTATCCGAGTTTTGGAAGCTACAGATTTCTTTTCTTTCAAAGGTGATGGCAACACAGGGCACCTGCCCTTGGTCATTTGGGGTCCTACAGAACCTAGACCCTTAGCCTGTACAGACACTTTCTTTTTCCCATAGATTTTGGAAATATATGGAAAAGGTATTTTTGCACCTAGAGTCAAGAGATGGCTGCCAGGTCCTTGAGGAACAGTCCTGGGTTGTCAAAATGCTGAGAGGCTTATTTGGCATTTAAAAAAGTTTACACACATTTCATATAGGCAAAAAAAAAAAAAAAAAAAAACCCTTAAAATTACAAGCTGTCTAAAGTAAATGCTCTAAGAAATGGGAGGGGGAGTCTCTTCCCTTTTCAACAAGGAGAATTAAGCATCTCTTTCTAACTTCTAACTTCTATTTGCCTTTATAGAAAGTCTGCAAAATGACCTCAAATGAGCAGTGAGTTTTGGGGTTACATGAAAATTTTAGTGAGTAGGCAAATTCACAACACAGGATCTGTGAATAATGAGATCTTGAGAAATATGAGGTGTATAAGAGCCATAAAACCCTGTGTCATATCAATTCCCAGGGATTCAGCGATTACATTGCTGGGGAGCTCAGGTCTTACCTGCAACAGCAGACATTATGGGAAGAGCATACGTGAGACTGTTGCCATTGGGTTGTTGCAGTTTGTTAGTAAGTCCAGACAAGGAGAAATGATAAGACAGGTGATCCTGGGGAAGCCTCTCTGCTCTGTTACATGAAGGATGACAATCATTCTATCATACGCAAATAGAGCTAAACAACTTAGGGATGCTTCTGGGTTATGGATGTTCAGCTGCCTGTTTTTCCATGCTGTTGAATGTTCTCTCACAAATTCCCTACTTCTTATCTGCAACTCTCAGACCCTTATTTTTCACTCATAAGCTAAAAAGAGGGCCACATTTTAGTATCATGACTATGTGTCAAATGAACTTTTTCAGAACTAGCCTAAAAATCATGGTTCCCTAGCAAATGCCCAGGATTTCCAGGCAACTCATCTGCACATTGGAATCACCTAGAGATCTTTTAAACACCCCAAACCACGACCACACTCCAAACCAATTAATGCACAATCCCCAGGAATGGAGCATAGGCATCTGTACATTTTGAAATTCTACAAATGATTACAATGTGCTGACAAGTTTGGTTATCACTGTCCTCTGGAGTTCTGCACTTGTCATTTCCCCAACTGGGTAGGCATACCTAGTGACAACAGATAACAAAGATCCAAACCAAAACCTAAACCAAACCCACTGCCATCAAGTCAATTCCTACTCGTAGAGACTCTATAGGACAGATTAGAACTGCCCCATAGAGTTTCCAAGGAGCACCTGGTGGATCTGAACTGCCAACCTTTTGGTTACAGCTATAGCTCTTAACCTTTACGCCACTAGAGTTTCCAATAACAAAGATACGTTCTTTGAAATGACTGCTGTAGTGTCAATAATAGCCACTTGAGGGAGCATCTAGTTCACACTGCAATGATGTAATCCAAAGGATCACAGGGACTAGGGAAACCCAGAAGATGGGCTGATGACACAGTGTTGGCCCCAGTGGAGATAGTGCTGTCTGTGAGCTTTAAAGCACACCTACATTTATCCCAGGACGGGTAGGCTTTCCAGACAGAGGCTCACAAGTGCAATGAATGAGGTAGGATAGAATGGTGAAGTCTGGGGAGAAATTACAAGCAATTAGGTAATATTGGATCACAGAGATTGAGTGAGCAACGAGATGAGACTGAAGACAGTTTGGAATGAGAATTAATTAATGCCTTCCTAAAGGGCCTCCTATGTCACATCAAATAAGTTTGATTTTATTCCTAAAATGATTGAGAAAAGTCACAGTAACCAAATGATAATGTTCAGCTTTGTGTTTCAAACATATTCATCTAAAAGGCATATTGGGAAGAGTCTATTCTGAAGTAAAAAAGGCCGTTTAGCCTCCTGCTGTAGAAATATAGGTGAGAAATGAGAAAATGAAAATAAACCAAGATACAAAAAACACATTTCTGAAACATATGTGAAGCAGGAGTAACATTAATTTAGGAGCTATTTCCATACAGACTCACAGAAAAATAAATTGCTTAAAAAAAAAAGTTGCAGTTGAGTCAATTCGGATTCCTGGTGACCCTGTACGACAGAGTAGAACTGCCCCATCGGGTTTCCAAAGAGCTGCTGGTGGATTCAAACTTTGGCTAGCAGCCAAGCTCCTAACCACTGTGCCACCAGCTATCAAAGTGACTCTTTATACTACGACTTCAATTATGGGGAGATGATGATGTCCTGAAGTTTTGATGTGTGGAGTGAACAATGACATCACATGGGTCATTCAAAATTTGAAGTGACTATGTGGCACAGTGGTTAAGCATTTGGCTGCTAATCAAAAGGTCGGCAGTTCAGGTGCTCCTTGGAAACCCTATGGGGCAGTTCTACTCTGTCCTATAGGGTCTCTACCAGTCCGAATCAACTCAATGGCAATGGGTTTGGTTTGATTTTGGCCTATGTATCATCCAAGCTGAGGTTGCTAACAGTCAAATGGAAGAAAGAGAAATCAAATGATAACTCATCAGTATCTGTGTAGTTAAAACTTCGTTGATGAAAGCGTAAAAGGAAGAATGCATAAGTGAGAAAGAAGAGCATGCGGTCAACGATAGAATTCTGGAAAAGCCATACATTAAAAGACAAACTAAGGAAAATGAGATCACAAAGGGAACTCAAATGAGTCAAAAAATGAAGTAGAAAGAATAGTATGTGGCAAAATAAAAAAAGGAATGATGCCAAGTGTCCTCACTTTTACCAGCATTATATCCTTTGTCTTCATGTAAAAAAATTTTTTCTGGCATAGCTCCACTAATGATAACACCTTGGGGGTGGGAAGGGGGAGAGCCAGTGGCAAAGAAATGAGGAAGTTGCATTATTTGCTTAAAAAATGTTGTAACTACAGCCAAGGTGAGGCCTAGACTGGGAGTCATTCCTAGTGGCCACGGATTCAGGATTACATGAAATAATATGCTGTTATTAGATAATGGACACTGCACTGCTTTCAAGTCAGAAAATAGTATTTCTGTCTCCAACTCAACCCCTGATGTGTGTGATTGGGCAAATTTCCTCGTATCTCTTTGATTGCTTATTTTATGTTTGGATATAAACCCACCCACTGCCGATTCTTTAACATCTTGTGCCTCTCAGTTCTATAATTTGATGAGAATTAATTTCCTGTCTTTGATATTCATGTGAGGCTTCCTTAACGAAGACTGTAGTCGCCTAGTACATAATCGTCTTTGAGACTCCTGAACATTTCAAAGTTCAGGGGGCTCTGAAATCTACCGAATTGCCCATGTTGGAAAGAAACAAAACAAAAACAAAAACCCATTGCGGTGGAGCAGATTCTGACTCATAGCAACCCTATAGGACAGGGTAGAACTCTTCCATCGAGTTTCCAAGCAGCGCCTGGTGGATTCGAACCGTCGACCTTTTGGATAGGAGGGGTAGCCCTTAACCACTACTCCACCAGGCTTTTCTAAAAACCCTGTGGGGAGTACGCCTGACGAGGGGCACGGAGCCTCGAGGAGGAACGGGGCAAGCTCACTTTAAAGTCGCGGCCACCCTGGGTGCCTGCAGCAGGGGGCACGCGGGTTAGAGGTACCATGACGCCCGCGCCCCGCCGCCCTTGGGCACTGGAGGAAGGAGGAGGCATCGCGGTCCGACACCTGGCAGTGCGGAAGCCAACACACGGGCCCCAGGAGGGCGGCTCAAGGGAGAGCTGAGGAGTAAGTGGGCCGTCCGTAGCCCAGAACCCCGAACTCGTCCAGGGTTCCAACCTATTCCATGAGACTCACCCAAGAAGAAAAGCGTGTCAGCATGTTGGAAAACGGGATCTTAAATTCCTAGTTCACTCACCTGAGAAAATCAGAAAGGAGAGAACTTCGTGAAAAGAAGGGCAGAAATATACAGAAAACTGGAAAAGAAGGGAAATGTAATTGCTATTGGAAAGATGAGTAGCAATTGTTTCCTACAACCTAATCGGGGCAAAGATCATCCATACACTCATGTGTTTCTTTATCCCGTCCTCCCCACTCCCCAAAAGAGCCCAGTCAGTTTGCCTTTGAGTCAATTTGGACGATTCCCTCTCGTTTGTAAGTAGTCCATCTCGGAAGAGTTTAGGGAACACTCACAACCAACACTGTATTACCATAATGCTATTTGGAAGATAAATCACATTAATTGAAAGGGAGCAGCCTACAAGAGTCAAAAACAAAAAGGATGCGTATAAGAAATTTGTGTGATATTACTAGCCTTGCCCCTGGAAGATCAACACAATTTCTACATAGCTGTAGGGAAGTTTCCCGTATCAAGTGAAGCAGGACCTCAGCAAAAACGCCACTAATTTGATGTCACTTCTCAATAAATTTGTGGTAACATTCTTCAAACACCAGATAAGAACAGAGTGTGGAGGCTATTTTTTCCTACAGCATCCTATCCTTAAATCAGAAAACAAAACAAAACAAAACAAAACCTATTGCCCTTGATTCCAACTCATAATGACCCTGCAGGACAGAGTAGAACTGCCCCATAGGGTTTCCAAGGCTGTATATCTTTATGGGAGCAGACTGCCACATCTTTCTCTGGAGGAGTGGCTGCTGGGCTCTAACATTTGACCTTTCAGTTAGCTGACCAGCACTTAACCACTGCACCACTTATCTGTAGTTCTGCAGATATTAAAAATGGTATCCTTTCTGAAGAAAAAGGTGACTTGACTATATAACAAACCAATTTGATACATTTTTCTTTTATAGTATCACTTATTTGCTGGAATACTTATGTTCTTATAAGCAAGTCTTCTACTGATGATCTTATCTTTTATTGCCTTATATGTTCATCCAGATAAAAACAAAAAACAAAAAAAACCTGGTTGTTGTTAGGTGTCGTCAGGTCGGTTTTGACTCATAGCGACAACTGAATGAAACATAACCCAGTCCTGTGCCACCCTCCTGATTTTTGTTATGCTTGAGCCCATTGTTTCAGCCACTGTGTCAATCCATCTCATTGAGGGTCTTCCTCTTTTTCACTGACCCTTTATTTTACCAAGAATGATGTCCTTCTACGGGGACTAGTCCCTCCTGAAAACATATCCGAGGTATGTGAGATGAAGTCTCACTATCCTTGCTTCTAAGGAGCATTCTGGCTGTACTTCTTCCAAGAAAGATTTGTTCATTCCTTTCACAGTCCATGGTATATTCAATATTCTTCACCAACACCCTAATTCAAAGTGTCGATTCTTCTTTGGTCTTCCTTATTCATTGCCCAGCTTTTGAGTGCAAATGAGTCAATTGAAAACACCAGGGCTGGGGTCAGGCACACCTTAGCCTTTAAAGTGATGTCTTTGGTTTTTAACACTTTAAAGAGGTCTTTTGCAGCAGATTTGCCAAGTGCAATGTGTAGTTTCTTTTCTTGACTGCTGCTTTCATGGGTGTTGATTGTACATCCAAGTAAAATGAAATCCTTGATAACTTTAATCTTTTTCTCCATTTATTGGCCCAGTTGTGAGGATTTTTGTTTTTATGTTGAGGTGTAATCCATACTGAAAACTGTGGTCTTTGAGCCTCATTAGTAAGTGCTTCAAGTCCTTTTCACTTTCAGCAAGCAAGGTTGTGTCATCTTTTTAATGCAGGTTGTTAAGGAGTGTTCCTCCAATCCTAATTTCCCATTCTTCTTCATAGAGTCCAGCTTCTTGGATTATTTGCCCGGCATACAAATTGAATAAGTATGGTGAAAGGATACAACCCTGACGCACATCTTTCCTGACTTTAAATCTCGTGGCATCCCCATGTTCTGTTCCAACAACTGCCTCTTGATCTACGTACAGATTCCTCATGAGCACAATTAAGTGATCTGGAATTACCATTCTTCACAATGTTATCCATAATTTGTTATGATCCACACATAACAAACTAGTGTCTCTTATAAAAATAGATTGCTGTTTATTCTTCTTTAGTCAAATATGAAAAAAAAAACCTGGTAAATTGCATGAGTTTATATTAATTCCAATTGTTGGCATATGTGTATGGTCTCATTTTACTATCTTAATTTTGAAAGTTAATCTTTACATCACTTTTTTAAAGTGATGGTGATATCATCCCCCAAGCAAGACAAGCAAGCTTTCAATTGTGTTTCCCCTTTCTACAACTTTGTTGTGTTAATATTGTCAAAAATGTAAATTTTGAGTATATACATACATTTGTATACACACGCATATGTGTATATACAAATGTATGTATATGTATATATATATGTATATAAAAAACCCAAACCAAGCCAAACCCACTGCCGTTGAGTCGATTCTGACTCATAGCGACCCTATAGAACAGAGCGGAACTGCCCCATAGAGTTCCTGAGGAGGACCTGGCGGATTCGAACTGCTGACCTCTTGGTTAGCAGCCGTAGCACTTAACCACTATGCCACCAGGGTTTCCACCATATATATATATAAGAAATATATACACATACATATATTCTTTTTCTTTGCTTTGATCTTAGGTTTTTTTTTTTTTTTTTTGACGACAATGAACTTTGTGAAGGCATTGGTCATCCCTGTTTCTCATATTTTTGTAGAATCCTATGGATTTTGTGTTATTTCAGAACTGATATTTGAGAACCTTAAAATTGTTATTGAAATATATCTTTGCCTGGCAAAACTTTTTTATCTAGTATGCTTGATAAACAGAAGCCCTGGTAGCGCACAGTGGTTAAGTGCTTAGCTGCTAACTGAAAGGGTGGTGAATTTAACCCACCAGCCACTCTGCAGGAGAAAGATGTGGCCGTCTACGTTCATAGATTGCAGCCTTTGGAAACCCTATGGGGCTGTTCTACTCTGTCCTCGAGGGTTGCTATGAGTGGGAATCAACTCAACTGTAGCGGGGTTTTTTTTTGGGGGGGGCGTAATTGATAAAAGCTTTATTATGCCCTCATATTTAAATGATAATTTGTGTACAGAATTTCATGCTTAAATTTATTTTCTTTTAGTAATTTAAACATTATTCGAGTTTTCTCTTGTATCCAGCATTACTTTAACAAGGTCAAGGTCTTAGGCTAGTCTAATTGTTGTTCCTTTGAGGCAATCTTCTCTTTTTCTCTGAGAGTTTGTATACATTCTTGTTGTCTTTAATATTGTTAAATTTCACCACAAGATGTTTAGATATGGAGTTTAGATGTAAGTTTTTCCTTTTTTCTTCCATTTTGTACCTTATAGGCCATTTCATCTGAAGTCTTTCATCTTTCACTCTGGGATTTTTTTTGCCCATACTTCTACACCTATCTGCCCGTATTTCCTCTCACCTACCTACACTTTTTTGGTCCTAGTACTACTTTTTAGATGTTGGCACTCTTCACACTATCTTCCACATCTTTTAACCTTTTTCTTGTGTAAGTTAAAAAACATCTATGTTCTTTCCTGATTGCCTAAGGAAAATTTTCATTCAGGTTTTTCAAAGCGCTAATTCCTTCCGTACCTGCATCTGTTTTACATTCTTTCCACATATTGTTTTCCTTATTTTAAATATTATATATTTCAAACCTAAAATTTCTACCTGCTAATTTGGATGTGTTTGTTCTTTGTTTAGTGTTTCTAATAGTTTTTTTTTTTAGCCCTTTCTTTGCTATGGTCTAGGATCTGATATAATTTCACTTCCAGATGGCTGTTTAAATCCCTCAGTCCTGATAATTTTTAAAGCTGAATGTGTCATTTGGGATTAAAACGTGAATGATTATTGTGAATGGTTTGGGAAAAGGAGAAGTAGAGGCATACATGTCTGGCATCCTAGATGATTTAAGTCTGGGGTTCAGAGAGATGGGATAGAAAACAAAAAATACCCAGGAGATATGGTTAAAAACAATTTGACCAAATTCAAATTGGTCCTAAGTATACCTTGATTGAATTGATGACTTATTTGGACAAATAATATCCGACAATATCAGGCTTCATACTTACCTTTCAGAATTGATTTCCCCTTCCATCTAAAAATTTTATTTCAAAATGAGTTTCCAACTTGTAGTTATCTGAATGTATCTAAAAATAGTATATTATTAGGAAAAGCCTAAATTAATAAAACTCTTAAATAAAGTGTTAGCTTTACAAAACAGTACATAAATATGACTGAATTATGGATTTTTTGGATGTGTGGATATGTCCCAGCATCCAGCTACCCGAGATGGCTCTAGCACCAACAAAACCAGCTCTCAGGCTAGGTAGGTACAGAAGACCTTCTCGCCAGCTTGGAGCAAGCTCCGCCTCTGGAGAAATCGCGCCTTTTCATCCAGGCAGCAGGGCAGCAGTGGGAAGGCATTATCTGTGGTCCCAGCCTGGGGACAATGAAGGGGTTCTCCAGGACGGCAATGCTTCAGACTCAGGCTCTCAGGAACGTGGGGTTCGGTGCGGGCTCCTCACTCTCAAGGACTTGATCTCAGGAGGGTCCAAGGAAAGGCCTTCGCGTCCCTCAGCCAGGAAGGTTTCCCGGGGAGACTTTAGGGCGTGAAATGAGCAGCTCTCTAGGAATTTACAGTCCTGTCCGGAGCGACTGGCGGTGCCAAGGGGTCCTGGAGGCTCTTGAAGGAGATGGTGGTGCTGGAAGGTGGTGGTCCGGGTGTTCGCACAGGTACGTGACCTGCCGGCGGCGTCTGTGCCTGGACTCAGATGCGGGAAACCTGCGGGGACCGTGGGTCAGATGGGGACCCGGCAGAGCTTTGTGGCCGAGATCCAGGCGCTCCCTGCTCAGGCCCGTGGCTGCCCTGGAGCCTAAACCTTAACAGTCCCCCGTGCCCACCTCCAGAGCTCGCCTCTAAGACCCTGAGGCCCAGGCGGGCTGCTTCACCCAGCGCCTCCCGCAGGGAAGGCGCGGAGGGAGACCAGGCCCACACGGTGGGTGTTGCTTGATGAGTGCTGAAGGAAAAGGGGCGGCGGCGTGGCCCCCAAACTGCTCCCCTTCACCCTGAGACTCTGAGTCTGCACCCTTCAGCTCCAGTGCTAGCATTCCCAGGGACCCAAGCCTGGGCTGCCCTCAGCGCTTAGATGAAAGAGCAGCTGGGCCAGGAAAGGTGGGAATGAGAATCCCTTTGGGTTGAAATTGTGGCACTGGAGTTTCTCCTGGTGTTTCTCAGTGCTGGGGATAGACACTGGCTTTAGAAGTTGTTGATCTATGGGTCTGCTTTACAATAATATATTTCCATATTGCCAAATTCATTAGATACCAGTGTTCACAGTATACTGCAGGTGACAAATATTTTATACTTAATCAACCAATACACCATTTTATAAACTATTGTCTCATGGGCAGCAGGGCAAAGGAGGCTGGAGATTCAAAGATAGTAGAGAATATTCTATCTGGCCTGGAGGGGCTTACAGTTTACTGAAGGCCAAAGAGACCAAAACATTTCAGTTTAGTGAGTTAGCACTGACTTGGAGGCAGCTATGAGAGGCCCTAGAATGAAAAGAGGGATTCCTACCTGTAGGAAATGAAGCTTTCTCATTGAGAGAAGTGGGAGGAGAGAGGGTGTCAGGTAGTCACTTTTTTATGGGATGAGAAAGAGTCAAAACTGCACTTGGGTTGGGATTTTTGTACCTAATTAAAATGGACCTTGGCTGTTGAATATTCTGTATTTTTCAAAGCAAAGAGTGAGTTTTACTGTTTATTCTAGTAATTATGTGGTTTAAGATAACTGTGACAATGTCAGTACTAAGAAAGCTCTGTGCTCTTGCATTAACCCATTAAAAAAATGGATCAAACAGCCAGGTATTCTTTTACGTTCAGCTGGCTTAGAAATCAAATGATAGACACAGCATAAAGATTGCACAGTATTTCAGGAGAGTTGTTTTTATTTAAAGAAAATCAAATCAAATTCCTGCACTTAACATTATCACACTTTTAAGAATAATACAACCAGTAGTCTAATAATAAATGTAAATGAGGTTAAAGATAAGCAAGTCGGCACCAGGAAAGGGTCTCAGGTATTAGCATTCTCAGACATGGGCAAGTTTCTAAACTGTCCCTAATCCTTGGGGTCCACAGCAAAGGAAAGGCCTGAGAGGGGAAGAGAAGGAACATGAAAGCAAACTACGAATGAGGGTACCATTATTCACATTAACAAAGCTCACTACACCGAGTTCATAATCCAGAAACACCCCTACGTGTCCTAGAGGTCTTTCTACATACTGAGGTAAGAGTGGGGATGAGGTAAAGAGACTGTACTGATTGTTCTCTTTGACACAAAAAAGTAGAAAAATTCCCTCGGAGCTAACCAGCATGTCGTTGCTCATTGTCCAAGAATCATTACAAAGTCCAATAACCCAGTTCCAACAGTGCCCCACATCCACCTCCCAGTAATATTTGCCAGATATAAAGGTCTGGGCTCCCCAGGCAAGGAAACTCTTAGATCTTGTTGAATTGGGGTCCACATCGAGATGATCACCGCTAAAGGGCACACGTCTCAGATCTTCAAACACGGGAACATGGCAAGTGACTATTTCATGGTCCAACGAAATATACACTGCAGAAAGAAAAACAAAGAAAACAGTTACCAAGTCCTGAAGGAAAGGGGCTTTACACAGTGTCTTACTTTTGGTGGCATATTTCATTTGGATGATTATGATTGATTACTGTGTAGATACCCCAGTAACACAGTGCTGTGGAATCGATTCCGACTCATAGCGACCCTATAGGACAGAATAGAACTCCCCCACAGAGTTTCCAAGGAGTGCCTGGCAGATTTGAACTGCTGACCCTTTGATTAGCAGCTGTAGCACTTAACCACCACACCACCAGGTTTTCCAGCTTATTAGAACGTATCATATTTGGCTTTTCCTCAGATTTTATTTAGCTTTTTCTAAAATGGAAATTTTGATTCTAAAAGTTTCCTGAAATGAAACCATAGATGCAGTAATGGAGAAAAAGGACCCGGAGGTGCTATTGCACCAAAGGGCTGTCTGTTATCTTGGAAACCAGTGAGCCTGTTTATCAATCCAGTGATGGGCCACGAACTGATCTCTGGGTTCACTGGCTGGGGCACGTGCAGCTGCACCAACTCACTCCTGCAAAGAAGAAGACTCAGTTACTGTTACTGGGCCCAGAGTTTTCATCCCAGTGATTATGTCAGTGTTCCACTAAAGATGCTTCCTCAGGATCCTCAAAATTATGTTCCCTGAATGGGGGAGGTGCTGCAAATGGCAATTTATTTTCTGAAAATAAGATCTAATCCCACTAAAATCGAATCTGCCATTCAGTCCTGGTATACAATTACATCTCAGTCATGACTGTTTCTGGTTACTTCCTCCCAAGTACAGGGGTTGGGTGTGAAAAATGACCTGATGACCAGGAGGACATACTGCACAAGACCGCTGTGGTTTTTAATCCACACCAGTCACCCCTGACATGTGTTCATACTTGTGAAAATCATAAGCAGCAATGGAATTGTCAGCATACAACTTCTATGTAGACACCTGCAATTAACACCACCACCCCGCTTCTTCTTAGGCTAGACAACCAAGCCTTCTCTACCTTTTCAGAAAGATAAGTAGACTCTGAGATTATATTATTATAATAAATAAATTATGCTCCCACTCAGTATAATCACTGTCACAATTCTTACAACTAAAATATAGGTGCAAGCTTACCTTTTCATCACGTCTGTGAAATGCTGCAAAAGAATAAAGAAAGTTTTAGTATTTATTTAACAAGATTCATAGTGTTCTCACATAAAACCGTAATCCAACGGATAGGGTAACCCAAACATGATGGCAGTGTTTATCAAAGACATGGAAACAGAATAAGAAAATATATTGTATACATTCCCAAATTTGTTAATACTGTCAAATCAAGATACAAATGTAAATGTATTAAAATAAGGCTCTCCATTGTAGTTTTTCAGTCATTGAATGCATATTAGGAGAATTTTTAGAAGAGCACTTTCTCTGGGGTGGTAATGCCTACTTTTTTTACAAAGCTTCACTGCTTCTGAATGAGGCAAGATTGACCCTTGATCTGCAGTATTACCTGGATAGACAGTATCCTTATCGTGTCATCAGAGAGCAGATTCCAAGCCAATGATGGAAGACAAAGAGAATGTGGACATCATTCCGAAGCAACACCTTGACTCCCCTTCCTTTGTCCTTACCTGGAGCAGTTCCATGTCTGGTTTATGGCACATTTCCTTCAGCTCCTCATACATTCCCCGTAGGAGTTTCCCCTTCAGGGCCATAGTGTTTTCACTTTCCTGGAGTTGTTGAAAAATCTCTTTGCTTTCCTTTTCTAGCCTCTCTAAATATTTTTGCTCTTCTTCATAGAGCAATAGATGCACCTTTCGATATTCAGCATGGATCATCTTCCTGCGTAGATTCACATAACCCTGAATTGGTAGTGAATACATGGAATATTTACTAGGTTGTCTTCGTCCATGTCTTCTAAGCTACTGTTTTGTCTTCTGCCAATTTGCTATGTTTATTAAACCAAAAATTTGGGGGTTTCTTTTGCTTTTTTTCTTTTCTTCCACTTCATTATTTCTTTAATTTCAACAATAGTAATATCTCCAACCACTTTCCTCAAATGTCCACATTTTCTTTTAAAAAAGGAAGTTTTGGTTTTATACTTAATTGTCTTATATAATATACTGCTGTTACCGTGTGCCATTGAGTCTATTCTGACTCATTGAGACCCTATGAGGCAGAGTAGAACTGCCGATAGTACTTTCAAGGCTGTGATCTTTACAGAAGCAAATTGCCACATCTTTTTCCAGTGGAGCAGCTGGTGAGTGCAAATCTTCATCCTGTTGGTTAGCAGGTCAGAGTTTAACCATTGTGTCACCAGGGCTCCTATACATGTAACATACTAAAACCTACTTACTACTAAGAGTTTCTAGTCTCCTTTATCCTCATAGAGTAACTCTTCACTTTCAAGAATAGCCAATATTATATCATAGGATAAGATGTAACCTTTCTAAAAATTTTACCACCAGGTCCACAAATTGCATACTACCCAGAACCTTGTCTATCTCTATGTGTTCAATTTGCTCTTTTTATCCAAGGTCACACATGCCACTTAGCCAACTTCCATAGGGTCCTTAGAGGCATTGTTCAACAGACAACCCCCTTTCAGTATTCATTCCCTCCATCTTATGTTCAGTTTGTTTCCTTACTTTCCTCTCAACTTTTCAAATATGCTTTATTTACGCCGATTGTCTTCAAACAAATCAAAACATCTAATATTGACCACATGTGTATATTTACTGTGCTTATTTGTGAAACTCTCGATCTTTCATCAGTTCAATGAAATCTCTCTTCCATTCCCAACACTTTACTGAAACCAGACTTTTCATCTCATCAAGATCCTCCTTTGTTGAATCCAAACATTTATTTCCATATTACTAAGGCTTCCCTTACAGTTTACCAACGCTTCCTTGTATAAAACCGATGTAACTAGTCTTTGAACAAATCCTTTGGTGGTTTTCCTCTATCAGTCCACTTTTACCAGCTCCCCTTTCCTAGCCGGACACATCAGCACAGGGAGTCCTCAAGTTATTTTTTTTCTTCCACCTGAAAACTTTTTTCTCTCTAAAAATTCTCATCGTGTGGTATCATCTACTCCAAAACCTAGAATATGCTGATGATAGTGAAATATCCCGGTCCAGACTCAATCATTCTCATCCAATTGCTTACTACATATTTCAACTTGGATAGCTCACAAAATCTTAAAAGCTAACACGTCTCAACCTAAATTTATTATCCCACCAAATCCAACCCAGCTTCACCTCCTCTATTACTAACCTCAGGTTGCCTCAGTTTCAAAGCCAAATATGTCTCTCATTCTTGATTTTACCCTTTTAACATTGTACCTCAAACAGATCACTATTTTCTGGTATTCTCTATCAAGAATCTCTCTTGAATCCTTTCACTTCCCATTGTTGGTGATCAATTTATTTCTGATCTTTTCTATAAGGATTCTTGCAACTACTTCTACTTGCTTTCTTGTCTTACATTTTGAAATTTTCCAACCCTGTCTCTCTAAACTGCAGACTGAATGAACTTTACAAAAAATAATCATGATCATATTTGTTTATTTAAAATCCTTCAGAGGCTTTTATTTGTACTTGGAATATATATGAACTTATTAGTATATGCTAGGTGAACATGCAGTATATGGCATGAACTTATCTTTGTCTCTTAATCTGTGACTCGATTGATCCTCTCTCTTTATACACTCCTGTCATATTAAACTTAAGGCTCCCCAATAAGCAAGCAGTCTGTCTCCTTTTTTTCTGTCTCCTTGAGTCTGGTTCATTCCACGTGCAATTCCATTCACCCGGCATGCTTATGTTACTATATTTCTCATAAATAAGTCACACTCAAATTTCACATCAGAACTCAGGGCCTTTACAATAGAGAAGGAAAGGCAAGTTTGGGGCCAGAAAATACATTTAGTTTGAGACATGTTCAATTTCATTCTCTCTACCAGATAGGTACCTGCCTCTGTTTCTAACCTCTTAGAAGCCAACAGATATTATGATTTTAGCTCAATTTTTTACTGTGTAAATACAATGTGTCCTAAGATGTTTCTGAGGGAAAGAGTCCCTTACTTACCTCCCAAGTTCTGATTTTGTTGGTTTCTCTGTTAAGATTTCTCTGATTTTCTTGTGTCTTTTCCCATACGGCCCTCATTTGTTTGAGGAGCTTTTGCTGCAAAAAAAAACCATGAAGGTGGGCATTAAAGAAGCTAATATTGAAGATATTGGATCCACTGATGGAGAGGGGCAGAAATGTGAAGTAAATGAGCACTGAAGAGCTCAGAGGAGCTCCTGCATTTTCACTGCTTAATTGTCAAATCTTGGAAACTTTTTTCTAACAGTAGAATAAAGATCTTATCGTGTTAAGGGTCTTCTACCACTGAGATATCTGGCCCTCAAATTTTATGTCCCCTGACCAATTTTCCTAACTGAATCTTCTTTCAGATTTAGTTGTCTGATGCTAGTTCTTGCTTCCTTCTCTTGTAGTTTTTAGCTATAAACCAGTGTTTCTAAATGGATTTCATTAGATTAGGCTGTTGGCAATCATGGTTAGAGTTACTAATAACGATAAATGGAATTTAACGATTTGTTCACCTCAGTCTTACAATGGATTATCGTAATTCCAACCACCACCAACATCATCATCATTATTAACACTAGTTGTAAGATGTTAAATGGTAAGAATATAAGCTATATAAGATTGGTGACAATTTTTCTTTCCTGATTTATCCCTAGTGACTAGCATGTAAACCCAAACCAAACCCATTGCCACCGAGTCGATTCCAACTCATAGTGACCCTATAAGACAGAGTGGAATTGCCCCATAGTGTTTCTAAGGAGTGCTTGGTGAATTCCAACTGCCCACCTTTTGGTTAGCAGCCATAGCTCTTAACCACCATGTCACCAGGGTTGGTGACTAGCATATAAAACTCAGTAAATATGTATGTTACATGAATGAATAATAATTATGTTCACTTTCTTCTTCCTAGTCTCTCAGGTATAGGATGCCCCAGGTTCAACCTCCTTTGACATCCATTGCTTACCCGGTATTCCTCAGCAGTCCAATCAATGGAACAGTGTCTGTGAGCCTTGTGCTCCTTAGACTTGCAGCAGAGCAAGCAGAGTATGTCTTTGACAACTTCACAGAAGAAGTTCTTTGTTTTCATGTGTATCCCACACATCTGTTGTGCAGAACTTGGTAAATAGGAGAGTCTTGCTCTTCTGGCGAGGAACACTTGTGTCTTCAAAACTATGTTGGTTTTAAAGTTCATTTCATATGATGATTCCATGCACACGGGGCAGCAAGGAGGATTTGGGGCTTCCTCCCAGCGGATACAGAGACAGGGCCTGCAAAAGCTGTGCCCGCAGCCTATGGTGACTGGATCTATGAAATACCTCATGCAGATGGAGCAGAAGAATTCATTCTGGAGGAAGTTGGAATACTTGTTTCTGAGAAGAGAAAAGAAAAAAAAAAGACAGAAAATTATTTTCTAATGTTTTTTTAAAGAAGTGTGTTGTCAAAATTCTCAACAGTACTCCTGAGCGTGAGATTAGTATTAATATGTTATATAAGGCAGAAAACAGATGCTGGGGAACAGAGATTCTTCATGATCTTCAGCTAAAGCTAATTTTTCAACCATGGTCTTTACCACCATGGTTCCAGATCCCTAGTAAAATTCCATTTTTGTTTATTTATGTCGTCTACTCTAAATGGACATGGGAATCGGTAATTCACTTCCAATTCCCACCAACAGAGAGTGGGTCCTATTTTATGTAACATAATCGTAATGGTCCTTCTGTCAGTGACTGGTTATAAGGGTCATTTCAGTCTGTTTTCCGCAGTATGATATGGAAGGATGACTATTAGGAGAATTCTACAAGAGGTTTCCTTGCTTCTAAAAAGAAACTCTGTCCAGAGACAACTGCCTCTGGACGGTGTTTGTATATGATGCCTGGAACTGACATTTTGTGACACAATGTTCACAAGCCTAGAGTCAAAAGCAAACACCCTGAAGATAACAGAGAATTGAAAGAACCTGGGTCTTTGACAATGTCCTGGAGGCACTAAATAAACCATCTTAGGAGATGACAGTAAATGTAAGGTGACTTATGGAAATAGAAAATTATTTTACAACCACCATAATAATTTATTGGGGCAAGAATCATCGGTTGCTGTGAAAATCATTGGGTGAAAAAGTATTACCTCCAACAACTCCTTGTTAATAAGTACCTCACTTTTAAGCACCATCAAGTAATATATTGAATTCATTTTTTTAAATAAAGAAATACGTGCTTTCTGTTAAAATAATTTATGACTAAAAGTTTTGCTTTAATTGCTGGGCTATCGTCATCTGAGAAATTGAATGGGAAGAGCAGCATATTTCCAGGACTGAACTCTTATTGTTTGGTCCTTGAAGTAAACAATTGCTTTACTGAATAATCATAAACCCAGATTTAATATACCACTTTAAAAAATGGGTAGCAATGTGGTAAGCATAACTGTAGGTATATTTAGAAATTAACATTTGTGAGATAATTTATGAACTTGTGCATTGAGAACCATAAAATCTTAAGTGACATCAGATATAAAGCCATTTACATAAAGCTAGGATGCCTGAAATATGAAAGACGGTTTGAGGGACATGGGAAAAGTTTAAACTAGCTCTCTGTGGAATAGATAAGGCACTGGCCAAGAAGTCATTATTAATGTGGTATTATCTATATTGACAACATTAATGATGATAACTTTAAACGGATAGTAGAAGCCGATATTTATTGTTTATAGGCATTTCTCTGATCCCTTTAATCTGGGTTACCTATTCTAATCCTCCCAATGATACTATTCATTCATTTTCTATCCTTACCAACACTTTATAATGAGAAATCTTGACACAGTGTGAATGAATTACTTGTCTAACATCATACATCAAATTAAATTACTGTTTCAGTATTCAACTGTAGGTCTTATTGAAAGCAAAAAAAAAATTCTAATTTTAGTGTCCAATATTAACATTAAATCAATCAACATTTATTGATATCCACATTTTATAGACAGTATTTTTTTTTTTTAATCTCTTGTGCAGATACAATGGTAAATAAGACAGTATTCTGGTACTCAGTGGCTCACAGTTTTGTGGGTGATAAAAAATAAGTAAAAAAAAAATAAAAAGGAATTGTTGGGTGAATTCAGAGAGCCCTCACATATCTATCACTTGTTTACATTCAACATTGTTAGTTTTCTGCAGTCCTCGATAGTTTCCAAACACTTTATAATCCATGTCTGAAAACTAAAATTCATATCTGAAAACTGAAGAGACATCATTTTAAACATTCTTGAAGTTTTCAAGGATTTCATTTTCCTTGGATCCACAAACAACACCCATCGAAGCAGCGGTCAAGAAATCAAACGATGTATTGCATTGGGCAAATCTGCTGCAAAGACCTCTTTCAAGTATAAAGAGCAAAGAAGATGTCATCTTGAGGACTAAGGTGCGCCTCACCCAAGCTACGGTATTTTCACTCACCTCATATACATGCTAAAACTGAACATTGAATAAGACAGACCAAAGAATCGATGCATTTGAATTGTGGTGTTGGCAAAGAATGTTGAATATACCACGGACTGCCAGAAGAACAAACAAATCTGTTTTGGGAGAAGTACAGTCACAATTTTTCTTGGAAGGAAGGATGTAGAGACTTTGTCTGACGTACTTTGGACATGTTATCAGTAGGGAATTGTTAAGGAGAAGGATGTCATGCTTGTAAAGTAGAGGGTCATCAAAAAAGTAGAAGAGGAGGCGGGGCCAAGATGGCAGACTAGGTAGACGCTACCTCGGGTCCCTCTTGCAAAAAAGACTCGGAAAAACAAGTGAATCGATCACATACATAACAATCTACAAATGCTGAACTACAAACACAGATTTAGAGACGGAGAATGAACAAATATGGGGAAGCAGCGACGGTTTTCAGAGCCTGGAGCTGGCGTCCCAGTCAGGTAACCTTGGCACCGGGCTTAGGTCTGGGTCCAGGGGAGATGAACTTAAAATCTTGTGACGGCGCGAACAAGGGGGGCAGCCCTACCCCCCACACTGACCCTGGGAGGGGGCCCAGCCGGTCCACACGGGCGGCGTGGCGACGCGGCTGGTGGGAGAAGTCCCTGGGAGGCAGTGACTGGTTTTGGAGCCGGGAGTGCAGCGTCCCAGCTGAGGAAACTTGGCGCCGGGCTTTTGACTGGGTGCTGTCACGGCGCAAGTACGGGGCGCAGCCCTATTCCCTTGAACTAACCCCGGGAGGGGGCCCAGCCAGTCCACAGTGGCGGCGTGGTGACACGGCTGGCGGGAGGAGAAGTCCCCAGGAGGCAGCAACTGATTTTGGAGCCGGGAGTGCAGTGTCCCAGCAGGGGAACCTTAACGCGGGGCTGTGGATTGGCTACGGAGGATCTG
This sequence comes from Elephas maximus indicus, assembly GCF_024166365.1. Taxonomy (NCBI): domain Eukaryota; kingdom Metazoa; phylum Chordata; class Mammalia; order Proboscidea; family Elephantidae; genus Elephas; species Elephas maximus. Next base: position 31,331,854 of record NC_064825.1, read on the forward strand.
ACCAGGGCTTCAGCGGAACAGACCCTCGGGGGCAATCTCCACACAGCCAGCACACATAGGCGACACGCCCCTCGGGAATCTCAGATAAAATAGTCATTCCAAGCAAGAAAAGCAACTTTGGCTATATTCCGAGGTGCTACTCTCCTATTTCTCTGAACCCTCCCTCACCTTCCCAGATGGCTTCATTAACATTGGAATTTCCTGAGCCAGAGGGAGAATGGCTCCGGATCCGCAGAGGCTTTGCTTTTCCCTTTTTTTTTTTTTTTTTTTGGTCTTTTCTTAACCCATTCTTCCGGCCTGAGAGAAGGAACCACAAAACACCCAGGGACCAGACATCCATCCCTAACTGGACTAAAAACACAGAACCAGCTACAGCCAAGCATATATGATCCAAATCTCGGACTTTCATCCTTACAGGGAACAAGGTGGCGGTTAAAATCCAAAGGCAGTTCTGATAGGGATCTGACTGCATTCTATTTTTAGTGGATTTTCCCAGGTCTGATATCTCTGCTTATTCAACAGAGCCCTAACTGACCCACAACAGGGAACTGAGGGCTGAAGCTCCCCCCCAGACCACCTAGCCCCTTTCCTTAGAGGTCTAAGGAGGGTGACACCTACCCATTAGTAGAGGTACTTGCATTGGGGCCCCAAGGTACAGCTGCAGTGCCCTCCCACCATGGTGCTATAGGAATAGAGACACACCTACCTCACTGACACTTGGGGGAAGCCTGTCAGCATCCTGCCCCCCTGGAGGGTGGACCCCAGCTGCTAATAGAATCTGGTGCACACAACTATCACCCCTACTTCTCGAGGTGGATAGGTGTTAGGGTGCAGCACACACTTGATGACCCAAAATCAGATTCTACTCAAGAATAGTGAGTAGACTCAGGCATATGTATCTGGCAACAGCCCAAACCAGCTGGTAATAAGTCATAAGTAAGTCAAGGGCTACAGCAAACAACACAGCACAATCTAGTAGCCCATCCATGTATACTGAAAGAAAACAAAACAAGATAAGACTCAGTGAGCAATTATAGAATAAACCACTTCTAAAAAAATAAATATATATATATATATATTTTTTATATCTTAGTGATGGCTCGGAGACAGCAATTCATATCAAACCACATAAAGAAGCAGACCATGACAGCTTCTACAACCCCCGAAAGAAAAGAATCAAAATTTTTTTCCAAATGAAGGTACAATCCTGGAATTATCAGATACAGAAAGTAAAAAACTAATTTACAGAATGCTTCAAGACATCAGGGATGACCTCAGAAATGAAATAAGGGAAACTGCAGGAAAAGCCAAGGAACACACTGATAAAACAGTTGAAGAACTCAAAAAGATTATTCAAGAACATAGTGGAAAAATTAATAAGTTGCAAGAATCCATAGAAAGATAGCATGCAGAAATCCAAAAGATTAACAATAAAATTACAGAATTAGACAATGCAATAGGAAGTCAGAGGAGCAGACTCAAGCAATTAGAATGCAGACTGGGAAATCTGGAGGACCAGGGAATTAACACCAACATAGCTGAAAAAAAAATCAGATAAAACAATTTAAAAAAATGAAGAAACCCTAAGAATCATGTGGGACTCTATCAAGAAGGATAACTTGTGTGTGATTGGAGTCCCAGAACGGGAAGGAGGACAGAAAACACAGAGAAAATAGTTGAAGATCTGCTGAAAAAAAACTTCCCTGACATCATGAAGACGAAAGGATACCTATCCAAGATGCTCATCGAACCCCATTTAAGATTGATCCAAAAAGAAAAACACCAAGACATATTATCATCAAACTTGCCAAAACCAAAGATAAACAGAAAATTTTAAAAACAGCCAGGGATAAAAGAAAGGTCTCCTTCAAGGGAGAAACAATAAGAATAAGTTCAGACTACTCAGTAGAAACCATGCAGGCAAGAAGGCGATGGGATGACATATAAAGAGCACTGAAGGAGAAAAACTGCCAGCCAAGGATCATATATCCAGCAAAACTCTCTCTGAAATATGAAGGCGAAATTAAGATATATATAGATAAAAACAAGCTTAGAGAATTTGCAAAAACCAAACCAAAGCTACAAGAAATACTAAAGGAAATTGTTTGGTCAGAAAACCAATAACATCAGATACCAGCACAACACAAGGTCACAAAACAGAACATCCTGATATCAACTCAAATAGGGAAATCACAAAAACAAATTAAGATTAATTAAAAAAAATGCTCATAACAGGGAATCATTGAAGTCAATATGTAAAAGATCACAATAATCAAAAAGAGGGACTAAATAAAGGTGGCATAGAAGTGCCATATGGAGAGGGATACAAGGCAATATAGGACAATACAAGTTAGGTTTTTACTTAGAAAAATAGGGGTAAATATTAAGGTAACCACAAAGAGGTATAACAACTCCATAACTGAAGATAAAAGCCAAGAAAAACGTAACGGCTCAGCAAACATGAAGTCAAACACTACGAAAATGAGGATCTCACAATTTACTAAGAAAAACGTCTCAGCACAAAAAAGTAAGTGTAAAAATGAAATGGTCAACAACACACATGAAAAGGCATCAAAATGACAACACTAAACACTTATTTATCTATAATTACGCTGAATGTAAATGGACTAAATGCACCAATAAAGAGACAGAGAGTCTCAGATTGGATAAAGAAACACGACCCGTCTATATGCTGCCTGCAAGAGACACACCTTAGACTTAGAGACACAAACAAACTAAAGCTCAAAGGATGGAAAAAAATATATCAAGCAAACAATAAGCAAAAAAGAAGAGGAGTAGCAATATTAATTTCTGACAAAATAGACTTTAGACTTAAATCCACCACAAAGGATAAAGAAGGACACTACATAATGATAAAAGGGACAATTGATCAGGAAGACATAACCATATTAAATATTTATGCACCCAATGACAGGGCTGCAAGATACATAAATCAAATTTTAACAGAACTGAAAAGTGAGACAGACACCTCCACAATTATAGTAGGAGACTTCAACACACCACTTTCGGAGAAGGACAGGACATCCAGTAAGAAGCTCAATAGAGACACAGAAGACATAATTACAACAATCAACCAACTTGACCTCATTGACTTATACAGAACTCTCCACCCAACTGCTGCAAAGTATACTTTTTTTTTTCTAGCGCACATGGAACATTCTCTAGAATAGACCACACATTAGGTCATAAAACAAACCTTTGCAGAATCCAAAACATCGAAATATTACAAAGCATCTTCTCAGACCACAAGGCAATAAAAGTAGAAATCAATAACAGAAAAACTAGGGAAAAGAAATCAAATACTTGGAAACTGAACAATACCCTCCTGAAAAAAGACTGGGTTATAGAAGACATCAAGGAGGGAATAAGGAAATTCCTAGAATGCAACGAGAATGAAAATACTTCCTATCAAAAGCTCTGGGACACAGCAAAAGCAGTGCTCAGAGGCCAATTTCTATCGATAAATGCACACATACAAAAAGAAGAAAGAGCCAAAATCAGAGAACTGTCCCTACAACTTGAACAAATAGAAACTGAGCAACAAAAGAATCCATCAGGCACCAGAAGAAAACAAATAATAAAAATTAGAGCTGAACTAAATGAATTAGAGAACAGAAAAACAATTGAAAGCATTAACAAAGCCAAAAGCTGGTTCTTTGAAAAAATTAACAAAATTGATAAACCATTGGCTAGACTGACTAAAGAAAAACAGGAAAGGAAACAAATAACCCGAATAAGAAACGAGAAGGACCACATCACAACAGACCCAGCTGAAATTAAAAGAATCATATCAGATTATTACGAAAAATTGTACTCTAACAAATTTGCAAACCTAGAAGAAATGGATGAATTCCTGGAAAAACACTACCTACCTAAACTAACACATTCAGAGGTAGAACAACTAAATAGACCCATAACAAAAAAAGAGATTGAAACGGTAATCAAAAAACTTCCAACAAAAAAAAGCCCTGGACCGGACGGCTTCACTGCAGAGTTCTACCAAACTTTCAGAGAAGAGTTAACACCACTACTACTAAAAGTATTTCAAAGCATAGAAAATGACGGAATACTACCCAACTCATTCTATGAAGCCACCATCTCCCTGATACCAAAACCAGGTAAAGACATTACAAAAAAAGAAAATTACAGACCTATATCCCTCATGAACATAGATGCAAAAATCCTCAACAAAATTCTAGCCAATAGAATCCAACAACATATCAAGAAAATAATTCACCACGACCAAGTGGGATTTATACCAGGTATGCAAGGCTGGTTTAGTACTGGAAAAACCATTAATGTAATCCACCACATAAATAAAACAAAAGACAAAAACCACATGATCTTATCAATTGATGCAGAAAAGGCATTTGACAAAGTCCAACACCCATTTATGATAAAAACTCTCACCAAAATAGAAATTGAAGGAAAATTCCTCAACATAATAAAGGGCATCTATGCAAAGCCAACAGCCAACATCACTCTAAATGGAGAGAACCTGAAAGCATTTCCCTTGAGAATGGGAACCAGACAAGGATGCCCTTTATCACCGCTCTTATTCAACATTGTGCTAGAAGTCCTAGCCAGAGCAATTAGGGTCGACAAAGAAATAAAGGGCATCCGGATTGGCAAGGAGGAAGTAAAATTATCTCTATTTGCAGATGACATGATCTTATACGCAGAAAACCCTAAGGAATCCTCCAGAAAACTACTGAAACTAATAGAAGAGTTTGGCAGAGTCTCAGGTTACAAGATAAACATACAAAAATCACTTGGATTCCTCTACATCAACAAAAAGAACATCGAAGAGGAAATAACCAAATCAATACCATTCACAGTAGCCCCCAAGAAGATAAAATACTTAGAAATAAATCTTAGCAAGGATGTATAAGACCTATACAAAGAAAACTACAAAGCTCTACTACGAGAAATTCAAAAGGACATACTTAAGTGGAAAAACATACCTTGCTTATGGATAGGAAGACTTAACATAGTAAAAATGTCTATTCTGCCAAAAGCCATCTATACATACAATGCACTACCGATCCAAATTCCAATGTCATTTTTTAAGGTGATAGAGAAACAAATCACCAACTTCATATGGAAGGGAAAGAAGCCTCGGATAAGCAAAGCATTACTGAAAAAGAAGAAGAAAGTGGGAGGCGTCACTCTATCTGATTTCAGAACCTATTATACAGCCACAGTAGTCAAAACAGCCTGGTATTAGTATAACAACAGGCACATAGACAAGTGGAACAGAATTGAGAACCCACATATAAATCCATCACATATGAGCAGCTGATATTTGACAAAGGCCCAGTGTCAGTTAATTGAGGAAAAGATAGTCTTTTTCACAAATGGTGCTGGCATAACTGGATATCCATTTGCAAAAAAATGAAACAGGACCCATACCTCACACCAAGCACAAAAACTAACTCCAAGTGGCTCAAAGACCGAAACATAAAGACTAAAACGGTAAAGATCATGGAAGAAAAAATAGGGACAACCTTAGGAGCCCTAATACAAGGCATAAATAGAATACAAATCATTACCAAAAATGACGAAGAGAAACCCCATAACCGGGAACTCCTAAAAATCAAACATCTATGCTCATCTAAAGACTTCAACAAAAGAGTAAAAAGATCACCTACAGACTGGGAAAGAATTTTCAGCTATGACTTCTTCGACCAGCGCCTGATCTCCAAAATCTATATGATTCTGTCAAAACTCAACCACAAAAAGACAAACAACCCAATCAAGAAGTGGGCAAAGGATATGAACACACACTTCACTAAAGAAGATATTCAGGCAGCTAACAGATACATGAGAAAATGCTCTCGATCATTAGCCATTAGATAAATGCAAATTAAAACCACCATGAGATTCCATCTCACTCCAACAAGGCTGGCATTAATCCAAAAAACACAAAATAATAAATGTTGGAGAGGCTGCGGAGAGATTGGAACTCTTATACACTGCTGGTGGGAATGTAAAATGGTACAACCACTTTGGAAATCTATCTGGTGTTATCGTAAACAGTTAGAAATAAAACTACCATACAACCCAGAAATCCCACTCCTCGGAATATACCCTAGAGAAATAAAAGCCTTCACACGAACAGATATATGCACACCCATGTTTATTGCAGCTCTGTTTACAATAGCAAAAAGCTGGAAGCAACCAAGGTGTCCATCAACGGATGAATGGGTAAATAAATTGTGGTATATTCACACAATGGAATACTACGCACGATAAAGAACAGTCATGAACCTGTGAAACATTTCATAACATGGAGGAACCTGGAAGGCATTATGCTGAGCGAAATTAGTCAGAGGCAAAAGGACAAATATTGTATAAGAGCACTATTATAAGATCTTGAGAAATAGTACAAACTGAGAAGAACACATACTTTTGTGGTTACGAGAGGGGGAGGGAGGGAGGGTGGGAGGGGTTTTTTACTGATTAATTAGTAGATAAGAACTGGTTTAGGTGAAGGGAAGGACAATACTCAATACATGGAAGAGCAGCTCAACTGGACTGGACCAAAAGCAAAGAAGTTTCCGGGATAAACTGAATGCTTCGAAGGTCAACAAAGCAATGGCGGGGGTTTGGGGACCATGGTTTAAGGGGACTTCTAAGTCAATTGGCAAAATCATTCTATTATGAAAACATTCTGCATCCCACTTTGAAATGTGGCGTCTGGGGTCTTAAATGCTAACAAGCGGCCATCTAAGATGCATCAATTGGTCTCAACCCACCTGGAGCAAAGGAGAATGAAGGACACCAAGGTCACACGACAACTAAGAGCCCAAGAGACAGAAAGGGCCACATGAACCAGAGACCTACATCATCCTGAGACCAGAAGAACTAGTTGGTGCCCGGCCACAATCGATGACTGCCCTCACAGGGAGCACAACAGAGAACCCCTGAGGGAGCAGGAGATCAGTGGGATGCAAACCCCAAATTCTCATAAAAAGATCATACTTAATGGTCTGACTGAGACTAGAGGAATCCCAGCGGTCATAGTCCCCAAACCTTCTGTTGGCACAGGACAGGAACCATCCCCGAAGACAACTCATCAGACATGAAAGGGACTGGACAGTGGGTAGGAGAGAGATGCTGATGAAGAGTGAGCTAATTGTATCATGTGGACACTTGAGACTGTGTTGGCATCTCCTGTCTGGAGGGGGGATGGGAGGATAGAGAGAGTTGGAAGTGGGCAAAATTGTCACGAAAGGAGAGACTGCAAGGGCTGACTCATTAGGGGGAGAGCAAGTGGAAGTAGGGAGTAAGATGTATATAAACTTATATGTGACATTCTGACTTGATTTGTAAACGTTCACTTGAAGCTCAATAAAAGTTAATTAAAAAAAAAGTAGAAGAGCCTCAGTGAGGTGGACTGACACAGTGGCTGCAGCCATAGGCTCACACATAGCAAGGATTGTGAGAATGGTACAAGACTGTGCACTGTTTCATTCTGCTATACACAGGGTTACTATGAGGCGGCCCCAACTCAAAGGCACCTCACAACAACAACAATCTTACAATGAGTATTTCTTAATTCAACACATCACATAGACCAACAATATATATAGTCCTGTTATACAAACAAATACACAAAGGGCCCTGATGGTGCTCAGCTGCTAACTGAAAGATTGGACATTTGATCCCTCCCAGTGACACCTTGGGAGAAAAGCCTGGTGATCTGCTCCCATAACAATTACAGAGAGGAAAATCCTATAGGGCAGTTCTACTCTGTCCTCTAGGGTTGATATGAGTCAAAATTGACTCCACAGCACCAAACAACATCAACAACACAAGGATTTCACCAGCTAAAACATTGCAAGCTACCTGGAGATAATTATCTAGTAACACTCACAATATACACAGACAATCAAGTAATATATAAACTAATAGAGCAAAAATAATTTATCTTATTATTTCATAAAATATATAGGAAGAAGAGACTGCATGTCTTTGGGTAGTACAAATGGTTAACTTGCTCGACTGTTAAACCGCTAACTGAAAGGTTGGAAGTTCAAGTTCATCCAAGCATCCCTCAGAAGAAAGGCTTGGAAATCTGCTTCCCAAAAGTTTCAGCCATTGAAAACCCTATGGGGCACAATTCTACTCTGACACACATGAGATCACCATGAGTAGGAATTGACTTGATGGCAGTTGGTAAGTTTAAAGTAATGAAATCATTTCTAGCTACTAAATTCTTAGATTGGCAGACAGGCAGATGAATTAAAATTCCTATTTTTGAAGAGAAAATAGGAGAAGTTGAATTTGTGGAAACTGTTTAGTCACCTGTCTGCACTGGTAATGGGTTTTCCCATTATCATTCAATGAATTGTTGCTGTTAGGTGCCGTCAAGTTCAAAAGTCCAGCTAAATTCACTTCAGGGATTAGGTGGTCATCTATGGTAGCAGTCAATTTCAGAAGTCTCCACGGCCGAGGCAACTCAAAACACAGTGGATCTGAAGAAGAATGAGCTTGTCTCCTTGGGTGATGTTTTATAGACCCTCTGAAGGCCACACCCATTTTCTCAAACTGATTGTGTTTATCAAGCTTTCAGAAAGGGATCGGTGTAGATGATTAGATTTTGTTTTGCGTAATAGAGAAACACTCTGATGCCAATGATTGAATTAACTGCTTTTCAATCTGCTTAAACAAACTGCCACACTCAATGTCTAGTAGGAAGTCATGCCTTGAGTCAACCTATGAAAGTCATGAGTTTGTTATTTTTTAAATAAATGAACCCCAAAACATTGACTTCAACTCTCTGAATCTACATCCATTCTTTTCTTGATATTTCTTCAGAAAATTTATACAAATTGGCAGTTGAATGCTTGCATGAGGGTGAACAATGCATTATCTTCCCATCATCATAGGTATATTGTTGTGGTACCGGGAGTAGGGTGCTGCTCTAACAGATACCTAAAATGTGGAAGTGGTTTTGAAACTGAATGGTTAGAGGGCTCAGAAGAAAGTGAGGAAAACGGCTTACACTGGAGATAGGGCAGATGGTGAGGAGCGGCAACAAAGAACTGGCCAGCAACAGAACCAGGAGACCAATGCCAGACAGTTCTGGAGCCAACCCACAGAATGAGAGAGCTGAGAGCCTTTGTAGAGCAGGCTTCCTGGCAAAGTGGGGTGCCTCTGGGCACTGATTGGTGGAGCTAGGCTTGCCAACCCACAGAGCATGAGAGTTGAGTGCCTTCTGGCTGAAGTTTACTGGCAGAGTGGGATGCCTCCAGGCACTTATCAGTGGAGCTACAGTGTTTTTGTACACTTGCCCCAGTAGGGCAGATGTGAGTGAGGCCCGAGGTGGGAGAGGCCAAGGAACCACGCAAACAGGGCACCTGCAGGGGAATCGGAGCAAGATGTTGGACAATGTTGCTGAAGAGAAGGTTTTGAAGCCAGTGGCAGTCTCTACTGCCCCAATTTCTTTCCCCTTCAGTCACATCTCCACCCAGAGGTGGGTGGTGGACCTTAGAGACAGTGTGAGGGCCACCCTGGAGGAGAAATTTTTCTTCAAGACTGTGAAAGGGAGGAAGCTGAAGAGTGCGAAGCCCTCAGAAGCCCCCAGGGAATTTGTCATCATCTTGATCCAGAATGGACATTGCAGGCAGCAACTGACCCAGCCACCTGGAGCATCCAGAGATGCTGAGGCCTTGGTGGTTGGGGTGGTAATGTCCCAGGCCATGAAGAAGCTCATTGAGGAATCTGAGAAAACTCTGGAGGAGACAGAGAATGAGGGTGTCAACTCCAGGCTCACTGTCTCCATGATCCAGAAAGGATGCATCCTCAAAGAGAAGGGGCAGACAGTGAGGAGGCAGATTACGAGACAGTGCCTGTGGAGGCTTATGGGCTAGCCATGCTGCGGGGCATGGACCGGAAACCTAGTGAGGCCATCTGCCATACTTTCAAGCAAGTGGTGAAGCCTTGTGTCAACTCAGAGAGGCCCAAGGCCCTAGGCTGGATGACTCAGATGGAGACTGACCTCTGTGGCCCATTCCAATCTCCCAGTCTGTTCCCAGTTTTGTACAGTATAAAAAACTTGTTTTCAGTAAGATTGGAATATTATTTTTGAATCTACCTCTTGCAAGTGCAGTAGTGATATAGGAACAAGGACAAAGATAAATGGGCCAGAAACTATGCTAGAAACAAACCCAAATTCACGAAAATCATTTCAAATTAAAAAAAAAAATTAACTTTTCAGCAAATGAACTCCCACATACCAGCTTTATAAATTTTTTTTGTTTTTTTAACTAAGGACTTTTATTTTTAACAGTTTAAAAAGGTAGAAAAGATGAATCAGTAGTTTATGATTCTAGCAAATGTCTTGGAAAATTTGGAAATGGTTTGCCTGAGGTTGGCTTTAGGAACAGTTGTATTTTAGTTATTGATTTTATTTTTTCATTTCAATGCAAGAATTTTATGTAAGGCCAGCTTTGACCACCACTACAGAATGGAGATTTCTTTTGCCCTGCAGACTCCAGATCAAGCCTCCAAGGGCACAAGAACTAGAGCAGGGCCCGGATTCTCTGTCTGGCACTCCCCATCCCAACTCAGGAGAAAGAGGAACGAAAGGCTGAGAAGCCCCAACTCAGGGACCTCCTGAACAGGGAAGAGAAAGAGTTGTGTTCAGGTAAATTGGATTTTATTTCTACTTGAGAAGGTGATAATGACAGGCTTATGTCTCCAATCCATTTAGTCCACTATCGATGGGGTGAATTGAGATACAACCTTGGACCCTTGAGAAACCCTCCTTCTTTTACTATTGAACCCGGATACCCTTTGTGGGGTTCGGGAAAGCCAAGCTGTGGATCTGGAGAAGCAGCTCAGAGCTCTGCACAAGAGTGCTTAAAGCATCTCCTCGTGGACACAGAGATTCTGGGCCCACAACAGCCTGAGCCAGATGAGAGATGGAGAGAGGCTCTGAGGAGCACAAGTTACTGTCAGGAAGAGAGAGGGAAGGACAGAGCCCCAGTTTCCCCGATGCCCCTTTCATATGTTCAGGAAGCTCTGTGAGCACCCAGAAGGACACCAACCCTTTGCTTTAGTCCTCTGAAATCTTGGATTTTCCCTGAATTGAGCCTTCCGGGAATAGGACAAAAAGCGAGGTCCAGCTCTGGGGACAGAGGGCAGAAACTCAGCAGGGAGAGTGTATCTGCATTAAGGGGACCAGCTAGGCACATGTCTGGCTGCATAGGGGGTGGGGGTAGGAGGGTGGGAAGTGATGTTTTGGGACCTGCAAGCCCCAGGGATCTCCTGATCCTCCAGCACCAGTGGATAGAACCAGTCAGATGGGGGAGGGATGATCTGAGGGAAGTCTGGGAGGAGGGAAATGCATGACTGAAAATCACAGGGAAAAGGGGGCTACTTCTCGAGACCGCTAGACAGAAGAAACTCTCTTTGCTCCAGAAACAAGCAATGGCTCCACCAGTAAGATGAGGTTCCCCTTGCTCTGAGGCACCAGCTCCCTGTACTCTCCTTTGAAATACCTTCCTGTTGCTGTTTTTAGGTGCCCTTGAGTAAGCTCCTACTCACAGGGGCCCTATGCACAACAGAACAAAACCCTGCCCAATAATGTACTGTCCTCATCATTTTTGCTATGTTTGAGCGCATTGTTGCAGCTGCTGTGGCAGCCCATTTTGTTGATGGCCCGCATCTTCAGGCTTTCTCAAATTCCTGTGCAATGGAGAAAACTTGTTTATGGTTCTTTAACGATGGGGATTCATCTGATTTCTGATAACTATATTAAGACATCATTTTTCTTATTTTAAACCTTATCAAAGTTCACATTATTTATCGCACTTTCTTTTGTATTGAAGGGATTTTGCCAGGTTGGGAGGGGAGCAACATAAGCCTCAGAGGATGGAGATCAAGGAAGCTTGATCCTGCCCAGTCATCCCTCTCTGCAGCTCATAGTCAAGAAGAATCAGTGAGTCTCGATTTGTTTGTTGTTGTTTGCTGTGCCACGGATTGATTTTGTATGCCCGTTCTTGTCCTGGCTTTGTAACTCCCGCTAAGTGATTCGGGGGGACTGTGCAAATGAGGATCTCAGAACTACCGTGAAAGGACAGCCAGGAGTGGGGCAAGTCCTTTGGACCAGGAACCCCTGTGCTGAGACCCTCCCAGATCCAGGAGACACAGAGAATGCTTTTGCAGTGAAACGGCAAGACAGCGAGAAGCCCCAGCAGAAAAATATCGGCAGTACAGGCAGAAGAACCAAGAGACTGGCAGGAGATCTGCAGGAGAAATTCATATACATATAATATGATATACGTATACATATGATATATACTAGGAAATGCTAGTATATGTATAAAAAATATACTCTACATGTAGTATATATATACACACATATGTATGTACCTATATGTGTGTATATATACTATATGTAGAGTATATACACTATAAGTATGCTGAAGGTGAGATTCAGCTTCATCTGGAGCAGCAGAAAGTACATGGGATTTCTGCCCAGAATAAATGCAGACATTGCCTGGAAAACTAGTGCCCCAAATTAGAGGGCACTGATTATATGGAGAAGAATATGCAAAAGAAATAAGTAAGTACTAATTTTTAATTTTTGAATTCAGAAATAAAAATGTCTTTGAAAGCTTTGAGTTAAATATACAGACATAAATACTGCAGCCCACATGACTCTGACAACTACTAGGATTGGAAATGACCAACTCCTTCCCTCAAGAAGTGGGTAAGAGAGATCCTAGGAGCTGGATAGTCTCCTTCATGGCACCTATCAAATATTTCTCAACCCAATTCCAGTGCAGGAATTCACAGAGCTCAACAGAGAAGGTAAAGGTCCACCTTGGACTATTTCAGCACCTCCTCAACCAGGTTCTTATACTGGTCCTTCAGGGTCTGTGGGATGTGCTGCCAGCATCTACCAATCTCTACCCTGCGCTCTCTCGTGGGCACATGCTGCAGCTCCCTACTCAACCACAAATCCTGGTAGAACTTGTGGTATCCATCCATGGGGGGTGCTTTTTGTGCTCTCTGTGGAATTTCAACTCCTTCTGAAGTGACCAGTCTCCAGAGAAGACCTCATTTTGTTCACATTTCTCTGAGAACATTTTTGGGTTTGAGTCTGGCAGATCTTGGGGACATCGGATTTCTTGCAGTTCTGGATGAGATCAGGGCAGTCTTTCTGATATTGAGCCAGTTTTTCTTCAAATTCCTTTCTCTCCTTCTGGAAATCTTGAGTATATTTTAGTTTCATCTTCTCTGGGAGCTTTTTAAATTCCTGGGATGGAATCTTGGCCAGCTCCTGGTTGCTCAGCTCAGGGTGCAATTGGGAGTACTGGGATCACTTCTCCTTGGGGGAAGTCCAGATGTTTCTTATATTTTTTTCATTTTGGAGAGATTTTTAACATGTTCCTCAGCTTCCAGGACTAATTCTTTCAAAGTACTAGACTTCCTTAAATTATAAGAAATCTCCAACCCTGTGTTTTTGTACATTTCTCCAGAAAAAAACTCTGAAAGCTACCATTTTCCCAGTTCATATGTGACTGAGTTGTTTTGAACTTTTGCTTATCTTTAGGAGGGAGGTTATTCTCCACACTTTCCGGTAACATTAGGGCATCTTCTTCAGACCGGTGATCTTGGCCTTTAGGTAGGCAATGACATTTTTAAGTCTTTGGGCCACTTTCATGATCCTAGATATCCAGAAACCTCAATAGGAGCTCAACCTTCTTCACTTTCAAGATTCAGCAAGTGAATTATTTCTTGAAGTCCTACAGTGTTTGTGATACTATCATTAGGAAGAGAAAGAGAAAAAAAAATTATTCTCTTCCTGGAATGAATGAGAAAAACTCACCCTACTTGAGATATATTCCTTGTGTGATTTAATTTAACCTTACCGAGAAAACTGAGTGCCGTCGAGTCGATAATTTAGCCTTAGCAATGTAAATAACAATCTGCCCAATCTCTGAGTTTAAATTTACACTTAGTTTTCAGATGCTTCATCTGCACTTATCCTCTTATCCCAGCCGACCTTCTATCCAGTCTCACCAGAACTACCTTAATTAGAAGCAAGAAAAAAAGATTGGCCACTTATTCAAGAGGCTTGGGATAAGGGGAATTTTCAGGGGAAGGAATAAAAACATTAAAATAAGAGAAATAGCTAAAAGGGAAGTGACTTTCAGTCCATAGTGCCCTGAGGGTGGCCAGCTTCTATTTGGAGCCAGGTAGCCCTCCCTCTCCTCCCAGAAAATGCATGCTCTTGTAAAATTTTTTTATGAGTTGCATATCAAAACCTGAGCCTAAATTAAATGACTGATTTATGGATTCTTTTGGACCCTGCGCTTGGGAATAAATGCTTTCTGAGGAACCAAACTGATTCTTCCTTCAAATGCAAAGGATTCAATGAGAATTATGTAACATTTAAAATCTTTCTCTGGTTAACTGTTACTCATCTTTAAGCCTCAGCCAAAGTTTTACATCCTTTACAAAATCCCATCAAAATACCTGACAGTTACTGGAGAGTAAACAAATGTCAGATCTGATTCCTCCTATTTTTCCTCATCTCAGTGTATCCAACCAGTTACCAAAATAGAATTGAGAGAGTAGAATAACAATTAAGAGGTTGTAAAAATAGATGTTATCTGTCAGAAAAGTGGGAAATACCCTATAAAAAGAAAGTTTAAGAGATTTTAGTGAAGGAGGTCCACACAAGGTTGTGTGAAAGGTGAAGGGAACCAACGATGGGATAAAGCCCTCGAAGTCTTGCAACAGGAGCACATTTCAATTTTATTTTTGGTTTACACAAGCATTACATGTAAATCACCAACATTTTGTAACACACAGAAAAGCAAAAGAATAACATGAACTCACTTTAATCCCATATTTCCTAAAGAACCTGTATGAATATTTTGGAATGATATGTTATTTTATTATTAAATATATATCGCTTACTTCAGAACAGAAAGGATGGTACTAGGAAAGTTGGTTAAGAAATAAAAAGAAATCCTTTTGGGTGTTTCTAAAAACTGTGGGCCCCCGATGAGTGAGTAGTTGTGCTTTGGAATCTAAGATCACTTTTAAAAGCAGAAGCGTAAAGCCTTACTTGTGGTGTTGTTTAATATTTTCCCCGTAGAATCCTTCAGGATTGCAGCTCGAGCCTTGAATTGTTTCTTCATTTTTTTCAGCTTGAGAAATGCTGAGTGTGTTCTTCCCTTTTGGTTTTCTATCTCCGGGTCTTTGCACATGTCATCATATTTCTTTACTTTGTCTTCTTAAGCCTAACAATAACAACAAAGCCTTACTAGCATCATACTCGAAATATCTGTACATGTATCACGGACGTTTTCAAAAAATCAAACCCTGTTTGCCATCAAGTTGATTCTGACTCATTGTGGCCCTATAGGACAGAGGAGAATTGTCCCATATTGTTTCCTAAGCTGTATTCTTTATGGGAAATGATCAGCACATCCTTCTCCTGTGGTGTGGCCAAATGGCTGGTGGGTCCACACTGAAGGCCTTTTGGTTAGGAGCCTAGTACTTAGCCACTGACCCACCAGGGCTCCTATGCAAGGTTTAGAGGCCAGGTGGTTCCTTGTCCTTCTAAAATCTCTGCATCCTGAGCACTAAAACCTTTGGTGAGACGTACATTAGGAGAGGAAAGCATATGGTTTAATCATCAAATTTTAGCAAAATTGGAATATGAGTTATTTATTCTTCAAATATTCTTTCTTTGTCATTTTTTCCATCATTTTGGTTTTGTTATGATGAAAGTTATAAACTAAGCCATAAAAAGAGAGAAAAGTGATCTTTAAAGATGCTGGCCTGGGAATGGCAATATCATTGGCATAGAGCTGGCATGATTGGCCCTGTGAAAAAACACACCAGGGAGCAAATCCTGGGTGGCCACTGATTTAGGGAGGGAATTTTGGGGTCTGGGCCACCAGGAGGCCCTCTAGGATGCAAGAAGCCCTGTAGACCTCTCTGTCTGTGTGGTTGGGCTTAGCTCCACAGAGGGGCAGAGAGAAGAGTTCTACTTCCTTTCTTCCAGAGCACAGGAACTCTTCCCTGGGCAGCCATTGCTTGTTTCTGAAGCTAACAGGGGAGCATGTTCTGTCCAGCAGTCACAACAGAAAAGCCACCTCCACCCCTTTGCAACAGCTATACCCCCCCACCCCTTGCAACATCTAGTCTTCCACTTTGCAGGAATGTCTTACTCTGTACATCCTTGAGGCTTGCAGGTCCCAAAGGCGACTCCCAACTCTACCCTCCTCACCTGTTTGTTCCCCATGCACCCAGGCATAGGCTCAGCTGTGTCCCTTTCCCATAGGGACACTGTCCTTGCTAAATCCCTACTGTCTGACTCCAGAGCCAGACCTCACCTATTGTCCTATCCCTGGAAGACTGAAACCAGAGAAACTGCAAGATATCAGAGGAGTCAGGCAAACGGATGGTGGCCTCGTAGGTGCCTACCCAGCTACTCACATGCTGCCTCGTCCTGGCAGTTCCTCCTACTTCTCAGAACCTCCCTCCATCTTTTACCTGACTTAAACTGATGCCAGGCCCTAGTGTCTCTGCACACAAGGCCTTGATCTAGAAACTCTTGGGAGGGAGTCTGAGCTGCTTCTCCAGAACCTATCGCAGGGATCTAGTATCAGTAGAGGAACCCTGGTTCCACAGTGGTTAAGCTCTTGGCTGCTAGGCAAAATGTTGACAGTTCGGCCCGCCAGCAGCTCCGAGGGAGAAAAGACCTGGCAATCTGTTCCCCTAATGATTACAGCCTAGGAAACCTTAGGAGACAGTTCTACTCTGTCGTATAGCATGGGTATGAGTCAGAATCCACTTGATGGCACACAACAAAAACAGCATCAGAAGACCCAAATTCTGTGGAAAGAAGTTTATCTCAAAATTAGCCATGTTACGTAAAATCCTCATTTGTCAGTTTCCTTAGGCAAACAATGATACCAAATTCTGTGATTCTACAGCTTGCAATTTCCCAGATTTGATAATTACGGCGGGTAAACAGGGAAACATTACGGTCCTTCCACTCTCCCTAAAGTACATCAACCTTTGCCTCTATTCATTTGTTAAGGTATGAAATGTATAAAATTGACTTCTCTGATACTCCTATTCATGATTCTTTTGCAGGAGAAACTGTTAAAGCAAACCAGGTCTTTATGGAAAAAGAGCCAAGAAAATCAGAGAAATCTAAATAAGGAGAGACAAATAGCCAGAGAGTGGAATGTAAGCATGAGACTGTTTTCTGCAGAACCAGCTGTGACACACTTGCTGGATTTTTGTCCCTTAAGAACTTGAGTTGAAATTGTGGTGTTCCTTGAGATACTGTGAGTGGTTTATCAGTATGGAAGAGTACGGTAATCTGCCTTTCTAATGTGAGGTAGCATGAATCTTAGCTAAGAAAAATAAACCCTAATATATCAGCCACTTCTCAAAAACAAAACAAAACAAAATCGAACATGATGAAAAGCTAAAGAAAAGAACAAAGAAAGTGGGTGGAAGAGAGAATGAATAGATATATATGGGAAAAGATACGCAAAAGAATGAGAATTAATATCCTTAAAATGGTAGGGCAGAATGGAAGCCTGTGGCATTAGATAGGAGGAGAAAATCAAATTGAGAGACAAGAAAGGCAGAAACAAGGGTTAGAGGATAGATACCAGTTTGAAAGCCTGGTTAGGAATTGTAGGAAGATCTCATCTCGTAGCTTCTAATTCTGAAGTATGTAACATTTGTGTAAAGAAAGGAACAACTTCCTCACAAGCATTCCGTCTCCAGCTGGGCAATATGGAGAAATTTAGGAAGAGCTAACTTTTACTTCTTCCTTCCATTTCAAAATCCTAGATTTGAATTGCCCTTGTTCTGGGGCACATTGCCCTTTGGAGATAAGTCCTGGGAAAGACCACTTTGCAGACAGCTGACCGTTGTATCACTACATTCTGTACTCACGTCCTTCTCTTTATTCATTCACCCTCAGGTTTCTGAATTCATTGAGAATTGTTGATGAATTCAGATTCTATCCACATGTTGTGCTGCGATTATCCTTAGAGAGGAAAGGAAAACTCAATTTACCAAAAAACCATGGTGCTGGGTGGGTGGTACCTTCTGAACTTGCTCAAACCTGAAGACTAGGTTGGCAGAACCACCAATTTGCAAATAATTCTAAACTTTTCTTTTTATTCTCTTCACAGGATTTGGGAGATGTATTGACAGGGTAAATGTGGCCTTCACTACAAATTAGAGCTCCATGAGGGCTGTGAAAGAGACCATGGTGTTTCTAACAATGTGAGAACATAATTTGTAGAAGGATTAGATATTTTCTGTGCAGGCACGTTGTGTATGTTTTACTGCTCCATCTGTCACAAATTAGCATTGTTTCTTCCCTGCGACTCAGGGAAGTATGTGTTGCAAGGCTCAGTTCATAAGTGGCTAGAAGACAACTACCTATGGTTTTAGGTTTCAAACACATAAAGTTATTGAAGTGAATGGACTAGTTTATGCCAGGTTGTGGGTGAGAGAGGCAAGTACCTCTGAGGGGCAGGAGAAGGAAGCAGGCAGAGAAGAAAGAAGGATTCTCTAAGAATGGTACAAGCCCATCACAGGATTGTGGAGACACAGCACGATATAAGCAATGGGTTCTGATGAAACATTTTCAGTTAATGCTGGCATCTTCTTTTACATACTGTGATGACGCATTTGGCACCTGAAAGATTAACCGATTCTCCCCCTTGCAGGGGTGGTGAGTCCATGCAGCTGCACATGCCCCAGCCTGAGAACCCAGCGCTCAGTGCCAGACCCATCACTGGCCTGATAGACAGGTTCAGCCAGTTCCGAGGCGAGTGTCAGCCCAGTAGTGGGATCTCATACAGTGTCCTTCAGTTTTGGTTTTCTATGGGCATTCTTTCCCTCTTTATTGATTCTTGATTTAGGAGAGAACAGCCTGTGAAAAGACATTTATAGTTGTATTTGCCACATGATAATATGGAAAATATCTAAATGAAAGTTAGGGAAAGACTAAATGTGAGTCAGATCTGTAAGAAATTACTTAAAAGTGAGAGGAAACGATCTGAAAAAGGGCTCCTTGAGAGCTAGAACCATTCTCAGATACAACGTCAATTACTTGGTTTGTCATACAGACCTGAATATTACTTTAAAAACAAATTTCAGGTTAAATGCAGTTATTTGAAAAAATTTTTCCGTTAATGTTTCTTAGTAATTGAATTTGTAATAATGTATTTTAATTAATATGATCATGAAAATACACGCATAAACATAAAAAAGCAGTAGGCAGAAAACCAGAATCTATGAACAACAATAAAGTTGGTGCTTGATGAGGCAGCATGCAGAGCTCCATGGTAGACCCAAACCAGGGGTTTAGCCTAGCAGGCAGAGAAAGACTAGGCCTGAGATGGAACCAGGGTTAAAAGCCAGAAAATGCTTAGTAGGAGACCCATTCTAAAACGCATACTCAAATACTATTCTCAAGTTTAAATTTGTTTGCTAAACAAACATTATAACATGCCTGGAAAGCAATCACCATTTATTTATGTCTGAGAAAAGGGATGGTGGAGGTAAATTATAGTCTATGGACTGCCATCAATGGACAGTTCTGGATTTTAATGTGTCATGAAAAGCAACCATCCCGAAGATGGCATGACCTCCCTCCCTTGTACATGCTCTGATATTTTAGGACTTTTTTTTTTTTTTTTTTGTCTATTGACATTGTTAGGTGTTTTTGTCTTCTGCACATCCACTGATACTCCTCAGTCTGATATTTTCAGGCTAGAACTTCCCTTATAGTCCTGGCCTATTTTTCCATTGACACTCTAGATACAGTGACCTTCTCATTCCATAGGAATTTAAAAACTGATCTTGACTGGGAGATGCTCTTCTTTCCACAGTGGAAATCTCTTTCAATTATGAAATAAGCAGTCAGAATATCATGCTGTTTGATGAAGTGAGAAGTTAGTGGCTTAGTCATGAGCTTCAAGAGGTACCTTTTCCTTCTGGAAGATCTAACTGCTCTGCTGCATGGGGATCCCAGGCTTTCACCTCTGGAAAACTCTACTGGGAGACAGATGTGGATGACTCTTAGGACTGGGCTGTTGGAGTTTGTAATAAGGATTCTTGGATAAGGAAGAACTGCTCAGTGATCGAGTCTGAGGACATCGTTCTTTTATGCGTGAAGGAGGATAATCGTTATCATCTCTTCACCACGTCCCTAATGCTCTCTCAGGATGTAGAGAAACCATGGGGCGGATTGGTGTGCTTGTTGATTTTGACAATGGAAGTATGAGTTTTGTTAATGTTGCCAAAAGTTTCCTCATAGAGAGTTGTATTATCCCCTTCAACTACCCGCTCAGGCCTTTCTTTTACACTGACCTCATATGATCAGGGAGAAGTCAGGAACCTGGGAATGCCATATCTGAAGGAGCCTTTCTCCATCAAAGCTAATCAACACTTCATTGTCTCTTAGGTTGTTCTACTTAATGTAACATTTGGTTGTTATTAATTAGGAATGTAGCCTGAAATGCAAAACTGCGATGATTTAATATTTTTAAATGAAAACGTCTCTAGTGGCCCATTACCTGGAATAAATATGGTTATTCACCTGTATTATGAGCTTGCTGGAATTACAAGAATATATGAGTGCAATTCCATCTTAAGGCTGCAATACAAAGTCATCTTTTATTTTCTGGCACATTCTTTTTTTTAAATCTGGCATGAAAATAATTGTTATCAAGTTCTTGACTCTCCCAGTGAATATTTTAATTTCAGTCCCTGGGGGACTATGCTGGGGGTAGAATTCTAGAAAGAGCCTGTAGGGGATTTCCTACAGCACAATACCACCCCCTTGAGGAACTCCGTGCAAGTAAGGCTCTCAGAATAATGAGATGATTGAGCAAGGGGGTATACACCACTTTCGACTGAATATTTCTGATGTGAGCAGTTTTGTTCCATCTTCCTGCCAGAGTTGGCAGGAAGACATGTGTGAAACTATGGCCCCTTCCTTCTAGAGGGAACTGTCCTCTGGACCCCTGTGCTGAACTGGGGTGGGAGGGAAGGTAGGCACCTTCCGGGGGGGGGAGCTACACTTCTGATGACTCTTTTCTACTCCCTGAAGGAAGGAGTTGGCCATTCCCTGAAATTTGGCAGATTCATGCTTCACCTGTGTTTCCATTTCTATATTTAAACTCTGAGCTGCCAGTGAGATTTTTCTTACTGAGTCTAAAACCTAGAAATTATTATTATTTTTTTTAATTCACATGCATTATTTGAATGAACTGTTCCTTACAGTCAGTCTCCGCTGACTTTAGGCACTGGCTTTCTAAGCAATGTCTTCACTTATTCTGGGCACAAGTCTCAGCTCTTTCCTACTGCTCCAGGTGCAAGTGGATCTCATCTTAGAATACAGTAAATTTGTATATATCTACATCTACAGGGTCATTATGAGTCAGAATCGGCTTGATGGCAATGGATGGGTATATCTGAATCTGAAGCTGTTTGTGTGTTTGTGAATTCATGTACCAGTACCATACTGCTCTAATTATTTTAGTTTACTGGTATGTTTGAAAATCTGTCCAAATCTAGTGCCCTCTCGTTTTTTTTTTTTTTTTTTTAATTTTGGAAACTTCCTGTCTGCCTATTTTTTATTCTTATGAATATTAGTAATACATAAGTAGTGGTATCCTTTTTATGGAAAACTAATTGGGTTTTGTGTATTTACACTGCTCCTATCTTTGTTGTTGGTGGTGGTGCCATTTAGTCTATTCTGACTCATAGCAACCCTATATACAACAGAAGGAAACACTCCCAGTTCCCGAGCCATACTCACAATCATTGCGATGTTTGAGCCCATTGTTGTAGCCACTGTATTAATCCCTTTCAAGGAGGCTCTTCCTCTTTTTTGCTGACCTTCCACTTTACCAAGCATGATGTCCTTCTCCTAGGACAGCTCCTTCCTGATAACAAGTCCTAACTATGTGACAGGAAGTCTAGTCATCTTTGCTTCTGATGAGCATTCTGGCTCTACTTCTTCCAAGACAGATTTGTTCCTTCTTCTGGCAGTCTATGGTATATGGGATATTGTTTCTGAACACCATAATTCAAAAGCATCTATTCTTCTTTGGTCCTCTTTATTCACTGCCCAGCTTTCACACGCATATGAGGCAACTGAAAACACCACGGCTTGGGTCAGGCTCACTTATTCCTTAAAGTGAAATCTTTGCTTTTTAAAACTTTAAAGAGATCTCCTACAGCAGATTTGTCCAATGCAATGTGTCGTCTGATTTCTTGACTGCTGCTTTTGTGGCTGTGGATTATAGATCCAAGCCAAATAAATGCTTGAGAAGTTCAATCTTTTCTCCATTTATCTTGATGTTGCTTATTGATCCAGTTGTGAGGATTTTTGCTTTATATTGAGGCGTAATCCACGCTGAAGGGTGTGGTCTTTTATCTTCTTCAATAAGTGCTTCAAATCCTCTTCATTTTCAACAAGCAAGGTTGTGTCATCTACGTATGTCAGGTTGTTAATGAGGCTCCCACCAATCCTGATGCCCTGTTCTTCTTCATAATCCAGTTTTTCAGATTAATTGCTCAGCATACACATTGAATAAGTATGGTCAAATGATACAGCCCTGATGCACACCTTCACTAACTCTAAACCGTGCAGTATCCCCTTGTTCTGTTGGAACACCTGCCTCTTGGTCTAAGTACAGTTTCCCCAAGGGCATAATTTTAAGTCTTCAGGGATTCCCATTCTTGGCACTGTTATCCAGCTTGAACTTGAATATGAGCAATTGATGTTCCATTCCTCAGTGGACCTCTGTCTTGTTGGGACTGATAATATTGAACTTTTCCATTGTCTCTTTCCACAAATGTAGTTGATTTGATTCCTGTGAGGTCCACATGTTTACTCACCATTTCTGTTGTTGAAAAAGGTATTTACAATAAGGAAGTCATTGGGCTACCAAAATTTGATCATGTGATCTCCAGCATCATTGCTATCACCAAGGCCATATTTTCCAACTACCAATCCTTCTTTGCTTCCATCTTTTGCATTTCAATCACCAGTAATTATCAATGCATCTTGATTGCATGTTTAATCAATTTCAGACTGCAGAAGTTGGTAAAAAAAATTCAATTTATCTTTGGCCTTAGTGGTTGGTGTGTAAATAGTCTTATTAACTAGACTTCCTTGTATGCTTATGGATATTATCACTGACAGAGTTGTACTTCAGGATAGATCTTGAAATGTTCTTTTTGACAATAAATGTGACGCCATTCCTCTTCAATTTGTCATTTCTGGCATAGTAAACCATATGATTGCCTGATTCAAAATGGCCAATACCAGTCCATTTCAGCTCACTAATGCCGAGGATATCCAGCTTTATGAGTGCCATTTTAGTTTTGATGATTTCCAATTTTCCTAGATTCATATTTTGCACATCCCATGTTCTGATTATTATTGGATGTTTGCACTTGTTTCTTCCCATTTTGAGTCCTGCCACATCAGTAAATAAAGGCCCTGAAGCTTGACTCCATCCGTGTCATTAAGGCAGACTCTACTTTGAGAACGCAGTTCTTCCCCAGTCGTATTTTGAGTGCATTCCAAACTGTGGTGCTCATTTTCCGGGACTATATCAGACAATGTTCTCCTGTTCTTCATAAGGTTTTCACTGGCCAGTTTTTTCAGAGGTAGACCCCCAGGTTCTTAGTCTGTCTCAGTCTAAAAGCTCTCCTGAAATGCACTAACGACTAATGGCAAAGATGAGCAAATTGAATATTTTTACCAACTTCTGTGGTCTGAAATTGATCAAAATTATCCAGATGCATTGATAATTACTGCTGATTGAAAATGGAAAGTTGGAAGCAAAGAAGGATCAGTAGTTGGAAAATATGGCCTTGGTAATAGAAACGATGCCAGAGATGACATGATAGAATTTTGAAAGACCACCAGCTTTTTTTGTTGTTGGTATTCTTTTTTTTTTTAATCGAACTTTAGATGAAGGTTTACAGAACAACCTAGTTTCTCATCAAACAGTACATACATTGTTGTATGACATTGGTTAACAATCCCATGACATGTCAACACTCTCCCTTCTCAACCCTGGGTTCCCTATTACCAGCTTTCCTGTTCCCTCCTACCTCCCATTGTCTGCCTCAGGGTTGGTGCACCCCTTTAGCCTTGTTTTGTTCCATGGACTTGTTCAACCTTTGGCTAAAGGGTGAACCTCAGGAGTGGCCTCAATACTGAGCTGAAGAGGTGTCTGGGGGCCGTACTCTCAGGGTTTCTCCAGTCTCTGTCAGGCCAGCAAGTCTGGTCTTTCTTTTTCAGTTGGAATTTTGTTCTACATTTTTCTCCAGCTCTGTCCGGAACCCTCTATTGTGATCCCAGTCAGAGCAGCCAGTAGGCACCATCTAGTTGTACTAGACTCAGTCCGGTGGATGCCGTGGTAGATGTAGTCCATTAGTCCTTTGAAGTAATTTTTCCCTTGTATCTTTAGTTTTCTTCATTCTTCCTTGCTCCCGAAGGGGTGAGACCAGTGGAATATCCTAGATGGCCACTCACAGGCTATTAAGACCCCATATGCTACTCACCAAAGTAGAATGTAGAACATTTTCTTCATATACTCCGTTATGCTAATTGAGCTAGATGTTCCCTGAGTCTATGGTCCCCACAGCCCTCAGCACAGCAATTTGGTCACTCAGGGAGTTTGGATGTGTCTATGGAGCTACCATGGGCTTGCCTTGTACAGGTTGTGTTGGCTTCCCCAGTATTGTGTACTGTCTTGTTCACAAGTTCACCAAAGTTGCTGCTTGTCTATCGTCTATTAAGCATTTTTCCATCCCTACCTCTCCCATCCCTTGTCTCCATCAAAAATTATTCTTTTTATGTCTAAACCGTTTCATGAGTTTTTACAGTAGGGGTCTCATACAATATTTGTCCTTTCGTGATTGACTTATTTCACTCAGCATAGTGTCCTCCAGGTGCATCCATGTTATGAGATGCTTCACGGATTCATCGTTGTTCTTTAGTGTTGCATAATACTCCACCGTGTGTATGTACCTCAGTTTGTTTATCCATTCATCTGTCAATGAGCATCCAGGTTGTTTCCATCTTTTTGCTATTGTGAACAAAGCTGCAATGAACATGGGTGTTCATATGTCTATTCGTGTGACAAATCTTAATTTCTCTAGGATATATTCCTAGGAGTAGGATTGCTGGATCATATAGTATTTTTATTTCTAGCTTTCTAAGGAAGTGCCATATCATTTTCCGAAATGGTTGTATCATTTTGCATTCCCACCAGCAGTGCATGAGAGTTCCAATATCCCCGCAGCCTCTCCAACATTTGTTATTTTCTGTCTTATTCATTTGCGCCAGTAATGCTGGGGTGAGATGGTATCTCATTGTGGTTTTGATTTGCATTTCTCTGATGGCTAGAGATCTTGAGCATTTCCTCATGTGTCTGTTGAGGAAATGCTTAAATGTCTTTGCTGAAGTGTCTGTTCATTTCCTTTGCCCATTTTTTGATTGGGTTTTTTGTCTTTTGGTCATAGAGGCATTGGATTTTCTTGTGGATCTTAGAGACTAGATCTTTGTCTGGTTTGTAATAGCCAAATTTTTTTTCCCAGTCTGTAGGTTCTCTTTTTACTCTTTTGGTGAAGTCTTTTGATGAGCATGACTCTTTAATTTTTAGAAGATCCCAGTTATTGACTTATCCTCTGTAGCTTGTGTGTTGTTGATTGTGATTTGTATCCTGTTAATTAGGGCCTCTAGTCTTGATCCTGTTTTTTCTTCTATGAACTTCACAGTTTTGGGCTTTATATTTGGGTCTTTGATCCATCTTGAGTTAATTTTCGTATATGTTGTGGGGTATGAGTCCTGTCTCACTTTTTTTCAGATGGGACATCCAGTTTTGCCAGCACCATTTGTCTTTTCCCTATTTGGTGGACTTTGGGCCCTTGTCAAAGATCAGGTGACCATAGGTGGATGGATTTACATCCGGGTTCTTAATTTTGTTCCATTGGTCAATCTATCTGTCATTGTACCAGTACAAGGCTGTTTTGAGCAGATTCTGAGGTCTGGTAGTGTGAGCCCTCCTACTTTATTCTTCTTCTTCAATAGTGCTTTACTTATTTGCGGCCTCTTCCCTTTCCACATAAAGTTAATGATAAATGTTTCCATCTTTTTAAAGAATGTTGTTGGTATTTGGGTCAATATTGCATTGTATTTGAAAACCACTTTGGGTAGAATTGTCAGTTTCACAGTGTTGAGTCTACCTACCCCTGAGCATGTTTTTCCATTTATGTAGATCTCTTTTGGTTTCTTGTGGTATTGTTTTGTAGTTTTCTTTGTATAAGTCTCTTACGTCCCTGGTTAGATTTATTCCCAAGTATTTTATTTTTTAGGGGCTATGATTTTTTTTTTTTTTATGATAATTGCTATTGCTTTCCTGATTTCCTTTTCATCATTCTTTTTATTGCTGTATAGGAATCCAACTGATTTTTGTGTGTTGATCTTCTATCCTGCTACTCTGCTGAATCTTTCTATTAGTTCCAGTGGTTTTCTCATGGAGTCTTTTGGATTTCCTAAGTATAGTGACGTATCATCTGCGAATAGGGACAGTTTAACTTCCTCATTACCAATCTGGATGCCCTTTATTTCTGTTTCTTGCCTTATTGCTCTAGTTAGAACTCCCAACACAATGTTAAATAGGAGTGGTGATAAAGGGCATCCTTGTCTTGTTCCCATTCTCAAAGAGAATGTTTTCAAGTTCTGTCCATTGAGAATGATGTTGGCTGTTGGTTTTGCATAGATGCCCTTTATTATGCTGAGAAACTTCCCTTCTATGCCTATTTTATTGAGAGTTTTTTTTATCAGCAATGGGTGTTGGACTTTGTCAAATGCCTTTTGTGTGTCGATTGAGATGATCATGTGATCCTTTTCTTTCCTTTTATTTATGTAGTGGATTACGTTGATTGACTTTCTAATGTTGAACCATTCTTGCATAACTGGAACGAATCCTACTTAGTCATTTTTTTTTTTTTTTTTGATATGATGCTGAATTCTATTCGCTAGAATTTTGGGGGGAATTTTTTTGCATCTATATTCATGAGAGATATTGGTGTGTGATTTTCTTTTTTTGTGGTGTCTTTGCCTGGTTTTAGTATCAGAGTTATGCTGGCTTCATAGAATGAATTTGGAAGTATCACTTCCTTCTCTATGATCTGTAATAGTTTGAGTAAAACTGGTGTAAGCTCTTCTCTGAATGTTTGGTAGAATTCTCCAGTGAAGCCATCTGGGCCAGGACTTTTTTTGGTTAGGAGTTTTTTTAAATTACTTTTCCAATCTCTTCTCTAGTTATAGGTATGTTCAGATTTTCAACATTTTGTTTCAGTTTGGGTAGGTAGTATGTCTCTGGAAATTTGTACATTTCCTCTAGGTTTTCAAATTTGTCAGAGTATAGTTTTTCATAATACTGTGTTATAATCCGTTTTATTTCAGTTGTGCCTGTTGTAATGCCTCCATTTCCTTTCTTAATTGGGTTATTTGCATTCTCTCCTGCTTTTTTTTTTTTTTAGTTTGGCCAGTGGTCTGCCAACTTTGTTGATCCTTTCAAGGAACCAACTTTTGTTTTGTTGATTCTATTATTTTTCTATTCTCTGTTTCATTTATTTCTGCTCTGGTCTTTATTATTTCCTTTCTTCTGGTGGCTGTGCATTGCTTTTGCTGTTTTTTTTTCCTATTTGTTCAAGTTGTGTAACTAATGTTTTGATTTTGTCCTTTTCTTCTTTTTGATGTGTGCATCTAGTGCTATAAATTGACACCTAAGGACTGCCTTTACTGTGTCCCAAAAGTTTTGGTAGGATGTGTTTTCATTCTCTTTTGATTCCAGGAACTTCTTGATTCCATCTTTGATTTCTTCTATTACCCAGTGGTTTTTCAGCAGGGTGTTATCCAGTTTACATATAATTGATTTTTTCCCCTTACTTCTCCTGTTGTTAATTTACATTTTGATGGCATTGTGGTCAGAGAAGATACTTTGTATTATCTCAATGTTTTGGATTTTGTTGAAGGTTGCTCTGTGGCCTAAGATGTGGCCTGTTCTGGAGAATGTTCCATGTGTGTTGGAAAAGAATGTGTACTTTGCAGCTGTTGGGTGGAGTGTTCCATATATGTCTATGAGATCAAGTTGGCTGATTGTGCTCTTCAGCTCTTCTGAATTTTTGTTGATTTTCTTACTAGATGTTCTGTCCTTTACTGACAGTGGTGTGTTGAAGTCTCCTACTATTATTGTGGCACTGTCAATTTCTGTTTTTAGTGCTGTTAGAGTTTGTTTTATAGATTTTGGACCCCTATCATTGGGTATGTAGATGTTTATTATGGTTAAGTCTTCATGATGGATCATCCCTTTAGTAATTATATTCTTTGTCTTTTATGCTGGATTTTGTTCTAAAGTTTATCTTATCTGAAATTAGTATTGCCACTCCTGCTCTTTTTTGGTAGTTATTTGCTTGATATATTTTTTTCTATCCTTTGATTTTTAATAGATTTACATCCTTGTTTCTAAGGTGTGTCTCTTATAGAGAGCATACTGATGGATCCTGTTTTTTTTTTTTTAATCCATCCATCACTTTTTTATTACAAATAACTTTTTACAACATAAACCATCACTATATGCATGGACCTTGCTGGATGGAATACATCGGAATTAAATCTACTACATTTCTGGAGAGACTATGGAGAAGCTCAATATCATCACTTAGAACAAGGCCAGTGGCAGACCACTGAACAGGCCATGAATTGTACATGTGCAAGCTCAAGGTGAAGTTGAAAGAAATTGAACAAGTCCATGAGAGGCAAAGTAAGATGGTCAGAATCCCACCTGAATTTAGAGACCAGCTCAAGAATACATTTGGTGCATTGAACACTAATGACTAAAACCAGAGAAGTTATGGGATGACATCAGTTACATTATACATGAGGAAAGCAAAAGGGCATTAAAAAGACAGACAGAAATAAAATACAAAAAGAAGATTTCAAAGGATGTCTTGAGAAGACAAAGTAAAGAATTATATTGAAATATGCAAAGACCTGAAGTTAGAAAATCAAAAAGGAAGAACATGTTCAGCATTTCTCAAGCTGAAAGAACTGAAGATAGAATTCACATCTCTAGGTGTGATACTGAAGGATTCTATGGGAGAAATATTGAACCACTCAGGTAGCATTACAAGAAAATGGGAGGAATACATAGAGTCACTCTATCTGAAAGAATTGGTCTACAGTCAACTATTTCAGGAGGTAGCCTATGATCAAGAGATGATAGTACTGAAGGAAGAAGTCCAAGCTGCACTGAAGGAAATGGCAAAAAAAAAAAGGCTCTAGGAACTGACAAAATACCAATTGAGATGTTTCCACAAATGGATGCAGTGCTGGAAGTGTTCACTCCTCTATGTTGTGAAATTTGGAACAGTTTCCTGGCCAACCGAATGAAAGAGATCCATATTTGTGCCAATTCCAAAGAAAGGTGATCCAACACACAAGTAAAATTTTGCTGAAGATCCTTCAAAAGCCGTTCCAGCAATACATCTACCGGGAACTACCAGAAATTCAAGCTGGATTCAGAAAAGGACATGGAAAGAGGGGTGTCATTTCTGATGTCACATGAACCTTGGCTGAAAGTAGAGAATACAAGAAAGATGTTTACTTTTGTTTTATTGACTATGCAAAGGCATTTGACTGTGTGGATCATAAAAAATTATGGATAACACTGTAAAGAAGTGGAATTCCAGAACACTTAACCATGCTTATGAGGAATCTGTACATAAACTAACAGACATTTGTTTGGACAGAACAGAAAGAGGGATTACTGTGTGGTTTAGAGTCAGGAAAGGTGTGGGTCAGGGTCGTATCCTTGCAGCATATTTATTCAATTTGTGTGCTGAGGAAATAATCCCAGAACCTGGCATCAGGATTGGAGAAAGGCTCATTAACAACCTGCCATGTGTAGATGACACAACCTTGACTGCTGAAAGTGCAGACTGCTTGAAGCACTTACTGATCAAATACTATAGCCTTCTGTATGGACTGCATCTCAGATTAAGAAAACAAAAATCCTCACAACTGAACCATTAAGCAACAACATGATAAATGGAGAAAGGATTGAAGTTGTCAAGGATTTCAATTTACTTGGGTTCACAATCAATACCCAAGGAATCAGCAGTCAAGAAATCAGATGACATATTGCGTTGGGCAAATCTGTGGCAAAAGGCCTCTTGAAAGTGATGAAAATCTAGGATGTCACCTTGAGGATTAAGGTGCTCCTGACACAAGCCACAGTGTTCTCAGTTGCCTCATATGCATGTGAAACCTGGACAATGAGTAAGGAATACCAAATAAGAATTGGCGACTTTGAATTATGTCGTTGGAGAAAAATATTGAACATATCATTGACTGCCAGAAGAAAGAACAAATCTGTCTTGAAAGAAGTACAAGAATGCTCCCTAGAAGCAAGGATGGTGAGGCTTTGTCTCAAGCAGTTTGGACAAGTTATCAGGAGGGATCAGCCTCTAGAGAGGGACATCGTGCTTGGTAAAGTGAAAGGTCAATGAAAAAAAGTATGACCCTCAAGGAGATGGATTGACACTGTGGCTGCAACAATGGGCTCAAGCACAGCAAAGATTGTGAGGTGGCACATGACTGGGCAGTGCTTCCTTCTGTTGTACACAGGGTTGCTATGAGTCAGAGTGGACTTCCTGGCACCTAACACCAACAAGGGTGAATTGTTGAGTATGATTTTACTAGATCATGATGAAGGAGTAGAATATTTCAGACTGACATTTGCACTGTAGATAACCAAGTTTCTTGATGATGCAAACACTGTGTTCCTGCATTAAACTGTTAAGATGGAATCCCAGTCATATACTCTTGTAACTCTAGCCAGCTCACAAATGAGGTGAATAAAAACAGTATGTGTTTCAGGAAAAGGACCACAGGACTTGATTTTAATTGAAAGGAAATTAAGCCAACAAATTTTGCATTGCCACACCAGCTTTATATTTACCAATGATAAAACAAAGTTATATAAAAATGGAACAACCTAAGGGAGAGTAAAATATGATTGATCAGCTTCAACTGAGACAGGCTCCTTCAGATATGGAGTGCCCAAGTTCCTCACTTCTCCATGATCATGTGTGGGCTCCTTCAGATATGGAGTTCCCAAGTTCATCACTTCTCCATGATCATGTGTGGCCAGTGCAAAAAAAAGGCCGGAGCGAGTAATTGAAGGAGTAAGCGGGGTATTCCCATATGAGGGAATTTTTGGCAACATTAACAAAACTCACACTTCCACTATTAAAATCAACAAACACACCAACTTCCCCAGAGGTTTCTCTATGTACTGAGAAAGCACAGGGGAGGTGGTGAAAAGATGGTAACCATTATCCCCCTTCACACATAAAAGAAGAAATGTGTCCCCAGATTCAATCACTGAGCAGTTCTTCCTTAGCCAAGTATCCTTACAGACCCCTATAGCCCAGTCCCAAGAGCTGTCCACATGCATCTCCCAGTAGTGTTTTCCAGAGGTGAAGGCCTGGTCTCCCCATGTAGCAAAGTAGTTGGATCTTCCAGATGGAAAAGGCACCTCTCGAAGGTCATGTCTAAATATCAAACTTCTCACGTCATCAGACAGCATGATATCGTGACTGCTTGTTTCATAATTCAAGGAAATGTTCACTGCGGAAAGAAGAGAATATTCCAGTCAAAATCAGTTTTTAAAGTCTTACGAGATCTAGAGTGTCATTGGAAAACCCACCAAGACTTTAAGGGCAGCTTGGTTGGAAAATGTCATTAGATTCAGGGGCTACCAGTATATCTGCAGAATTAACAAACACCTAATCTCAATGGAAAAAAATCACAAAGATTTTTTACATTTCACTTTCCATTAGAAACAGAAGACCTTCCCATAAGGCCTAGTCATTGCTATGAAATTAACTTCAGTGCCCCTCTTCAGGGGAAAGATCCTTAGAAATAAATAATTGGTGATCACTTTGCCAGGCATACTATGATACTCCAGTTAAGGAAACAAATTCCAATTAAGAATAAAAAGATCTAAATACATCTTCTTGGAAGAAGTTTTCTACTAAGAATTTTCTGGATTTTATTCCTGCTTTCACCTCAGGCTTGGTCTTCATCTGCATGCCAGTCTAACCTCCCTGGTTTAGGTCTGCTATGGAATTCTGTATACTGTCTCATCAACCACCAACTTGTTTTACTGTTGTTCTTCACAAATTCTTATTTTATGCCTTTCATTATTTTATGTTTATGGACAAAATTTTCTAGCTATATCAACTACAATGTGCATTATTACAAATTCAATTACTAAGAAGCTTTACAGCAAAAATATTTAAAAAATTACAATTTGCCAACTGTTATGGGTTCAATTGTGCCTCACCAAAATATGTGTCACAAATCCTAACTTCTATGTCCGTGTTTATAATCCCACTTGGGAACGGATTATCTCTGTTGTGCTAATGAGGCAGAATTACTGTAAGATGTCTTGAGTCAATCTTTTTGAGATATAAAAGAGATTAAAAAGCAAGCCAGCAAGCAGAGGTGGGAGAGGAAAGACACCATGCCAAATGAAGATCACCAAGGAGCAAAGGAATAAGAACTTCGCAGGGCAAACAGAGGGTAAGCCTTCCCTTAGATCCGGCACCCTAAATTCCAACTTCTAGCCTCCTAAACTGTGACGAAATAAATTTGTGTTTGTTGAAGCCCCTCATTTGTGGTATTTCTGTCATAGCAGCACTAGGTAACTAAAACATCAATCCTATCACCATAACTAACTGTACTTTAGTTAAAACTTGAATGCCCTAACTAAATATGCAGTTCTATATGACTAAATGAATGAATAACTGGTATTTTATCTCAGAATGGTTCTAGGAGCCCCCCTTTTTTTTCACAGCTTAAATATATATTTAATTTTTTTTCTACTGAACACTTTTTTATTGTACTTTGCCTGAAGGTTTACAGAAGAAGCTAGCTTCTCATTAAACAGTTAGTACACATATTGTTCTATGAAATTGGTTAACAACCCCACGACATGTCAACATTCTCCCTTCTTGACCTTGGGTTCCCCATTACCAGCCTTCCTGTCCCCTCCTGCCTTCTAGTCCTTGCCCCTGGGCTGCTATGCCCCTTTAGTGTCATTTTGTTTTATGAGCCTGTCTAACCTTTGGATGAAAGGTGAAACTTCAGGAATGACTTCATTACAGAGCTAAAAGTGTATCCAGGGGCCATACTCTCAGGGTTTTTCTCCAGTCTCTCTCAGACCAGTAAGTTTGGTCTTTTATTGTGAGTTAGAACTTTGTTCTGCATTTTTCTCCAGTTCTGTCCAAGACTCTCTATTGTGATCCCTGTCAGAGCAGTCAGTGGTGGTAGTCAGGTACCATCCAGTTGTACTGGACTCAGTCTGGTGGAGGCCATGTTAGTTGTGGTCCATTAGTCCTTTGGACTAATCTTTCCCTTGTGTCTTTAGTTTTCTTCATTCTGCCTTGCTCCCGAAGGGGAGGGACCAGTGGAGTATCTTAGATGGCCACTCACAGGCTGTTAAGACCCCAGATGCTACTCATTAAAGTAGAAAGCAGAGCATAGTCTCTATGAACTGTGTTATGCCAATGGAGCTAGATTTTTCCTGAGACCATGGTCCCCACAGCACTAGGAGCCCTTTTTGATTGTTTCCTGTTTCTCATTGTCTAATTTATTACAGGCATGAATCACATTTATCCTTTCACCAGCTTTCATTTAGATTTTTTCATGTTATCCCAGGGCCACCATGACTATAAATGTCTCTTAGGAGGCTGTTCTCTCCTAAATCAAGGGTTAATAAAAAGGGAAGCATTGGGAATAAAAAACCAAACCCATTACTGTCAAGTGGATTCCAACTCATAGTGACCCTACAGGACAGAACAGAACTGTCCCATAGGGTTTCCAAGGAGCAGCTGGTGGATTCCAACTGCAGACCTTTTTGTTAGCAGCCAAGCTCTTAATTGCTCTGGCACCAGGGCTCCATATTATCCAAAGAAAACCATTATTGAAGGACAATGTATGGGGTCCCATCATTGGGTTGCCACTCACCTTGGAATTGGTTGAACCTGTCTATCAGTCCAGTGATGGGCCTGGCACTGAGTGCTGGGTTCACAGGCTGGAGCATGTGCAGTTGCACGGACTCACTCCTACAAGGGGAAAGATTCAGGTAATCTTTCAGGTGCCAAAGGGCTCATCACAGTATGTACAAAAGATGTCAGCATTCAACAGAATAATATGTTTCATTGGAACTCCTTTCTGATATTGTAGTGTACCTCCATGATCCTGGGAGAAGACTGTGCAATTCTTAGGGATTCTTTCTTTTCTTCTGTCCCTGCCTCCACCCCCTTCTTATCATAGATGCCCGTCTCTCCTCTAATGCCTGGGAAAGCTAGTCCATGCACTTTAATATGTTTATGATTTTGAAAACTAAAATCATGCATAGCTGTTTTCTAGTGACTTCTGTGTTGAACCCTACAATGTATATCTCCATGAGCACAGAAAGACAAAACAAAACTAAATCCTGATAGAGTGGGCTAGAAAATTATATTCAGTAAAACACACACAAATACATGCGCTCACATAAACACACATGCACACGAAATTTACTATCTCAATAACTTCATTTTGGTAGAAACACTTTGATCTCTTTACTAGCTCTCATGGTGCTCTAGTTTGCATTGAAGGCCAAACTTACCTTGTCCATGTGTCTTCCAAATTCTGTAAAGAGAAATAAAAGGAAAAACTCAGAATTCTTCAGAAATTCTTTTTTTTTTATGCCTAATCTTTGGATTTGGGAAATTTAAAAAAAATATCAAACCCTCCTTTCCTCCCCACCGCCCCCCACCCAGGATTTTATAAATGTCCTTTACTTTTCCTCTTTAAAGGAAAATCACAGTACCACACATTGACAGAAAATAAATTCTCGATGGCTAAGGGCTCTGAGGGTGAGCAAAGACAGAGCAGGACATGAGTAGGGACTGCATTGCTAAAACCATCAGTTGTCTACAAGGTGGTCTTTTCACAGGGCTTGTTTCCAAAGGGTAACGTGCCTCAAAACGAGCACAACTCAAGCCTAGGACTTCCAAACAGAAGGAGGACAGGAATGCTAGCTTTTCCTCTTGGTCATATTGCCCACCTGGAGACAAAAAGGTCTACAAATAAGTTGTTCCTTTCTGTTGGATAGAAAAGTGAATTAAATAAAGAGAATTGAGAAGGGAAACTACTCTCACAATTCCCCAAAGTTTTGTTGTTCCTGGTTAGGATAAGAGTTGAAGTTTATATCATATTCACTTGGACAATAATAGTCTTGACAGGAGCAGAAGATGCAGAAATAAGATTTTGGTTTGAAATATGTAATGGAAGTCAAAGATGTGAACTTGAACTAATATCCTCATTTCTTACCTGGAGCAGCTCCACGTCTGGTTTATGGCACAAATTCAGCAGCTCCTCAAACATTTCTCTTAGGTGGTTTTGTTTTTGAACCATTGTGGTTTGACTTTTCTTGAGTTGCTGTAAAATCCTTTTGCGTTCACTTTTCAGTCCCTCTAAATGTTGTTTTTCTTCCCTGTGGAGAACTGGATCCAACTTCCGATACTGATCTCTGATCATGTCTCTCCGTAGGCATATATAATCCTGCAGGGACACGGATTTCCTAGATCACACACCCAGGCTGCCTTTATCCTTCACCACTTAAACCTCACTCATTTTTCTTTGATTCATGATCATGTAATCCACCAACCTACAAACATGTTAAATTCATGTCTTTCCACTCACCAGAAACCATGCTCATCCCTCTTTCCTTACTTTATTTTTCATTCTTTGTTAACTACAGAAACCCATCCTTTCCTCAAAACACTATAATTCACTTCTTAAGTTCCCGAAATTTCTGTAGAAATTTTTTTCAGAGTTAATTTTTAAAATACGTTGTTGTTGCTAGGTGCTACTGAGTCGGTTCCAACTCACAAGGACACTATGTACAACAGAATGAAAAACCGTCTGGTCCCAAGCCATCCTACCCTAACGATCTTTATGTTTAAACTTATTGTTGCAGTCACTGTGTAAGTCCATCTCATTGAGGGTCTTCTTCTTTTTCCTGACCCTCTGCTTTACCAATATATGTTCTCTAAAATATGAAAGATTACATGTAAAAAGATAAATTTACGCTTGATTATTTAATATTCTCATCTGTTACTAATTTAGCCTCTGATCATAAATTTCCTCAATCCTAGCCTGATCATTCACTCTTAGCAGAAATGTTGCCTACTAGTCTGAGGATTAGAAATCATCAGACAAAACCTCCCTAAAATTCCTAATCCCATACCCTCAATCTGATTTCTCCCATCACTATCCCTTGTTGCCATGGATGGGATTCCTTCCTAGTAATGAGTACTTAAGCCTTCAGGGTCTCATTTTGTCCTAACATTATAGGAACATTAACCCTTCCCCCATTCTATGACCCCTGCCAATACCCATGTATTCATTCTCTCCTCACCAAGTCCTTTTCTTTCTCTTTTCCCCCAGTTTTTCAACGTGTTGAAATTTCTCCCAATTGATCCTATATGATTCTCTAGCTACTACATTATCGCTTTTCACTATCACAGGTACACTTCCTAAATTGCTATTTAAACCTTTTTCTCCCCATGGCCGTCTTTATACTAATCAGTATGACATACCTGTAGTTCCCCGTTATGTACTGTTTCATTTCTAGATTTCACCTCTGTCAGAAATCTCTGCTTGAAATGTCCATGGATTTTTTACACTTGTCTTTTAAAACTCAAATCGATTGTGAACCTCTCTCCAAAACTTTTTCTCAACTCCTGACCAACGGTTTTTGAACTTCTCCAAATCCCTGCATGTGCCTCCATTTCAGCACTTTTTGCACTTTGTTCTGATGGCCTTTTTCTCCCTTGATTAAAGCTCAAGTTCTCAATAGGTAAGGTCCCAGCATGTCTTTACCAAGCTGGTTATGAGGAAAACGTGGTCTCATGCTTACCATCCACAGGTTGATTATTCTGCACTCCTCATTTAGATTTCTCTGATTTTCTTGGATCTTTTCCCATAAAGACCTCATTTGTTTTAAAAGCTTCTCCTGTAAAAACAAAAATACTGAATTAAGCACCAACAGAACAAATATTATAGATTTCAGACCCTTACTGACAGCTAAAGACCAGGGATGTTAGATGAACATACTTTCGGGAAAGTGGAAGGGTCATGTTTCACTGGCTACCCGATAGTCATCACTTCTGGGAGTTTCAGGCTATAGAGCCACATAAAGTAATGAAACAATTTTCCTGAGAAAAGTGTCAAATAAAGGCTTTATGTAATGTAATTAAATTTCCTATAAATATCTTGC
Organism: Elephas maximus indicus; assembly: GCF_024166365.1. NCBI lineage: Eukaryota > Metazoa > Chordata > Mammalia > Proboscidea > Elephantidae > Elephas > Elephas maximus. Next base: position 31,369,329 of record NC_064825.1, read on the forward strand.
TAATTCTCTATACTATTATCCTACATGTTTGTCCAGGATTACTAAATATGCTTCCAGTAAAAAAAAAAAAAAAAAAAAACCACTTGTTAAACATGTAATTTTTGTGGCCAGGAGCTATTTCTAAAAATGTGAGTGTTATGGTGTCCTGTGCTTCACTTTGCATAATTAAATTAATAATCATTAAGCGAATTGCCCTGCCACTCGAATACAGCCTCTGTGAAAGCAGATTTCCTTACCTATTTTATTCACAGCTTTACCCTTCCCACCTAGAACAGTAGCCAGCACATATAAGACTCCCAGTGATGAGAGAATTAATCATAATCATGGCACTCATCTTCCTTATACTCTCTTAGCTCTATTATTCTCCAGCTTTCAAAGGCTTTCAGAAGCATCACTTACCCGGTACTTCTCAACAGCGTATTCAATGGAACAGTGTCTGTGAGCCTCGTGCTCCTGAGAGGAAGAACAGAGCAAACAGAGTAGGTTCTTGCTCTCTTCACAGAACATCTTCTTTATCTCCTTGTGTGTCCCACACATCTGATCCTCAGAGCTCAGGAACTGGCAGAGACTGGCTTGTCTAGCCAGGGACACCAGATTCTTCACAAGAATATTGGATTTGATGTCTGTCTTCTTTGATGTTTCCCCACATAGAGGACAACGGGTAGTTTTGGCTTCTTCCCAGGAAATGTATAGACAGGGCCTACAGAAGCTGTGCCCACAGCCTATGGTGACAGGGTCTGTAAGGTAGTTCAAGCAGAGGCAGCAAGTGAGTTCCTTTCGGAAGGCTTGGGAGATGTTGGAGTCCATTTTCCTGAGGGAAGAAAATCAGGAGAGTTTGTCATTTGCCCCAGAGAGACAAAAGACTAAGCAAACTTTTACTCCAATTGTGATTCAATAATATACTTATGTCTAGGCCTGATATAGTTTCTTTTACTAATGACAAAAACTGGAAACTGACACAAAGGCAGCTCTGGAGCTCTGTTGAAAACTTGGTTAGCTTCCTGATTAACATGATCTACACCATCAACTCCATCTCTCCTCCATAAAGAACCTGTTCGTGTCCTTTCCTTCTTGGGCTTGTGCTTCAATAGTTTGACTCAGTCTCTAGTATTCTGATTGGTGTAAAAGCCAATCATAATGTTCCTAGTGACTGATTGGCTTAGCAAAGCTCATGCGACTAAACTTTTTACCTTTACTATTTCATTTAATTGACAAAACCATCCTATAAGGATGACTAATCCAAAATCATACTGACAGTTAATGTTGGAGCCAAAACTCATACTTTTGACTAAAATTAAAATCTGCTAACTGTTACTCTCCAAGATACCATACAGACAGAATCAATCATCCAGTTTCTTATCAACTATTTTAATTTAAGCGAACAGTTCTGGTATTTTTCCTCGCCAAGACTGTCTGTGAAGTAGGGTTATAATTCTAATACAAAATCCTTAAAGAGAGAATAAAAGTTGAAAATAATAAAACACAGTAATGGGCAGAATGCACATTTGTCTCCTGCCCCTCACCTATAATATAGAAAGTGTCTTTCTTGAAACTCACTGTAAAAAATGCATTAGAAATATGTACATGAAAAACACATTCACAAAATCAAAATTTCTTCTTTGAAACTCTGTTAATTCAAACAGAATGTAACAAAAATTCAATTTCGGAATACAAAAGTGTTAATAAGAATTTAACAAAGCTTTGTAAAATTGGGAAACTCTGCTGGTATAGTGGTTAATAGCTTTCACTGCTAAGCAAAAGGTCCGCAGTTCAAGTCCACCAGACACTCCTTGGAAACTCTGTTCGGCAGTTCTCCCCTGTCCTGTAGGTTCGCTATGAGTCAAAATCAACTCAACGGCAAGAGGCCTTTTGTTTTGTTTTCTTTGGTCGTAAAATTGGATCAGATTTCAGTCGGAATCTTTATATATGAACATATATGAAGAAGCCCTGGTGGTGCAAACAGTTAAGCAATGTTGGTGGTTCCAACGCATCCAGTGGCTCCTTAGGAGAAAGACCCAGTGATCTGCCAGGAAAATCCTATGGGGCAGTTCTACTGAGTCACGTGGAGTTACTACAAGAGAGAATCTACTCATCAGCTCCCAACAACAAGCTTTTAAAAACATCTTTTTATCTACACTGGGCATCTAAAGAAATCAAAAATTAAAGAGAGAAGCATTATCTTCCGTACCCTTTCAAACTATTAGCAAGCGCCCCTTCACACTGTGAAAAGATGAAAGTATCATGTAATAGTGAAAATCAGCACAAAATAACAAACTGTGCTTTTTGAAATTGATTTAGCTAAAACATTGGGTTCTCATCTTTACACTCAATGAATATAGACGGGCGTCACATTTCTGATATTCCTGCATGGTAACCAGTGACAATTTTGTGCCCAAACATTTCCTGGCTTCTTAAAAATTTACATCAGTAAACAGAATTTTCTAAACAGACACCAGTATCAAAAAGTTTTTTTTTTTTTTGTCCAAACCATTCATTGCATCATATACTTATAGTAGAATAGTCTTCTTACGCACTGACTTATGCACTACTTTTAGACTACTACATTTATCAACTTCTTATAGAATAAAGTACTTCTATTCCTTTTTCTGAAACTCTGGTGGTGTAGTGGTAGAGTGTGGCTGGTAATCAAAAGGTAAGCAGTCCAAATCCACCAGGCTCTCCTTGGAAACCCTATGGGGCAGTTCTAGTCTGTCCTATAGGGTTGCTATGAATCAGAATTGACTCATCGGCAGTGGGTTTGGTTTTTTATTCCTTTTTCAGGAGCCACACAAAGTACAAAATTACAAGATATCTGGCAACTACTTTCTTAGTGCCTATAATCCATATGAACATTCAAGGCATACATAAAAATAAGACAAAATGCAATCACCCTATTAAATCTAATAATAATATTGAAAAAATGCATTTATTCATATGTAGGTTAAGGAAAGGACTAATTTTTGTAGACAAATGAAATCATTTCATAGAAAAACACCTCAATTTCCTGATTGATAAACTAAAATTATTTTTGGTTTGGGAAAGTAGCGGGAACTCCACTTCTGTATATTGTACACTCACCTAAGTCGCCTAAGGAATATGTGAAGGATTTCACCAACGCTTGCTGTAGCAGTAGTGTTATGGAAGTCAGTTCTGGGTTCAATTCCTTCCGATGTGGTCACAGGAGCTTTCAGAAGACTCCGCAGGCAAGACAGATCCAAAGGCACTCTGTCTCTTCTGGAGAAGAGTGAGCGTGGTTTCTTGGGTGCTTTTTATTGAGCCCAGAAGACCACGCCCAGCTCTTCCCAGTGATTGTATTTCGTGGGTCTTCTAATAGGTGTTACTGAGAATGATTAGGTTTCTTCAAAACAAAAGAAATGATTGATTTAACACCTTAATACCCTCCATAAGTAAACAAACCTCCACAAACATCATCTCATCAAGAAATATGTATTAACTTTTGGCAAACACAGCACACGCCTGCAAAGAGGGACAAGATGGCGGATGCTGAAAAAATTCCCGGCGTGCAGCAGTGTCTAGCACCCCAGTTTTTTTCCCCTTCATTTGCATGTCCACCCAGAGGCAGGTGGTGGACCTGTGAGACAGTGTGAGGGCTGCCCTGAAGGAGAAGGATTTCTTAAAAACTGTGGAAGGGAGAGACCTGCAGGGTGTGAAGCCCTCAGAAACTCCCAAGGAGTTTGTCATCCCTTTGATCTGGAATGAATACTGCAGGCAGCTACTGACCCAGGCCCCTGAACATCCAGAGATGCTGAGGCCTTGGTGGATGGGATGCTGATATGCTAGGCTGTGAAGGAGCTCATTGAGGAATTCAAGTAGTCTCTGGAACACAGAGACAATGAGGGTGTCGATTCCAGGATCGCTATCCGCATGATCCAGAAAGAATGCATCCCCAAAGGCGAAGGGGCAGACACCGAACTCCAGGCTTAGTGCCAGGGGAGGCAGATTATGAGGCCATCCCTGTGGAGGCCTATGAGCTGTCCATACTGCAGGTCATGGGCTGGAAACCTGGCAAGAACATCAGCCGTACTTTCAATCAAGCAGTGAAGCCCCATGTCAATTCACAGAGGCCCAAGGGGTTAGGGATAGGTGCCAGCCCGACCCATGCCAAGGCCCCCACCAGCCCCCCCGACTGCCAAAGCCAGATGAGGTACAAGAGAAGGAGAAGGAAGAACAACCTCACGGAACCGGTGCCTTGAGGAACTGTAGTGGTCCTGTTTGGCCTCCACTGAGGCTTCTATTGGAAGGTGAAATGCCTCAATCCTGACAATGTTTGGGCCATGGTTCTGGCAGTGGAGAGCCAAGTGGTGACTGTTTGTTAGTACTGCCTGTGGCCTGTCTCCTTGCATAGGTTTGACAAGAACTTCTTGGATCTCAGCCAAGTGAGCAAAGCTTCCTCAGAACAACTGAAAGGAACTGCCTTGTTATGGAAGGCCTTCAGGGATAAAGACCTACATGTTCAGCAGGAGGACTCCGAAAGAAAGCAGAAACACCCTCTGGACTGACAAGAAGGAGAAAGCAGCCCCCGGGAGCCATACCATTTTTGCAGAGACCTGGGTGTGTGGGTCGTGGACAAGCTGCACAAGGGCAGCAAATGTTACAACATCAAGATGACAATTGAAGACGTCCTGAGCCCAGATACTTGTTTGTGTCAGACCCTGATTTCCAAGGTCAAGGGAAACTGTGTGATGGTGGTGCTGGGACCATAGGCTGGAAGGGTGGGATGTCTGCTCGGCCAGGACACACAGCAGAGCCGGGCTTTAGTAACAGCCGTGGACAGAGAAATCAGTTGGTCGAGCTTCTCTCTGATGCTGTCTGCTGGTACATGGGCCCCAGTGATTCAGATGGAGACTAACCCATGTGACCCACTCCAGTCCCCTAGACTCTTCCCAGTTCTGTACAGTATAAAAATCTTGCTTTTAGTAAGATTGGAATATAATTTTTTGCATCCACACTTACAAGTGCAGTACTGGTACAGGAACAAGGACAAAGATGAATCGACCGGAAGGGATGCTAGAGACAAACCCAATATTCACCAGAATTTAGTGTATAAAAAAAATCATTTCAAATAAAAATGAAATATTTTTTCAGCTATGAAACCCCACATCCTAAATTTATATATAATTTTTCTTAACTTTTATTTTGTACTGTATAAAAAAGTAGGAAAGAGGGTGTCATCAGTTTATGATTTTAGCAAATGTTTTGGAAAATTTGGAAATGGTTTGCCTGAGGTTGCTTTAATTATACCCTTCAGGTAGGAACAGTTTGTATTTTATTTACTGATTTATTTTTGTATTTTAATGCAAGAATTTAATGTAAGGCCAGCTTTGGCCTCCACTCCAGAATGGAGGTTTCCCCCACCCTGCACACTCCAGATCAAGCCTCTAAAGGCTCAAGAACAGCAGGAGGACCAGGATTCTCTGTCTGGCACTTCCCATCCCAACTCAGGGAAAACAGGAAAGAATGGCTAGGAAGCCCCAGCTCAGGGACCCATGAACAGGGATGAGAAAGAGGAATCGGGTTCAGGTAAATTGGATTTTATTTCTACTTGGGAAAGTAATAATGACAGGTTTATGTCCCCAATTCATTTAGCCCACTACTGATGGGATAAATTGAGATGCTACCTTGGACCCTTGAGAAACCCTCCTTCTATTATAATTGTCACCAGATATCCTTCCTGGGGTCTGCGAAAGCCAAGCTGTGGATCTGGAGAAGCAGCTCAGATCTCTGCACAAGAGTGTTTAAAGCACCTCCTTGTGGGCACAGAGATCCTGGGGCCCACAACAGCCTGAGCCAGCTGAGACATGGAGAAAGGCTCTGAGGAGCAGGGGTCACTGTCAGGAAGAGAGAGGGGACGTGGGAGCCCCAGTTTCCAGGATGCCCCCATTGTGTGTGCAGGAAGCTCAGTGAGCACCCAAAAGGCCACCAAAGTTTTGCTTGAGCCTTCTGAAATCTTGGGTTTCCCCGAATTGAGCCTTCCAGGGATAGGGCAAGAGGTGAGGTCCAGGTCTGCACATGTCTGGCTGCATAGGGGGTAGAGGGAGTAGAGAGGGAAGTGACATGTTGGGTCCTGTGTCTTAGTTGTCTAGAGCTACTACACCAGAAATAATAGTGGATGGCTCTAACAAACAAGTTTATTCTCTCACAGTCTGGGAGGCTAGAAGTCCAATTTCAAGGTGCCGGCTCAAGGGGCAGACCTTCTCCCTCTGTCTGCTGTGGAGGAAGGTCCTTGTCATCAATATTCCCCTGTTCTAGGAGCTTCTCTCACAGGAACCTGGGTCACAACTTTTTGGTGGCATGTGGTCCCCCTGTCTCTCTGCTGGCTTATTTCCTTTGTGTCTCAAAAGTGATTGACTTAAGACAAAACCTAATCTTGTAGAGTGAGTCATTCCTCATTAACATAACTGCCTGTAATCCTGCCTGATTAATATCATGGACGTAGGATGTACAACACATAGGAAAATCTCATCGGATGACAAAAGGGTGGACCATCACACAATACTGGGAACCATGGCTTAGCCATATTGCACACATTTTGGGGGGGACACCATTCAATCCATAACAACTAGCAACCCCGGGGATCTCCTGATTCTCCAGCACCAGTGGATGGAGCCAGCCAGATGGGGGAGGGTTGATCTGAGGGAAGTCTGGATGGAGGGAAATGACAGAGTAAAAATTACAAGGGGAGGGGGGAGGCTATTTTCTCAAGACCGCTGGTTGGAAGAAACTTGCCTCTTTGTTCCAGGAACAAGCAATTGCTCCAGCAGGAGGGGAGGTTGCCCTTGCTCTGAGGCCAAGGCAGTAGAACTCATCTCTCTGTCCTCCTCTGGTGGCTCCCAGCCCAACACCACAGGCAGAGAGAGGTCTGCTGGATTTCCTGCTTTATTGGAGTCCTGGTGACACAGTGGTTAAGAGTTACATTGAGCTATGGTTGCTAACTAAACGGTTGGCAGTTTGAATCCACCAGCTGCTCCTTGGAAACTCTGTGGAGCAGTTCTACTAAACTGACTCAATGGCAACAGGGTTTTTGGTTTTATAATCCTTCCTGGTATCCATACCCCAGAATTTCCTGCCTAAATCAAGGGCTATACTGGCTTTTCTCTCAGATCTGTTTTCCCCAGGTCAGACCATCCCAACAGCACTCCAGACCAAGGTCTAAATTCCAACTCAGCCTTCCATGTCATTATGAAAGTATATAATATTTCTCAGAATGGAAGGATGAGATATTTATTGACAGTTTGTTAACAAGAGTTAGACATTTTCAATAACTGGACAAACCTACAGAAATGATTATATAATAACAATAAAAATTAATGTATAATTATATACATGCTACTCACCATTACATAACAATAAATATTAATGTATAATTATATACATTAATATTTATTGTTATTATATAATCATTTCTGTATATATACTAATTATAAAATTATTAATAAAATATATTTTATTCCAAAATATTGATATTCTCTAGGAATGATAAGATTAAATTGATCTCATTTTTTTCTGTATTTTATAAAATGTTGGTGAGTAGCATGTGATACTTATGCATGCAGAATATAAAATGTAAATGTATTGGGTGTACCCTTTGTTTGAAGGAAAAGGCAATGGCTGATCCTCATTCTGGCCACCTTGCTGAGGTAAGGATACACAGCTCAGAGCTCAGAAAAGCCTAGGTGACCAGAACTGGTAGAGCTGAGTTGTGGAGAGAGGGATGTATGAAGACAAAGGGTCACAGAAATCTGTTGAATGCTTTGTCTGTTAACAGATTCATTCATTCATTCTTTCTTTCTTTCTTTCTTTCTTTCTTTCTTTCTTTCTTTCTTTCTTTCTTTCTTTCTTTCTTTCTTTCTTTCTTTCTTTCTTTCTTTCTTTCTTTCTTTCTTTCTTTCTTTCTTTCTTTCTTTCTTTCTTTCTTTCTTTCTTTCTTTCTTTCTTTCTTTCTTTCTTTCTTTCTTTCTTTCTTTCTCTCTTTCTCTCTTTCTCTCTTTCTCTCTTTCTCTCTTTCTCTCTCTCTCTCTCTCTCTCTCTCTCTCTCTCTCTCTCTCTCTCTCTCTCTCTCTCTTCTTTGTCTCTCTCTCTCTCTCTTTCTTTCTTTCTTTCTCTGTCTCTCTCTCTCTCTCTTTCTTTCTCTCTTTCTCTCTCTCTCTCTTTCTTTCTTTTCTTTCTCTCTTTCTCTCTTTCTTTCTCTCTCTCTCTTTCTTTCTTTCTCTCCTTTCTTTCCTTTCTCTCTTTCTTTCTTATTTTTGTTTCTTGAACATCTTGTAACTGTTTCAGAAGGCCAGTAATCTTGGGTAAAACATGAGAGATTGAGATGGTGTTTTATGCCTGAAAGCAGGCTTGTTTTCACTTAAGTAGGCCTTGTGCATGTGGAATGGGAGGGGTATGACTTAATCTAGCCAGGAATGAGTTTGTTTATGGATTTGTTGATCCTATAGTTACTTTCAAGGATCCCTGTTGGTGCAGTGGTTAAAGCACTCAGCTGATGACCAAAAGTTGGACAGTTCAAACCCTCGAGAAAGATGTGGCAGTCTGCTTCCATAACGATTTACAGCCTTGGAAACCCTATGGACCAGTTCTATTATGTCCTATAGGGTCACTATGAGTCGGAATCTGTAGGCAATAGGTTTGGGATAGTCACTTCAGGTGCACCAAATGTTTTATATTCTCCTAGGGTTGGATGGTTCTCCAGCCAGGTTTTCCTCAATGACTGCTCCCCACTTAAGTCTTCCTTCCATACTTTTTCTGGTCTCCCAACAGAAACTGCTTTTAAGTGTTGTTGTTGTTAGGTGCTTTTGAATTGTTGTGACTCATAGTGACTCCATTCACAACAGAATGAAACACTGCTCCGTCCTGTGCCATCCTCCCAATTGCTGCTGTTTGAGCCCATTGTTGCAGGGCTCAAGCATACTACTGTTGATTGATACTGGTTTCCAATTTGGGGCTATTCTGAGGAGTGATGAAAAGACAACATTTTGCATAACTTTGACTGAGTATGTGTAGGCATTTCCACCAGGAGTACACAGGCATACCTCAGAGATACTGTGGTTTCAGTTCCAGACCATTGCCATGAAGTGAATATCACAATAGAGGCACACGAATTTTTGTTTCCCAGTGCATATAAATGTTGTGCCTACCCTATACTATAGTCTATTAAGTATGCAATAACATCATGTCTAAAAAAAAAGAGTACATACCTTAACTAAAAAATAGTTTATTGCTAAAAAATGTTAACCATCATCTGAGCCTTCACGAGTCTTAATCTTCTTGCTGGTGGAGGGTCTTGCCCCTATGTTGATGGCTGCTGATTGATCGAAGTGGCGGCTGCTGAAGGTTTGGGTGTCTGTGGCAATTTCTTAAGGTAAAATAACAAGGAAGTTTGCTGCAGCGGTTGACTCCTCCTTTCACAAAAGATTTCTCAGCAGCATGTGGTGCTGTTTAATAGCATTTTACCCACAGGAGAACTTCTTTCAAAATTGGAGCCAATCCTCTCGAACCTGTAGCTGCTTTATCAAATAAGTTTATGTAATATTCTAAATGCTTTGTTGCTCTTTCAACAGTGTTCACAGCATCTTCACCAGGAGCAGACTCCATCTCAAAAAGCCACTTTCTTTGCTCATCCGTAAGAAGCAACTCCTTGTCCGTTCAAACTTTGTCATGAGATTGCAGCAATCCAGTCACATCTTCAGGCCCCGCTTCTGATTCTAGTTGTCGTGCTATTTCCACAACTGCAGTTACTTTCTCCACCAAAACTCTGGACCCCTCCAAGTCATCCATGAGAGCTGGAATCAACTTCTTCCAAATTCCTGTTAATGTTGATATTTTGACCTCCTCCCAGAAATCACAAATGTTCATAATGGCATCTAGAATGGTGAATCATTTTCAGAATGTTTTCAAATTACTTTGCCCAGACTCATCAGAAGAATCACCGTCTATGGCAGCTACAACCTTACAAAATGTGTTTCTTAATAAGACTTGAAAATTGAAATTATACCTTGATCCATGGATTGAAGAATGGATGTTGTATTAGCAGGCATGAAAACAATATTAATCTCCCTGTACATCTCTATCAGAGCTCTTGGGTGACCAGGTATGTCTCATTGTGATCCACATCTTTTGTTGTTGCTGTTAGGTGCCATAGAGTTGGTTCCAACTCATAGCGACACGATATACAACTGAACAAAACAGTGTCTGTTCCTGCACCATCCTCACAATCATTGATATGTTCGCACCCACTGTTGTAGCCGCTGTGCCAAGTGCAGCATTGAGTGCGCTTATCTTTAGACTTTTAAAAAATCTTATAAAATACAGAAAACTTGTTTATGGTTCTTTTATGATGGGGATCCACCCAATTTCTGACAACTTTATTAAGACAGTATTTTTCTTATTTTAAACATTATCAATGTCCACATTATTTACCTTATTTTCTTTTATATTTATATTAAAGGGTTTTCACCAGATTAGGAGTCCTTTCTTCAAAAGATCCATTGGAGCAACTTAAGCCTCAGACTGTGGGGGCCAAGGAGGCTTGATCCTACCCTACCATACCTCTCTGAGACTCACTGTCAAGAAGAATTAGTCAATCTCAATTTATTTGTTGTTGTTGTTTGCTGTGCAATGGATTGCTTTTGTATGGCCTTTCTTGCCATGGTCCTGTAACTGCCACCTAGGTAATTGGGTTGGACTGTGTAAATAAGGTAACTGCGTCTACCAAGGGGATTGGTCAATTTTGATATCCGGCTAGGCTTAAAGTGAGCCATCCCAGAGGTGGAAGATAGATCTCAAAACAACCACGAAAGAGTAGCCAGGATTGAGCAAGTCCTTTGGAACTGGGATCCCTGGGCTGAGAACCTCCCAGACCCAGAAGACAGAGAGAGAGCTCTAACCCTGAAGGCGGCAAGATGGCAAGCAGGAGCAGGGAAACGTTAGCAGTAGAGGCAGCAGAACCGGGAGCCTGACAGGAGACTAGCAGGGGAAATTCATATATATATATATGTAATGCTAACGTTGAGATTCACTTCTACCTGTAGCAGCAGAAAACATGTGATTTCTGCCCAGGGTAAACACAAACGTTTCCTGGAAACTAGTGCCGAAAATGAAAGGGCACTGATTGTATGGAGACGCTCATTCAAATGAAACAGTGAAGTTCTTATTTTTAATGTTATTTTTTTAATTCAAAAATAAAAATACATTGACAGCTACCAGTTAAATATATAGACATAATCACTACTGCCCACATTACTCTGCCAACTGTAGTATTGGAAATGCCCAACTCCGTCCCACAGGCAGTGGATAAGAGAGATCCCAGGAGTTCGACAATTTTCTTAAAGGCACCTATCCTACCTCCCATCAAATATTTCTCAACCCAATTCCAGTGCAGGAATTCAGAGATCAACAGGGAAGGTAGAGGGCAAAGATTTATGAGTGTCCTCTTACCAACTCTAGCAGGCAGATGATGAGAACAAAGCTTCACATTTCAGAAATACTGTCTAATCTAGAGAGTTCCCACTCCCTAGCCATCTCATTGTGTATTCCAAGAGCCCCAATTACATGGAATTTCTTGGGAGAGGGATGATATCGAGATGTATGGAGCCTAATACTGGCTAAGTCTTATAGTTATTTTCCCAAAAGGATACCCCCGACCCCCAACTTCAAGTTCCCTTTCTGCCAACTTTTCCTACTTTGTACTGAGGTGGAAGAAGGGAAAGGAAAGAAGAAAAATAGGAGGGAAATATGAGAGATTCATTTTCATTAGGGTCTGGCTCAGTTGGAGTCTGAATCTTCTGAGGAAGATGAGCTGGAGTCGCTGTCTTCAGACCCCTCATCTCTATCCTCATCCTCACTGCTAGAGTCTGAGGAGTCACTGCCTTCCACCACTTGCCCATCTTCCTTCTTATTTTGTGCTGACCCCCATGGAGGATGATGACTGACTTGAATAGTTTCTGGTGAATCTGTGCCTGGAACCTGTAGCTCCCATTCCTCTCTAGGCCCTTCTTGCAAACACTTCACTGATGGGCACTGCAGAGACATCTCTCTGAGTTTGCTCATATTCTTGCCCATAGAATAGGTTACATTTCTGTATGCTGCATATTCTTCAGGAGACAGGCTCCTGAGCCAGAGATCCAGGTCCACCTTGTACTGTTTCTGCAGCTCCTCAGCCAGGTTCTTATAATGGTCCTTCAGGCTCTGTGGGATGTGCTGCCAGCGTCTGCTAATCTCCACCCTGCGCTCTCTCATGGGCACATATTGCAGCTCCCTACTTAACCACATATCCTGGTGGAACTTGTGGTATCCATTCATGGGGGGCTTCTCGGGCTCTCCATGGAATTTCATCTGCTTGGAAAAGTCACCATTCTCCAGAGAAGACCCCATTTTGTTCCTATTTCCCAGAGAACTCTTTTGGGTTTCAGTTTGGTGCCTCTTGGGGACAACAGATCTCTTGCTGCTCTGGATGAGATCAGGGTGGTCTTTCTTGAATTGAGCTAGTTTTTCTTCAAATTCCTGTCTCTCCTTCTGGAAATCATGAATATATTTTAGTTTCATCTTCTCTGGGAGCTCTTTATATTTCTTGGATAGAACCTTGGTCAGCTCCTGGTTGCTCAGCTTAGGGTGCATTTGGGAGTACTGGGAACACTTCTCCTTGAAGAAGCGGAAATAAGTAGTCAAGGGCTTCTTGGGGAAGTCTGGATGTGTCTTCAGTATTTGTTTTTGGAGAGTTTTTTAACACGTTCCTGAGCTTCCAGGACTAATTCTTTCAAAGTGCGAGATTTCCTCAAAGTATAAGAAATCTTTAACCATTTGTTTTTGCACATTTCTCCAGTAAAACCTCTAAAAGCTACCTTTTCCCAGTTCATACGTGACTGGGTTGTTTTGAACTTTTGCTTGTCACTGGGTGAGAGGTTATTCTCCATGCTTTCCAGTAACATCAGTATGTCCTCTTCAGACCAGTGGTCTTGAGCTTTAGGCAATGGCATTTTTAGGTCTTTGAGCCACTTTTATGGCCCTAGCTGTCCAGAAACTTCAACAGGAGCTCAAGGTTTTTCACTCTCAAGATTCAGCAAATAAGGTATTTCTTGAGATCCTGTAGTGTTTGTGACACGATGGATCTAAAGAGAAGGAGAAGAAAAATTACTCTCTTCCTGCAATGAATCAGAAAAACACACAATACTTGAGATATATTCCTTCTGTGATTTAATAATATAAACAAAAACTCCATCAAACTCTGAGTTTAAATTACACTTACGTTTTCAGATGATACATTTGCACATATTCTCTTGCCCCAGCTTGTCTTCCGCCCATTCTCACCAGACCTAGATTAAACAGAAGTCAAGGAGAATGATCGGCCACTAACTCAAGAGGCTTGGGATGAGGGAAAGTTCCAGGGAAAAGGGTTAAAATAAAAAGAGAAATGACTAAAACAGAAATGACTTTCACTCCATAGTGCCTGAGAGTGGCCACTTTCTCCATGGAGTCAGGTAGCCCTCCGTCTTCTCACAAAAAATGCATACTTGTGGAATTTTTTACAAGAGTTCCATATCAAAACTTGAACATGAATTAAATGACTAATTTATGGGTTCTTTTGCACTCTTGCTTGAGAATGAATGCTTTCTGATGAACCATACTGATTTTTCTTTCAAACAGAAAGGATTCAATGAGAATTATATAACATTAAAAATATTTGGTTGTTACTCATCTTTAAGCCTCAAAGTTTTACAACCTTTAGAAAATCCCTTCAAAATACCTGACACTTACTGGAAAGTAAACAAACATCAGATCTGATTTTTCCTCATTTCAATCCATCCAACCAATTACCACAATAAAATTGACATAGTAAAAAAACAATTAAAAGGTTGTAAAGGGAGATGTTATCAGTCAGGAAAGTAGGAAACACACTCTAATACAGAGGGTTTCAGGGGATTTCATGAAGGGGCTCCTCACAATGTTGCATGAAAGGTGAAGGGAACCAATAAGGGGATGAAGCCCCCAAAATCTAGCAATAGTAGGAAGCTATGCCACCCTTAAACCTGAAGGTGACAAAACAACTCTAGGTGAAATTGAGGGATTAGCCAGTGTGCTTTTAAGTCCTGAGAAAGGCTTTCAGGTCAGAGCTTGAGAATGAGTTTGTGAGGGTTTAGTGAAAGGCAGAGAACTACTCAGAATCACTGAGATTGAAGAGAAAGCACTTGACACGAACTTATTTGAGGAAAAATCAGATAAAAGAATTAAAAAAAAAATGAAAGAACCCAAAGAATTATGTGGGACTCTATCAAGAGGAGGAGCCTACGAGTGACTGGAGTGCCAGAACAGGGAGGATAACAAAATACAGAGAGAATTGTTGAAGATTTGTTGGCAGAAAACTTCCCTGATATTGTAAAAGATGATAAGATCCAAGAAGGTCATGAAACCGCACACAGGGTAGATGCCAAAAGAAAGTCACCAAGCCATACTATAATCAAAGTTGCCAAAACCAAAAATAAAGAGAATTTTAAGAGCAGCTAGGGAAAAGTGAAAAATGATCTATGAAGGAAAGTCAATAAGACTAAACTGACTACTCAGCAGAAACTATGCAGGCAATAAGGAAATGGGATGTCATATATAAAGCCTTGAAGGAAAAAAATATAATTTTCAGCAAAATTGTCTCTCATATAAAATACGAGGGCAAAATTAGTGCATTTCCAGATACATAGAAGTTTAGGCAATTTGTAAAACCAAATGAAAATTATAAGAAATACTAAAGGGGGTCCTAGTGTTAGAAAATCAATAACATCAGATAACAACTCAAGACTAGAACACAGGTCAGAACAACCAGATATCAACCCAGATAGGGAAGTCACAAAAAGAAATCAAAGCTAAACACTGAAAATAGAGAAACAGAGAAGTTAAAATATAAATGATGACAACATTAAAACAAAAAAGAGGGACTAAATAATGGACTCATAGAACTTTCATATGGAGAAGAAGTCAAGGTGGTATCAAGAAATAAAAGATTGGTTTAAATTTAGAAAAATAGTGGCAAATATTAAGGTAACCACAAAGCAAACTAACTGTCCTACACATCCAGATAAAAAACAAGAAAAACATAAGGACTTAGCAAATACAAAATCATCAACAATGAAAAAAGATGAAAGAAAATACATAAAGAAATACGACTGAGCACAGAAAATTAAGTGGGACAAAGAAACCGTCAACAACACATACAAAAAAAAAATCCATCTAAATGACAGCACTAAACTCATACCTATCCATAATTACGCTGAATGTTAATGAACTAAATGCAGCAATAAAGAGATACAGGGTGGCAGAATGGCTTAAAAAACAAGATCTGTCTATAGGCTGCCTACAAGAGTCACATGTTAGACTCAAAGACACAAACTAAAACTCAAAGGATGGAAAAAATATATCAAGCAAACAACAATCAAAAAAGAGTAGGAGTGGCAACATGAATCTCTGACAAAATAGACTTTAAAGCAAAATCTACCACAAAGGAAAAGGGAGGACACTATATAATGATAAAAGTATCAGTACACCAGGAGGACATAACCATAATAAATATTTATGCACCCAATGACAGGACTCCAAAATATGTAAAACAAACTCGAACAGGATTGAAAAGAGAAATAGACAGCTCCACAATAGTAGTAGGAAACTTCAACACACCACTTTCTCTGAATGACAGAACATCCAGAAAGCTCAATAAAGGAACAGATCTAAATGCTACAATCAACCAACTTGATCTCATAGACGTACACAGAACACGCCACCCAACAGCAGCCAAGTACATTTTCTTTTCCAACACACATGGAACATTCTTCAGAATAGACCAAATATTAGGCCACAAAGCAAACCTTAAAAGGATCCAAAACATTGAACTATTACAACGCCTCTTTTCTGACCATAAAGCCATAGAAGTAGAAATCAATAATAGAAAAAGCCAAGGGGAAAAAATCGAATACATGGAAACTGAACAACACCATGCTCAAAAACTACTCTGTTGTAGAAGAAATTAAGGATGGCATAAAAAATTCACAGAATCAAAAGAGAATGGATTAGCCCAAGACAGTAACCATTCCCAAAGCCAACTCTTCAGACAGGGATTGGACTGGACTATGGGATAGAAAATGATACTGGTGAAGAGTGAGCTTCTTTGATCAAGTAGACACATAAGGCTATGTGGGTAGCTCCTGTCTGGAGGTGAGATGAGAGGGCAGAGGGGGTCAGAAGCTGGCCCAATTGACGGGAAAATAGAGAGTGAAGTGTGTTGTCTCACGAGGGGGAGAGTAACTAGAAGGATATAGCAAGGTGTATATAAATTTTTGTATGAGAAGCTGACTTGATTTGTAAGCTTTCACTTAAAGCACAATAAAAAATTAAAAAAAAAAAAAAAAAAGAGAGACTGGAAGCATATCCTACCAGAACTTTTGGGACACAGCAAAAACAGTGTTCAAAGGTCAATTTATAATAATAAACGCACACATCCAAAAAGAAGAAAGGGCCAAAATCAAAACAATAACCCTACAATTCGAACAAATAGAAAGCAGGTAGCAAAAGAAGCCCAAGGGCACCAGAAGAAAGGAAATAATAAAAATTCGAGCAGAAATAAATGAAAGAGAGTGGAAAAACAACTGAAAGAGTTTACAAGACCAAAGCTGGTTCCTAGAAAAGATCAACAAAATCAATAAATCATTGGCCAAACTGACGAAAAAAAGTCAGAGAACTGAAACTTATAAACTGCAGGGAAAACAAAGATATTCTAAGAAAAAGAAATACAATCACAGTATAGCCCCTGTCTCATCTATAATTTTCAATTTACGTAGGGAAAATAATTGGTATAATAATAATTATGCACATTTGTCTTCTGTCACTCTCCTATAATATAGAAAATGTCCTTCTTGAAACTTATCATAAAAAATGCATTAGAAATATGTACATGCAAAACATATTCGCAATACCAAACTTTCCCTTTTGAAATTCTTTGTTAATTCAGACAGAATGCAACAAAAAATTCAATTTCTGAATAGAAAAGTGTTAATAAGAATTAAACTAAGCTTTGTAAAACTGAATCAGATTTCAATCAGAACTTTTATACATGAGCATATATGAAGGAGCCCTGGTGGTGCAAAGGGTTAAGCACCCAGCTGTAACAGAAAGGTTGGTGGTTCCAATCCACCCAGACGCTCCTCAGGAGAAAGACCAGGAAATTTGCCAAGTAAACCCAATGGGATACTTCTACACTGTTATGCTGAGTTACTATGAATCAGAATCAATTCAACAGCTCCCAACAACAAGCTTTTAAAATATGTTATTATTGACACTGGGCATTAAAACAAACCAAAAATTAGAGACTAAACTCTCCACGCCCTTTCTATTAGCAAGCACCCTTTCTCAC
Source organism: Elephas maximus indicus (assembly GCF_024166365.1). Classification (NCBI taxonomy): domain Eukaryota; kingdom Metazoa; phylum Chordata; class Mammalia; order Proboscidea; family Elephantidae; genus Elephas; species Elephas maximus. The sequence goes on from NC_064825.1 coordinate 31,386,733, forward strand.
TGTGGAAGATGAAAGTATCATGTAACAGTGAAAATCAGCACCAAACAACAAACTGTGCTTTTTAAAATGAATTTTGATAAAAAATTGGGTCCTCACTTCTACATTAAATGAATACAGACAGCCTTCTCATTTCTAGTATCCCTGCATGGTCAGCAGTAAATTTTTGTGCCCAAGAATTTCCTGGCTTCTTAAAGTCAGTAAACAGAATTTTTTAAAGAGACATTTACCAGGATTAAAACCTTTTTTCTTCTCCAAAACCATTGTATTACATATTTATAGTAGAATATTCCTCTTACATATACAAGCATGCACTACTTTTAGAGTCGTACATTTATGAACTTCGTATAAAGTAAGATAATTCTGTTCATTTTTTAGGAACCATAAAATTCTGTTCATTTTTTTAGGAACCATACCAAGTACAAAATTACAAGATATCTGGCAACTACTTTCTGAGTCCTTATAATCCAATGAACAATCCAAAAAAAAAAAACCAAGGCATACATAAAAATAAGACAAAATTAACCACCCTATTAATTCCAATATATAGCAATGTTGACATAATAGATTAATTCATATACGACCGGAGTAGAACTGCCCCAAAGAGTTTCCAAGGAGGGCCTGGTGGTTTGGAACTGCCGACCTTTTCGTTAGCAGCCGCAGCTCTTAACCACTACGCCACCAGGGTTACAAATTCCTACACAGGTTAAGAAAAGGACTAATTTTTATAAACAAATGATATCATTTCATAGAAAAATACCCCAATTCCTGACTGATAAACCAAAATTATTTTTAGTTTGTTTTGGTTTCAGAAAGTAGCAGGAAGTCTTCTTCTGTAAGTTGTGTACTCCCGTAACTCACCTAAGGAATATGCGAAGCGTTTCGCCAATGCTTGCCGTCGAAGTAGTGTTACCGGAGTCAGTTCGGGGATCCAGATCCTCCCGGTGTTTTCAGAAGACTCCGCAGGCAGGAGAGTTCCACAGGCACTCTTGTCTCTTCTGGAGAAGAGTGAGCTTGTTTCCTTGGATGCCTTTTATTGAACCCTGAAGACCACACCTGATTTTTCCCTTTGATTATATTTCATGTGGCTTCCAATTAGAGTTAATAGAATAATTAGGTTTCTTCAAAAGAAATGATTGATTTAACACCTTGGTAATCTCCACAAACCGACTCAACAAACATAATCTCATCAAGAAATAATCCTAACTCTAGACAAACAGGCGCTGAAGACCGGACCCCCCCAAGATCTCCCTCTCAGTCAAATCAATCAGTAAGCTTGCCCCACCCTGGGGTGTTCCTGGGGACCCCAGACCCGACTTACTGTACCCATAAAAACTCCTTGGGCTATTGTTCTGGGAGATACCTTGGCAACCGGGGTCCTGATGTGCTCCTTTACTTGGCCAACTAAGTAAAGCTGCTTCTTTTGCTTTCATCTGCTCTGTGTGCCTTCCTAGCCTGGCTGAGCAAACCTGGAGGTCTGGTTACACAGTGGTCTTGGCCTTAGGCAATGACATTTTTAGGTCTTTGGGCTACATTTATGGCCCTAGCTGTCCAGAAACCTCAACAGGAGCTCAAACTTCTTCACTCTCAAGATTCAGGAAGTGAATTATTTCTTGAGGTCCTACACTGTGTGTGATACTATGATTCTGAAGAGAAAGAAAAGAAAATTTACTCTCTTCCTGGAATGAATGAGAAAAACATCTTACTTGAGATATATTCCTTGTGTGATTTAGTTTAACCTTAACAATATAAATAAAAACTTGCCCAACCTCTTAATTGAAATTTACATTTAGTTTTCAGATGCTACATCCGCACTTATCCTCTTGTCCCAGCCGGCCTTCTACCCAATCTCACCAGACCTACCTTAAAATCATTAACTAATGACATTTTCTTTTCTAAGTTTTTTTTTTTAATTAACTTTTATTGAGCTTCAGGTGAACGTTTACAAATCAAGTCAGTCTGTCACATATAAGTTTATATACATCTTACTCCTTACTCCCACTTGCTCTCTCCCTAATGAGTCAGCCCTTCCAGTCTCTCCTTTCGTGACAATTTTGCCCACTTCCAACTCTCTCTATCTTCCCATCCCCCCTCCAGACAGGAGATGCCAACACAGTCTCAAGTGTCCACCTGATATAATTAGCTCACTCTTCTTCAGCATCTCTCTCCTACCCACTGTGCAGTCCCTTTCATGTCTGATGAGTTGTCTTCGGGGATGGTTCCTGTCCTGTGCCAACAGAAGGTTTGGGGACCATGCCCGCCGGGATTCCTCTAGTCACAGTCAGACCATTAAGTATGGTCTTTTTATGAGAATTTGGGGTCTGCATCCCACTGATCTCCCGGTCCCTCAGGGGTTCTCTATTGTGCTCCCTGTCTTTTCTAAGTTTTTATAAGTTAAAAAATAAAAGTCTTGCTTCAATACTAATTTACAGTGAAAGTCAGCCTTGTAGGTTCATTTTCACAAGAACCATTTTGATGATTTGATCTTTGCAGAGATTAGTTTATGAAGATTAGCAAAGGTGTTACTTAACCCCATCTTCTCATTGACATAGGCTAATCATTCCTATTTGAAGACCTGTGAAATGCAATCACTGGGAAGAAATGGGTGTGGTCCAATAAAAGGGACCCAGCGAACCAGGCTCACTCCCTCTTCTCCAGAAGAGGCTTCTGGAGAGACTGCCTTTGCAACTCTCCTGCCTGCGGAGTCTTCTGAAAGCTACTGTAACCACACCTTGGGGACCTGATCCCTGAACTAACTTCCGTAACGCTACTTGTACAGCAAGCATTGGGGAAACCCTTCACATATTTCTTAGGTGAGTACACAATTTACAGAAGAGGAATTCCTGCTACTTTCCCCAAACCATAAACAAACAAAAAATCATAATTTTATTTGATTCATTGGCAAACTGAGGTGGTTTCTTGGAAATTATATTGTTTGCCTACTTAGGAAACTGACATCATCTTTTCTTTATATTTTGGGGGTTAATTTGATGATTAATGTTATTTTTATGAATTTAAGTGATTCTTGGTTCTTACGTGTTATAAGGAATCAGAATGTAGCTGCCAGATATCTTGTAATTTTGTACTTGGTGTCCAACCCAGGTGTAGATGCTAAAAATGGGTTGGTTATTTTTTTTATGTCGTGCCTAAGTGTATTACTCTACAAGTGGTATATAAATGTATACATAAGAGACAGATTGTTCTATAAAATATAAGTAATACATTGTAGATTTAAGGAAAATATTGTTTTTGACTGTGGTAAATGTTGTCTGTTCAGAAATAACAATACTTTGACTTAAATTTTAAAGAAGCCAAGAAATGATCGGGCCTCTAGAAAAGTAACACTGATGACCATGCCAAAATAACAGAAATGAGAGTGTCATCTGCACTCAGAGAGTACAGAAGTGAGAACTATTTAGCCAAGTCAATTTTTTTAAATAGTTTTTATTGTTCTTTAAGTGAACGTTTACAATCAAGTCAGCCTCTCACATGTAAACTTACCTTACTACATATTCCTATTTACTCTCCCTCTAATGAGTTAGCCCGCTCCCTCCTTCCAGTCTCTCCTTTCATGACCATTTTGCCAGTTTCTAACCCCCTCTACTCTCCCATCTCCCCTCCAGACCGTGTCTCAAGTGTCCAACTGAACCAAGTAGCTCACTCCTCATCAGCATCTCTCTCCAACCCATTGTCCAGCCCAATCCATGTCTGATGAGTTGGCTTTGGGAATGGTTCCTGTCCTGGGCCAACAGAAGGTTTGGGGACCCTGACCACTGAGGTCCTTCTAGTCTCAGTCAGACTGTTAAGTCTGGTCTTTTTATGAGAATTTGGGGTCTGCATCCCATGGTTCTCCTGCTCCCTCAGGGGTTCTCTGTTGTGTTCCCTGTCAGGGCAGTCATCGTTTGTGGCCTGGCACCATCTAGTTCATCTGGTCTCAGGATGATGTAGCCTCTAGTTCATGTAGCCTTTTCTGTCTCTTGGGCTCATAATTACCTTGTGAGCTAGCAAAGTCAATTTTTATAAGCATTATTTGTTTTCTGGTGCTGATCATTCTTGCATGAGAATTATATTTGTTCCCAATGTAAAGAGGTACTTTATAATAGTGTGAATGAATTTGGAAGATATTGCTATTCGCCTCTCTTTATTTCTTGTTTGTTTGAATGTTGTGGTTAGATGCCTTGGAGTGGGTTCTGAGTCATACTGACCCTACGTACAACAGAATGAAACATTGCTTGGTTATGCACCATCCTCACAATTGCATTTTGAGCCCGTTGTTGCAGCCACTGTGTCAATTCATCTCGTGAGGATCTTCCTCTTTTTAGCTGGCCCTCTAATTGACTAAGCATGATGTCCTTCTCTAGGGACTAGTCCCTCCTGATAACATGTACAAAGTCTCGTCATCCTTGCATCTAAGGAGCATTCTGGCTGTACTTCTTCCAAGACATATTTGTTCTTTGGGCAATCCCTGGTATATTGAATATCCATTGCCAAAACCATCATTCAAAGGCATCAATTCTTTGTTCTTCCTTGCTCATTGTCTAGCTTTCACATGCATATGATGCAACTGAAAAAAGCATGGCTTGGGCCAGGCTGACTTTAGTACTCAAAGTGACATCTTTGCTTTTAAACTTGCTTGAACACCGTGGTATAAATTATAAAGATAGGGCAAATTCAGCAGCAAGTTTATTCACATAAGAAGATTCTGGATGAAGTCTGATCCAATTTTATTATTAAATTAATCCTTGTTAATCCTTATGTATCTAGAAGTTGTTTTAACCAAAAACCGAACACATTGCCATCGAGTCGATTCCTACTCATAGCAACCCTATAGGACAAGGACAGAGCAGAGTTGCCCCACAGGGCTTCCAAGACTGTCACATCTTGATTCTGTGGTAGTTTCAAACCACCAATCTTTTGATTAGCAACCAAGCACTTAAAACACTATGCCATCAGGGCTCCTAGAAGCTCTTTAGAGTAGTGTATTTTGTTCAAGATAAAAGAAAACAGATAAAATAGAAAATTTGGTTTTGTGGGTATATCTTGTATATAAGTGTTTCTCATACATTTTTATCCATGGCTGTTCAGAGAGGCATTTTCTGGATCATGGGTGAGGGATAGAAGACAAGTACAGATTGATGGCATCCTGTACATTTCTGCATCTTAAATCAATGACTTATTTTTCTTAATCTTTATTAACTCCCTTATAAAGATATTGTTATATTAAACTTTTGTGAGATAGCAGCATTCCATGGTCTGACCTTCTCATCTAACTACATGAGAGGGGAGAATCACCATCAGCCCAAAGCTGATCCCTGTGAGGTAGTGGTCAGAAATACCTCCTCTTTTAAATCATTTTGCCAATTCTGACACCAGCCATCCCTCCCATGGGACTCTCTACTTTTCTGCTGTGTTCAGTAATTCATTGCAATCGCCACACAGAACTCATAGACCTTACTTACAATTATGGAGTTTATTAGGGATGTAATAGGTTATAATTCAGGATCAGGAACGACTCAGGATATAGTTCTTAAGTCACAAAAGCTTCTTGGCTGTCTTGCAGGCAGGCCTCTCTCTCTCGGCCCCTCCACCCAGCCTCTGCCCTGCTCAGGCAAGTGTCACAAAGTTCTTTAGCTCCTCAAGTAAGTGCCCAAAGGCACCCCACTCCACCAGAAGCCTCGGCCTGAGGGTACTCAGTTCTCTTCCTCCATGGTTCACAAGCTTAGCTTCTTTGACAAGGGCCTGGTGGCAACCCAGTCCCTTGAGAAGCCTCCTGCCTCAAGGCTCTCATTTCTCTTGCACTGTGGGTGGCACACCCACTGTACCAAACCAACTATAGCTGTGTTGCTTCACAGGCTGTGAATCCCACTGCACCATCTTGTATCGGTCTCCTGGTTCTGCTGATTTTTTCTCTGTTACAGCTCTGTCTATCTCTGTCTGTCTCCTGGTCTAGGAGGTTCAGAGCACAAGGACCCTGGATCCACGGGATGTGCTCCACCTCCCAGCTCTTTTTTCTTGGTGGTAGTGAGGTCCCTGCCTTCTGCCTCTGGGATGGCTCATTTTAAGCCCAGTAGGAAGACAAGGGAAATCCTGGTGGTATAGAGGTTAAGAGTTACCTCTGCTAACCAAAAATTTGGCAGTTGGAATCTCCCAGGCACTCCTTGGAAACTCTATCGGGCAGTTCTACTTTGTCCTGTAGAGTTGCTATGAGTCATAATCAACTCTACGGCAACAGGTTTGGTTTTTTTGGTTAGGAAGACAAAACTGATCAGTTGCTCACTAAGGTTTCAAACACCTCATTTTTTTTTTTTTTTTTTAAATACTGTCTTTGTTTTTGGTAAAAAGTGGGGTCGAAGTACATGCCATCTGATAACATCTTCACGTGAGGCATAGTGGTTAAGAGCTACGTCTGCTAGCCAAAACGTCAGTGGTTCAAATCCACCAGGCACTCCTTAGAAACCCTATAGGGCAGTTCTACTCTGTCCTTTAGGATCGCTACGAGTTGAAATCAACTTGATGGCAACGGGTTTTTTTTTTTTTTCTCACATTCTCCATATTAACAATGAACATTAAACATCTTTCTATATTATTAATATTCTTCTCTATGTTGTTTTTTAAATTTTGTATTATGTTTTAGGTGAAAGCTTACATAGCACATTAAGTTTCCATTTAACAATTTTTATACAAATTGTTCCAAGACATTGGTTACGATATTCACAATGTTTCAGCATTCTCATTATTTCCATTCTGTTTGTTCTGTTTACATTGATCTAACTTTCCTGCCCACCCTTTCATCTTTGCTTTTGGGTAAATATTGACCTTTTGCTCACATATAGTGGATTGTTTAAGGGATTACATTAATTAAGAGTTACATTGTTTATTTTATAAGCCAATCTATTATGGGGCTAAAAGAAGGCCTCCAAGAGTGGCTTCATTTCCAAGTTCCAAGGGTACCTTAGGGCAGTAGTTTGGGGGTTTCTCTAGTCTCTATTGGTCTAGTAAGTCTTGCGTTTTTTAGGAATTTGAATTTCACCCAAGTGTATTTTTAGGTCACAATCAGGGTAAAATTTTACTTAGGCCTTTGTCTGTCCAGGGCAGAATAATAAACTTTTCTGATTTTCTTCCTTCAGGAAGATGGATCGAGCCTTCCAGAAAGAACTCACCTGCTTCATCTGCTTGAACTACCTTGCAGACCCTGTCACCATAGGCTGTGGGCACAACTTCTGTAGGCCCTGTCTCTGCCTTTCCTGGGAAAAAGCTGAAACTCCTGCCTGTTGCCCACTGTGCAGGGAAACATCAGAGCAGACAGCATTCAAAACCAATATTCTTGTGAAGAATCTGGTGTCCCTTGCCAGACAAGCCAGCCTCTGGCAATTCCTGAGCTCTGAGGAACAGATGTGTGGGACTCACAAAGAGACAAAGAAGATGTTCTGTGAAGAGGGCAAGAACCTGCTCTGTTTGCTCTGCTCTAACTCTCAGGAGCACGAGGCTCACAGACACTGTTCCATAGAATGCGCTGTTGAGGAATACCGGGTGAGTGACACATCTGAAAGCACTTTGAAAGCTACAGGATAGTAGAGCTAAGAGAGTACAAGGAAGTTGAGCACCATGATGATAAGTAATCCACTCATCGCTGAGAGTCTAGTATGTGCTAGCTTGTGTCCTAGACAGGAAGGAGAACAGTGTGAATAAAATACAGAAACATATCTGCCTTCACAGTTTGTATTCCAGCAAGGAGATGAGATATGATTAAGTTAAGGATTATTCTTTTGAATATGCAATATAATGCTCAAGGTGCTGTGAAGTCCTCATTTTCAGATAGCAAAAATATATGAGCAAAGAGGTTCTCCTGTTGGAAGCATGTTTAGTAATACAGGTCAAATAACCAAAAACCAAGCCCGTTGCTGCTGAGTAGATTCCGACTCATAGCATAGTGGTTAAGAGTTCAGCTGCTAAGCAAAAGATTGGCAGTTTAAATCCACCAGATGCTCCTTGAAAATGGTATGGAGCAACTTTACTCTGTCCTACAGGGTCACTACGAGTCGGATTGACTAGATGGCAATGGGTTTGCGTTTTGGTTTTTTTTTTTTTAATATGGTATCCTAGGAGGCTGGTGGATTTGAACTGCCAAACTTTTGCTTAGCAGCCGAACTCTTAACCACTATGCCACCAGAGTTTCAAGCATGCTGGAAAATAGCAGGGCCTAACATCAGTAACGGAGCCGTGGTAACTTAAAGATTAACCTCCAGACTGCTAACGAAAAGGTAGGTGGTTCAAGCCCTCCAGTAGCTCCACAGGAGACAAGAGCTGGCAGTCTGCTCCGCTAAGATTACAGCCTAGGAAACCCTATGGGGCAGTTCGACCCTGTCTTGTAAGGCCCCTATGAGTTGAAATCAACTCAATAACAACAGCATCAATACATCCGAATACTGGAACAAGTTGTTTATCTGAACATTAGCAATGTTACATAAAATCCTCATTCCTCAGTTTCTTTAGGCAAAAGATTCCACTAAATTTTGTGTTTCTACTGCCTGAAATTTCCCAGAATTGGTAATTATGGAAGGTAAACAAGGGAATATTATCATCCTTCCACTCGCCCTAAAGTGCATCGATCTAGTATCTCTTGACTATATCCATTTATTCTGGTATGAAATGCATAAGATTTGTTTCTCTGGTACTCATATTCATGATTCCTTTGTAGGAGAAGCTCCTTAAGCAAATGAGATCTTTATGGGAAAATATTCAAAAAAATTGGAGAAGTCTGAATGAGGAGAGCCTAATTATCAAGCTGTGGGTAGTAAGTATGAGGCTGTTTTCTTTGGAACCAGCTTGTGACAGACTTGCTGGAGATTTGTCCATGAAGAATTTGAGCTGAAATCATGGTGGGCCGTGAGCTTCTGTGAGTGGTTTATCAAAAGGAAAGATAACCTGCCTTTTCAGTGTAAGGCTGTATGACACTTGTTCAGATTTGTAAACCCCGGTATACCAGCAACTCAGAAAATAAGCATGTGGCACTTCTCCAGACATTTCAGGAGCTTTTGAAGTGAATGAAGGTGTTTTGAAGGGAGCTTGGGTTTGACTTTTGAATGGAAAACAAATGAAGGAATGAAACTGAAGGGTCATTCTATGGTTCCTGATAAGTAGGAAGACATGGATTTAGGTTGAGTGTAGTTGATTGGTAGAGGATGTGAGTCAGAGAGAAAGAGGTGAGGTTTAAGGGGAAGGGGGTTAACTTGCATTGCATATATGATCTAAGAAATCCATGTCTTTGCAGTATTACGTGTTTCTACTGTCAGAGATTATCAGGTCTGAGTATCAGAAATCGCATACGAATTTCCTTGAGGAAGAAAAACAACATTTAGAGGGACTGAAAAATGAAGGCAAGAAGATATTTCAGCAACTGAAGAAAAGTGAAGCCACAATGGTTCAAAAGGGGAGGCACCTGAGAGAAATGTATGAGGAGCTGATGAATATGTGCCATAAATCAGATGTGGAGTTGCTCCAGGTAAGAACCAAGGACGCGCCTGGAAATCATTTGTATTAGCTAAAGTTCACATCCTGGACCTCCATTAGATATTTGGTACCAAAGGCACAAACTTTTTTCCTTTGGTGGTCATTTCCCAACTGAGAATAATAGACATAAACTGTGACTCCTATCTTAGCCATGAACAACAAAGCTTTATGTAAATATGAGAGTAGATTTCCCAGGGAATACTGTATTTTTTGACAAATGAATGCCTTCTACTTTTGTTTGCCAACCATGTCCTGCCCTCCCCCCACCCCAGATATTTTCATAAATGTGCAAAGTTAATTTTTTTTACAGCAACATGGCAAACCAACATAAAAGGCACAAATTATTTGTGGAAAATACAGTACTCCCTTCTAAAAGTCTTCTTCTCTACCTTGCTTCTCTAAAATCAAGAAAGAAACGTGTTACCCATGAGCATTCCACTTTTGTCTCCAGGCAGGCAATATGGAGAAATTTGGGAAGAGATAACTTTTACTTCCTCCTTCTGTTTTAAAGTCCCCAATTTGAATTGCCTCTGTTCTGGGGCACACTACCCTTTGGAGACAAGCCATGGGAAAGACCACTTTGCAGACAGCTGACGGTTGCATGGCTACCATCTATACTCACATCCTTCTCTTTATTCATTCACCCTCAGGTTTCTGAATTCATCGAGAATTCAGGTTCTACTCACATGTTGTAGTGGGATCCTACTTAAAAAAAAAAAAAAAATGAATTTACCAAAAAAGTGTGGTGCTGGTTGGTTGGTACTTTTCTGAATATGCCCAAACCTAAAGATTGAATGGGCAGACTCACCAATTTGTTGGAATTCTAAACTTTTTCCTCTCTTCACAGGATTTGGGAGACATATTGACCAGGTAAGTTTGGCCTTCCCTGCAAACTAGAGCACCATGCGGCCTGTGAAAGAGACCACAGTGTTTCTAACAAAGTGCAAACGTAACTTATGAAGATACTAGATATTTTCTGTGTAGGCGTGCTGTGTATGTTTTGCTGAATATGTTTTCCTGTTCCCTCTATCACAAATTTTGTTGTTGTTAGGTGCTGTCAAGTCAGTTCTGACTCACAGCGACCCTATGCACATCCAAACAAAACACTGCCTGGTCCTGTGCCATCCTCACAATTGTTGCTACGCTTGAGCTCATTGTCAAAGCCACTGTGTCACTCCATCTCGTTGAGGGTCCTCCTCTTTTTCACTGAACCTCTACTTTACCAAGTATGATGTCCTTGTCCAGGGACTGGTTCCTGCAGATAACATGTCCAAAGTATGTGAGGCGTAGTCTCACCATCTTTGCTTCTGAGGAGCATTCTGGTTGTACTTCTTCCAAGACAGATTTGCTCATTCTTTTGGCAGTTCATTCGATATTCTTCGTGAACACCACAATTCAAAAGATGTAAATTCTTCTTTGGTCTTCCCTATTCATCCTCCAGCTTTCACATGCATATGAGGTGATTAAAAACACCATGGCTTGGGTCAGGCTCACCTTAGTTCTCAAGGTGGCAGCTTTGTTTTTTTGCCCAGCCCAGTGCATCCTTTGATTTCTTGACTGCTGCTTCCATGGGTGTTGATTGTGGATGCAAGTCAAATGAAATCCTTGACAAATTCAATCTTTTTTCCATTTGTCGTGATGTTGCTTATTGGCCCACTTGTGAGGATTTTTGCTTTCTTTATGCTGAGGTTTTTATGTTGAGGTATATTATAATCCATACTGAAGGCTGTGGGCTTTGATCTTCATCAGTAAATGCTTCAAGTTCTCTGCACTTTCAGCAAGCAAGGTTGTGTCAGCTGCATAATGCATGGTGTTAATGAGTCTTCCAGTTGTGAGGATTTTTGTTTTCTTTATGTTAAGATGCAATCCATACTGAAGGCTGTGGTCTTTGGTCTTCATTAGTAAGTGCTTCAAGTCCCCTTCACTTTCAGCAAGCAAGGTTGTGTCATCTGCATAACACAGATTGTTAGTGAGTCTTCCTCCAATGCTGTTGCCCCATTCTTGTTCACATAGTCCAGCTTCTCGGATTATTTGCTCAACATACAGATCCAATAGGTATGGTGAAAAGATAAAATCTTTATGCACACTTTTCCTGATTTTAAACTATGCAGTATCCCCTTGTTCTGTTCAAATGACTGTCTCTTGATCTATGTACAGGTTCCTCATGAGCACAATTAAGTGTTTCAGAATTCCCATTCTTTGCAGTGCTGTCCATAATTTGTTGTGACCCACACAGTCGAATGCCTTAGTATAGTGAATGAAAACACAGGTAAACATCTTTCTGGTATTCTCTGCTTTCAGCCAGGATCCATTTGAGATCAGCTATAATATCCCTGGTTCCACATCTTCTTCTGAACCTGGACAGACTTTCTGGCAGGTCCCTGTCAATGTACTGCTACAGCTGCTTTTGAATGATCTTCAGCAAAATTTTACTTGCACGTGATATTAAGGATATTGTTGGATAAGTTCTGCATTCACTTGGATCACCTTTCTTGGAAGTAGGCATAAATATGGATGTCTTCCAGTCAGGTAGACAGGAAGCTGTCTTCTAGATTTCTTGGCCTAAGAGTGAGCAATTCTAGTGCTGCTTCCGATTGTTGAAACATCTCAATTGATATTCCATCAATTTCTGTAGCCTTGTTTTTCACTAATGCCTTCAGCGCAGCCTAGAACTCTTCCTTCAATACCATGGGTTCCTAATCATATTCTACCTCCTGAAATGGCTGAAGATCAACCAGTTCTTGGTACAATGACTCTGTGTATTCCTTCCATCTTCTTTTGATGCTTCCTGCGTAGCTTAGTATTTTCCCCATAGAATCCTTCAGTATTGTAACTCAAGGCTTGAATTTTTTTCTTCAGTTCTTTCAGCTTATGAAATGCTGAGAGTGTTCTTCCCTTTTTGTTTTCTACCTGCAGGCCTTTGCACATGTCATCATGATACTTTACTTTGTCTTCTACCCTTTGAAATCTTCTGTTCTTCTTTTTTACTTCATCATTTTTTCCTTTTGCTTTAGCTACTCAACATTCAAGAGCAAGTTTCAGAGTCTCTTCTGACACCCATTTAGGTGTTTTCTTTCTCTCCTGTCTTTTAATGACCTCTTGCTTTCTTCACGTATGATGTCCTTGATGGCATTCCACAACTCACAAATTAGCGTTGTTTCTTTCTTGTGAATCAGGGAGGTATGTTTTGCAGGGCTCAGTGCAGAAGTGTCTAGAAGACAGCTATCTTTGAGTTTAGGTTTCAAACACATAAACTTAGTGAAGTGAATGGCCTAGTTTGTGCCAGGTGGTAGGTGAGAGAGGCATGTACCTCTGAGAGGCAGGAGAAGGAAGCAAGCAGAGAAGAAAGAATGATTCCCTAAGAGTTGCATAATTCCATCCCAGGATACTGGAGATATACCACAATATTGGTAACGGGTTCTGATGAAACATTTTCAGTTAATGCTGATGTCTTTTTTTTTTTAAATAATTTTTATTGTGCTTTAAGTGAAAGTTTACAAATCAAGTCAGTCTGTCACATATAAGCTTGTATACACCTTACTCCATACTCCCACTTACTTTCCCCCTAATGAGTCACCCCCTCCCTCCTTTCAGTCTCTCCTTTCATGACAATTTTGCCAGTTTCTAACCCTCTCTACCCTCCTACCTCCCCTCCAGACTGGATATGCCAACATAGTCTCAAGTGTCCCCCTGATACAAGTAGCTCACTCTTCGTCAACATCTCTCTCCAACCCATTGTCCAGTCCCTTCCATGTCTGATGAGTTGGCTGACGTCTTTTTTTACATACTGTGATGGCCCCTTTGGCACCTGAAAGATTAACTGATTCTCCGACTTGCAGGAGTGAGTCCGTGCAGCTGGACATGCCCCAGCCTGTGAACCCAGCGCTCAGTGCTAGGCCCATCACTGGCCTGATAGACAGGTTCCGCCAGTTCCGAGGTGAGTGTCAGCCCAGTGGTGGGACCGCATACAATGTCTTCCAATAATGGTTTTCTATGGGCAATCATTCCCTCTTTATTGATTCTTGATTTTGGGAGGAGAGCAGCCTGGGAATAATCATATTTGCCCTATGATAATATGAAAAATAGCTACATAAATGGTGGGAAAAGAGATATGTTATTCTGGCCGGTATTAAATAGTTAGTGAGAAAAAGAAAATGATCTGAAAATGGCTCCTTGAGACCTAGAACCATTCCCAGATACAATGTCAGTCATTCAGTGAGTCATACAGAAGGACATATTATTTCAGAACATTTCAATTTCAAATTAAGTGCAGTTGCTTATGGTGGTAGGGTCCCTGGTATTTTATTTTTAAATATTTTTCATTTAAAGTCTCATAGTAATTGAATTTGTAATAATGTGCATTTTAATTAATACGTTCTGAGAAATACATAAATAAACATAAAAAAGTGATATACAGAAAAGCAGAATTTATGAGCAACAATAAAACAAGTGGGTGGTTGAGGCAGTACGCAGAGCTCCGTGGTCGACCTAATCCAGTGGGGTTAGCCTGGCAGGCAGAGAATGACTAAGCCTGAGATGGAACCAGGTTTAAAAGCCACGACATTCTGAGTAGGAGACCCCTTCTAAGAAGATATAAGTCAAGCCCTAAAACTGAAGACATTACCGCCAAGTGGATTTCAACTCACAGCTATCCTATAGGACAGAGTAGAACGGCCTCATAGGGTTTCCAAGGCTTTCGATCTTTATGGAAGCAGACTGACACATCTTTCTCCCTAGGAGCAGCTGGTGGTTTCCCACCACTGACCTTTAAGTTAGCAGCTGAGTGCTTTAACCACTGCCCCACCAGGTCCTCTTCTCAGAAGGCATACCTGGATTTTATTCCTGAATTTAAGCCTACTTGCTTATCTTATACTTGGCAATGTGATCACCATTTATTCAGGTTGGGATTTTTTGCCCTGAGAAGAGACAATGGAGATAAGTCATGTTGCTGTGGACTTGGTATCAGTGCAGGTTTCTGATTTTTAATGTGCTGTGAAAAGCAATGAAACAGAAGTTTACATGACCTCCCTCCTCTACATTCCCTGGGATTTGAGGAGTTTTTTTCCAGTGTATTTAGGTATCCGTTTCTTCTGCACATCCGCTGATAGCCCTCAATCTGATATTTTCTAGCCATAACTTCCCTTGTAGTGGTGGCCTGTTTTTCCAGTGATACTCTAGACCCAGTGACCCCCTCATCCCATAGAAATTGAAAAACTGATTTGAACTGAAATATTCTCTTTTTCCACAGTGGAAATTTCCTTCAGTTATGAAATAAGCAGTCAGAATATCATGGTGTTTGATGACGTGAGAAGTCTGAGGCTAAGACGTGACCTTCAAGAGGTGCCTTTTCCTTCTAGAAGATCTCAGTACTTTGCTGCATGGGGGGACCAGGCCTTCACCTCTGGAAAACACTACTGGGAGATAGATGTGGACGACTCTTGGGACTGGGCTGTAGGAGTCTGTAAGGATACCTGGTTAAGGAAGAATGGCTCACTGGTTGAATCTGAGAACGCATTTCTTCTTTTATGCGTGAAGGATGTTAATCGTTACAATCTCTTGACCACTTCCCCAGTGTTTCCTCAGTATATAGAGAAACCTCTGGGGCGAGTTGGTGTGTATATAGATTTTGACAGTAGAAGTATGAGTTTTGTTAATGTTGCCAAAAGTTCCCTCATATGGAGATACCCAGCCTGCTCCTTCAATTACCCTCTCAGGCCTTTCTTTTGTACTGGCCACACATGATAGTGGTGAATTCAGGAACCTGGAAACTCCATATCCGAGGGAATCCTTCTCAGTTGAAGCTGATCAATAATATTTTATTGTCTTTTATTTTGTTCTTCTTTAAAGTAACATTTTGTTGTTATTAACTATGAAAAAAAGTTGGAAATGAAAACTTTCACTAGTTCAATTTTTTTTTAATTAAAATCATCTCTTGTGGCACATTACATTGCATATATACTGTGATTATTCACTTGTTTTATGAGCTTGCTGGAGTTAGAAGCATATATAACAAAAACTTTGAAAGCTGGAACTTGAGGGGACTGCCTTGTATTTCGATCTTTGTTAGGTGGAAAATTGTTAAAAACTTCTTGGGGGTGGTGTCTGACCTCCTCCAGCCCCACAAGAGGATAAGGGAATCAAGATCAACAGCGCAAGGTTGACTCCCAGGAGGCAGAGGCCAGACAAGTCTCCTCTCTCTACCATCTTTACTAATTCTGAAACCAACCACCCCTCACACAGCACTCTCTACTTCTCTGCTGGATGCAATAATTCTTTGCAATGGCCACACAGAACTCAGGCTATACTCAGGATTATAGGGTTTCTTATAAGGGAAGTAACAATTACAATTCAGGCCCTGGAACATTCAAGATAAGAGTCTTCCATCAGGATAGCCTCTTCCCAGCCGTGCTCACAAGTTTGATTCTCCTTGGCCCTCAGTCTCTGCCCAAAGGCACTCAACTTTGTCTTCTGTGGTTTGGGAAGCTACTGTACCCTCTCCTGCTGCTAGGTCTCTGCTGCTGGGTCTCCCCTGTTTGTCTCTCCTTCCTTGGTGGTGGTGGGTTCCTCTCTGCTCTGGCTCCCTCTTAAGGCATAACTGACCAATCCCGTTGGTAGGCCACAATTAGCCTAACACACAATCAACTGAGTGTGAGTTCCCAGATCATGGCTAGAAAGGCCATACACAAAAATAATTAATCACACAGCAAAAATGTTTGATTTTTCCTCCTGACAGGTTTACACTTTATATGGGTTCCAGCTTTCACAGATTTTACTGTATGAGTGTGATTCCATCTTAATGGTGTAATAGAGGAACACAGAGTGTTTGTATCATAAACAAACCCGGTTATCTACAATATATGTGTCAGTCTGGAATATTCTTCTCCCTCATCTTGATCTCTTAAAATCCTTCTCAATTCATCCTTAGGGAAAAACTCTTTACAGGGAAATATTCCTGGATCCTCAGGACCAGGACAGGCCTGTCTTTATATAAGTCCTTTATTTTGTCCTTTCCCTTTTAACTGTATGAATTATGAGATAAAGGAAGCGTCTCTTGTATTCACTGCTATTTCCTACAGGTAACACAATGCCTAAGACATAACAGGCTCTTAACAAATAAGTGAATGAGATACTTGCCTTGTCTGCAGTAGGGTTGACAGTGGGTGATGCTCCATATCTTTGCTCTCGTGATTCACACTATGCAGTATTTTCACCATATGTTATTTCTGATAGAAAGGTTGTTCTACGACACACGGTTTCAAAGTTTTCTGATTAATAATTGAGAATATTCATGAAAGTAAATGCCATAGACCATTAAAAAACAAACATAAAATATAGGTTAAACCAATGGGATAGGGAGCGCTGAGATCAACATGGCATAAAACAGTGACACAGACCAGTGATTCTGTCTGGTGCAGTTTCCAGCAACATTAGTATCACTGAACATTGTTAGCTAGGCAAGTTCTTGGGTCAGAACCAAAACTTACCAAACTTATTGCCATCGAATCCATTCCTACTCATAAAGAAAATTATGCAATGGGGAAGGGCCTGTAATCTGTGCATTAGCAATTCTGATGAAAGCTGTAAATAAGAAACATGGAATTAATCTGATTTATAGATACGAAGGCTCAGTAAATTTCCTACATCTCGGAACCAAACAAGAGCTAGAAACAATTTGTTCAACATGGTTGTTTAAGTATGTTGCTTTTAGTGAACAAAGAATAACAGGGAAAGTAAGATCTTAAGCAGACTCTTAGGGACTCAGAAAACAAATAAAAAATTTTGTATTATAGGTTATTGTTATGAAAGCTACATCAACTCATAAATCTGGAACCATTCAATTACATCAATAGAGAAAAATCTTTTCTTTAGCTTGCAAAATACAGGGAACAGACAATAGTCAAGACAACTTTCCACAGGTACATAGCTCAAATAATTAATGAGCATGCTTTCTTGAGAATTAGTAGGAAAGGACACTGCTATCAGTTTTGCAGGTATATTATTGTTGGATGTATTTAAAACTCTGGGAATACTATCGTATGAGGAGAAGATCCCACGGTGTGGCTTTATACATATAAATTTTTCT
Source organism: Elephas maximus indicus (assembly GCF_024166365.1). Lineage (NCBI taxonomy): Eukaryota > Metazoa > Chordata > Mammalia > Proboscidea > Elephantidae > Elephas > Elephas maximus. The sequence goes on from NC_064825.1 coordinate 31,404,323, forward strand.
ACTCGATAGGAATGTAATGTAAGCAATATTAGAGAACCCAAATACCAAAACCAAACCCACTGCCATCGAGTCGATTCCGACTCATAGCGACCCTACAGGACAGAGTAGAACTGCCCCATAGAGCTTCCTTTTGGGTCAAAATATCAAATATATATTCCAGAAATTAGTGGAAGAGCCAATGGTCTAGAGACAGTGTAGCCATTAAGCTATGAGCCAGTGGTGCAGGGATGGAGAATAAAACCACAAAATTCAAAGAGAAATTCTAAGACTCACTTGCTGTGTGGATACCTGCTTTATGACTGAGCAGAAAGGCATTTCAAATGGATGTAAAAGAGATATACTTCCCTATGCATATGCTGGGATATTTCCCTCATATTTAAAAAAATCAATTTCAAGTACATTAAGGTTTAAATTCCATGTGACAGGCAAATTCATCGTTTAAAAGAAGTTGAATATATGAATACTTTTAGACACATGTTAGGGTGTGATTTCTTAAAGAGGAAACAAAAAAGCAAAAATACGTAAAATAATGATCAATTTAACTACAAAAATTAAGGATTTCAGTCATCAAAAGACAAAATAATGGAAGTGAAAAGCTGGGAGTAAAATACTGTAACACATATAACCACCAAAGAATAAGCATCCAGAATATATAACAAATGTTTTCAAATATACAAGAAAAATTTGTTGAACCTCCCACCCATCCAAAGAACGAAAAGTCAGGACAATTGCTTCATAGGAGAGAAGAACAGAAACACATGTAAAAAATATTTAGTAATTAGAGAAATAAAAATGAAAGTTATAATCACTACCATCCGATGGATACTTTTAAAAAATATGAAGTTTCGGTGATGATATAGAGCAACCTGAAGTATTATCTCGTGCTACGGGAGTATAAAGTGGTACAACCCTTGGAGACCAATCTCTAGTAAAGCTGAAGTTGTGTGCAATTCCTGGGTAAATAGTCTAGATTAAAGCAAGTCTTGTGTGTGTCAGGTTCGAAAGTGGCTTTAACCCCCCTGTTTACAATCACGAAAATAATTATGATAAAGAAACACCTGAAATCAATTTCAACTCCATAAGTAGTGGAACAGATAAATATATTCAAGTATATTGCTATGAAAGAGTACGTGTCATTGTTAGCTGCTATGAAGTTGATTTCCATGCATGGTGGCCACATGTGTGCAGAGTGTAACTACTCCGTAGGGTTTTCAAGGCTGTGACATTTTAGAAGCAGATCCCCAAGTTTGTCTTCCAAGGCACCTCCGTGTGGGTTTGAAGTGACAACCTTTCGGCTAGTATTTGAGTACTTAACCCTCCTCAGCACCCAAGGTCTCTGAAAGAGTATCAAGTATACTGAAAATGTATAAACTACAGCTACATGAAACAATCTGGATACATCTCAGGAACACAATGTTAAGGTAAAAAAGAAAATTGCAGAAGACACACAATAGTTATTTCTAAAAAGTTCAAAATCTACAAAACTGTATTATTGAGGGTTATAAACATAGGTGGTAAATTTAAAAGGTAAGCAATAGTGTGATACAAAAACTTCAGAACAGTTGTCATTGTTTACGTATTTACACATCCCATAGATTTTTTTATATATTAATGATTTAATAATGTTCAGCAACATTGTAAATGAATATAACCATAATAAACCGAACAGACCCGTAGCAGAGGCCCAGGCACTCTGATATTCCTTCTCTGCTCCTGGGCTCTATTGACATGAGGAGAGCGGTCTCCCTCCTTGGCTGAGCAGAAGTGGAGGCTGGGAGTTTGAGCTGAGTCAATATAAGGGTGCTGTAGCCCAGCAGCACTTGGGCTCTGGCTCCTGGCAGCTCTACTGCCCCTTAACTACCACCTCTGAACCTGTGGTGGGGAGACTGGAGGAATTAGCTTCCCACTTTTCACCTTCTCATTTCCTATTAAAAAAAAAAAAGCTCTTCCTGTCCTGGTTTAGAGGCTCCAAATACAGCATCTCCTCCGAGACACACACAGGACCACGGCCCCTGAGACTCACTGTCCATCATAGACAGGAAAGGAACATCTAATGGTGGCAGCTGAGGTGTAAAGTGGCTGCTACTGCCTCAGAGTTTTGAAAGCTACAGATTTCATTTGTTTTTAAAGTGATGGCAACACTTGGGGTCCTACAGAACCAAGATTTCCAGTCTGGTCTGAGCTAACATTTTTTTCCTATGGATTTTGGAAATATATGGAAAAGTTCTTTTACATCTAGAGTCAAGAGATGGCTGCCAGGTCCTCTAGGAACTTCATGGATTGTAAAACTGGGAAGAGGCTTACTTAGACTTTAAAAGATTTTACCTATTTTTCAAATAAACCAAAACCAAACCCAGTGCAGTCTAGTCGATTCTGACTCGTAGCGATCCAATAGGACAGAGTAGAACTGCCCCACAGAGTTTCCAAATAAAAAAATCCCGATTGATTACAAGCTCTCTAAAGTAAATGCTCTAAGAAAAGGGAGCGGGGAGTCTTTTCCCTTTCTCAACAGGGTGAGTTAAGCCTCTCTCTCTTTCCTACTTCTAATTTGTATTTGCTCTTACAGCTTGTCCGGGAATGACCTAGAAGGAGCAGTGAGTTTGGGGATTACAAGAAAATTTTAGCAAGTAAGCGAATTCCCAACACCAAATCTGTGAATAGTGAGGCTTTATTTACATAATATTACCTGAGGTTTTGAGAAATACAAGGTTTATAAGACCCATAAAACCATGTGTCATATCAGTTCCCCGGGATTCCGTGATTATATTGCTGGGGAGCTCAGATCTTAACTGCAGTAGCAGATATTATGGGAAGAGCATATGTGAGACTGTTGGCATTGGGTTGTTGTAGTTTGTTAGTAAGTCCAGACAAGGAGAAATGGTAAGACAGGTGATCCTGGGGAAGCCTCTCTGCTCTGTTACATGAAGATGGCAATCATTCTATCATATGCAGATAGAGTTAAACAACTCAGGGATGCTCCTGGGTTATGGATGTTCAGCTGCCTGTTTTTCCATGCTGCTGAATGTTCTCTCACAAATTCCCTACTTCTTATCTGCAACTCTCAGACCCTTATTTTTCACTCATCAACTAAAAAGAGGGCCACAGTTTAGTATCGTGACTATGTGTCAAATGAACTTTTTCAGAACTAGCTTAAAAATCATGGCTCCCTAGTAAATGCCCAGGATTCCAGGAACCACGTCTGCATGTTGCAATTACCCTGAAATGTTTTAAACACTACAGAGCCAGTGCCACGCCCTAAATCAATTAATGTACGATCCCTAGGAATGGGGCATAGACATCTGCACATTTTGAAATTCTCCATATGATTGCAATGTGTAGACAAGTTTGGGTATCGCTGTCATCTAGAGCTCTGCGCTTGTCATTTCCAAGCCTGGATAGGCACACCTAGTGACAACAGATAACCAAGATAGGTTCTTTGAAATGACTGCTGTAGTATCAATAACAGCCATTTAAGGGAGCATCTAGTTCACACTGTAATAATGTCATCCAAAGCTAACTCACAGGGACTAGGAAACCCAGATAGAAAGGGCTGTTGACACGTCCTTGGGCCCCAGTGGAGATAGTGCTGTTCCTGAGCTTTAAAGCACACCTACATTTATCCCAGAAGGGCTAGACTTACCAGACAGAGGCTCACAAGTACAATAACGAGGCCGGAGAAAACATGAAGTGGTAAACTACAAGCAATTGGGTAATAGTGGATCACAGGGAATGAGTGTACTGAACACCATTTAGAATGAGAATCAATGCCTCCTTAAAGGGACTTCTACGTCACATTGAATAATTCGAGTTTTATTTCTACGGTGATGGAGAAAAGTCACAGTAACTGGGTAATAATGTTCAGCTTTGTATTTCAAACATATTCAACTAGAAATCATATTGAAAAGAGTCTGTTCTGAAGGTAAGAAAGGCCATTTAGCCTCCCATTATAGAAATGCAGATGAGAAATGAGAATATTAAATAAACCAAAGGTAGAACACCAGAAAGATGTTTAACAGTGTTTTATTGACTATACAAAGGCATTTGACTCTGTGGATCATAACAAATTATGGATAACATTGTGAAGAACAGGAATTCCAGAACACTTAATTGTGCTCATACGGAACCTGTACATAGATCAAGAGATAGTCTTTCTCACAGAACAAGGGGATACTGCGTGGTTTAAAGTTAGGAAAGTTGTGTGTCAGGGTTGTATCCTTTCATCATACTTATTCAGTCTGTATTCTGAGAATATAATCTGAGAAATTGGACTATATGAAGAAGAATGCAGGATCAGAATTGGAGGAAGACTCATTAACAATCTATAATATGCAGATGACACCACCTTGCTTTCTGAGGGTGAATTGGACTTGAAGCATTTGCTGATGCAGATCAAAGACTTCTTTCTGTCTTCAGTAAGAATTGGATCTCAACATAAAGAAAACAAAAATCCTGACAACTGGACTAATAAGCAACATCATGATAAATGGAGAAAATATTGAAGCTGTCAAGGACTTCAATCTACTTGGATCTACAATCAACACCCACGGAAGCAGCAATCAAAGAATCAAATGATATATTTATTGCATTGGCCAAATCTGCTGCAAAAGGCCTCTTTAAAGTTTAAAAAGCAAAGATATCATTTTGAGGACTAAGGTACAGCTGACCTAAGCCATGGTATTTTGAATCACCTCATATGCATGTGAAATGTGGAAAATGAATAAGGAAGACCAAAGAAGAATTGACACCCTTGAATTATGGTGCTGGTGAAGAACATTGAATATGCCATGTACTACCAGAAGAATGAAGAAATTTGTCTTGGAAGAAGTACAGGCAGGCATACTGTGGACATGTTATCAGGAGAGACCAGTCCCTGAAGAAGGACATCATGCTTGGTAAAGTAGAGGGTCAGTGAAAAAGAGGAAGACCCTCAACGAATGAATTGACACAGTGGCTGCAACCATGACCTCAGGCATAACAACGATGGTGAGGATGGCACGGGTGCGGGCAGTGTTTCATTCTGTTGTACATAGGATTGCTGTGAGTCAGAACCGGTTCAGTGGCACCCGATAATAACAACAACATACTAACGTTGGGAATTGTTTTAGTGAATTACCTAATATCAAAACCTCATCATAATCCAGAAATAAACCAACTAAGTTATGCTGTATTGTCAGTATGACTGGAGTTTAGGCAAACTCTCTGGCTTTCCTATGCCAGGAATATCACATTTTCACAAAACTTCTGGGTATTTTATTAAATTCATTCCCTTTTATCATTTTTGATGATCTAGATTTCAATTTTTTTTTTTCAGAATACTAAGATCCAAGGTCAAAAATCAGGACACATACTGAATATTAAATTAAATCGAAGGACATCCCTTATCCTCTTCCCTAGAATATTGAAAGTAAATGTAGTTAGAGGGAGAAGAACCAAGGAATAAAAGATGCTCAACATCATTCTTCATTAGTAACATGTATACAAATTAAAACCACAGTGAGACACCACTACACGTTAAAGAATGGGACGGCTTACATAAAAATGGCCGACCATACCAAGCTTTCATGAGAATGTGGAGGAACTGGAACACTCATAGATTCCTAGTAACAAAACAAAGTGGTACAGCCACTTAGAAAAAAGCAGTTTGGTAGGTTCCTAAGAAATTAAAAATGTATATACCAAATAACCCAGAACTTTTACCCGTAAGTATCCACCCAAGAGAAATGAAAACATATGTCCGCACAAAAACTTGCATGTAAATGTTCATAACATCATTATTCATAAAGGCCCCAAACTGGAAACAATCCAGTATCAATCAGTTAGTGAATGGATAACAAAATGGGATACATTCATACTGTGAAATACCAGTTCAGTTAACAATACAAAGGAGCAAACTACTGATATGCACGAAAAAAACGGCTGAGACTCAAAAATATTATGGTAAATGAAAGTAACCAGACACAAAAGGGTTATATATTCTATAATTACACGTTTATGATGTTTCTAAAAAAGGACAAAACTACTGAGAAAGATCAGTGGTTTCCGGGGGGTAAGAGTAGGGATAGACTGCAGAAGGGCAGGAAGGGAGGGAAGGAAGTGTTATAAAAACAGATGTTGTGATGGCTGCACAAATACATTTAACAGGAACTTATTAAAAATAATCAAACTGTAGAAACTGAGTTGGTGAATTTCATGGTATGTACATTTTACCTCAATTAAGCTGATAAAAAATTATTGAGAACCCAAGGAACTTTTAAGCCAAAGAGTTTTTAATGTCAATGTTTGCCGTATTAGAAACAAAAACTGAAAAAATGAAACACTTTTTATTAAATCATTGAGAATAACGTTTGTAAAACTACAATATGTAACATAATATTTAAAAAAAAGCATATATTTTAAAACCATAACAATAAATATATTAATCAGATGAGCAGCCTTTTTTATTTTTTAACTTTTTAACAAATCTCTTTAATGTCAGGCTTAATACAATACCTCCAGATTCTCATATCTGTTTGTCTGTCCAGTCTTTTATGACATCTTATGTCATGTAACCCTGCATATGTTTACCCTACTTTCACGAGGGAATAAAAGTCAAAAAGGCAAATAATGCCCAAGTATTAGGATAAAAATAATTCTGATTGTATGTACTTCCAGGGGTCTTAGGACCTCACTTTGAGAATGCCTATCATGAAGACTCATTCCCTGATCTACTCAGGGGTGGTGAAGGGGATGGCACAAGGTGAGGCTCCCTGGGCCCCCAAACATTCCTTTAGTGCTTGGGTCCTGAAAACCATGGGGGTGTGAGGTTGGGTGCACAATAGCCACCACCTCATCCTGCAACCGAGCACTACACCTGGATGCTGAGGGGTAACTAAGGTATGACAGGAAGAGCACATGACCTGGGTGCTGCTTGAGGAGGGGCACTAATGAGCAGCTCCTATTGCCCATTGCCATTTTCAGCCCCAGCTGTGAAAGATCACTCAGCAATTTCAAACTGCCATGGGTGCTATTTTCTATAAATAGGCCCCTGCCTGGATGGGCAAAAGGGGCTGCAATTCCCACCACTCCCTTCTGCCCACCACAGACTACAAGAAGCTACAGTGACAAGTCCACAGCCTGGGCTTCCATCCTTGTGCTTTCTAAAAAGATTTTAGTTTTCTTTTTTAATCATCCATCCTTCTATAACCTACAAGTCTCATCTTTAATGGGCACTGGACTTGATGATACGCTGCATTAAAGGGTATGTGGGTATAAAATTTTGATGGATTCCTCTGGACTGTGGTGATACAGTGTAGTCTTGCGCTAGCTGGAGTGGTTGATGACTCACCTAATCCTGGGTCCTAAATCATCCCCTGGATGAGGAGCCTAGTGGGATGAATACGACTCAGACTCAGGGGCAATGCAGGGTTCCAGGACTCCTGCAGCCCCCACCACCGGGAACCAGTGTGGCACCACCTACAGGGTATCTGCATCTCTTATGTTCCTGGAAAATTATGAGAACAATGTCCTTAGAAAATGGGGACCTGGAGAATGTTGCTATATCCACTAGCGTCCAGCAGGAGGATACAGAGTGGCCTGATTCAGCAATGCCTGAGGAGACAGGAAGCAGGACTGAATAGGGAACAGTGGAGAAGCCCTTAGAAAAGAAACCAGATCCCTGCATGTGTGTGTGTTGGCAGCAGGAAGCAACCCCCATCCAAGTGTTTCCCAGTGTGCCCCTCTGCACATACACAGGGCAGCTCTCTGTAGCTGGCAGTTCATGTTCCTTTCCTGATTGCTGCAGAAGGCAAGAGCCAAGAGTGAGAGACCTGGAACCTTAGCTCGCCACCCACAGATTGTGTTCCCAGAAAAAAAAAAATTAGAACTTTTATTTTGGCCCATAGCAAAAAAAAAAAAAAAAAACACAAGGACAAAAAACAAACCCCATTGCTGTCGAGTGGATTCCTACTCATAGCAACCCTATAGGGCAGAGTAGAACTGCCGCATAGAGTTCCCAAGGAAAGGCTGGTAGATTCCAACTGCCCACCATTTGGTTAGCAGCTTTAGCTCTTAACCACTTCTCCACCAGGGCTCCAGCCCCAAAGCAGCCACATCAAATCCCCAGAGGACTGACAGGGGTCCATGGCCCAGTATCAATAGTGTCACCTGCTACAGTGCAGTATTCAGGGCTCCTGCCAGTGTCTCCTGGAAACCCTGGTGGCTAGTGGTTAAGCGTTATGGCTGCTAACCAAGAGGTCGGCAGCTGGAATCTGCCAGGCGCTCCTTGGAAGCTCTATCTGGCAGAACTACTCTGTCCTACAGGGTCACTATGAGTCGGAATTGACTTGACAGCAGTGGGTTTGGTTTTTTGGTTTTGCCACTCTCGCCTAAGATAGAACACTTGAGGCTACGGAAAGGGTGTAAGTTTTAGGTGTCCATTGATGGTGAGAGTTTTGAAGGCTATGTGTACTGTTTGCAGATAGTATATAAATCATCTCTCAGTTAAAAATGACATGGATTTGCCTCGATTCAGTTTTTAGCAATAGTATTTAGGTCTTGTGCACGAAGTTACCTCTTTTTTTGTGGATATTTAATCAGGGTCATAATGGACTCAAGGGCACACAATAACAAAAGCAATGAACCTGAAAATACTTTAGGTAGTTTTTCTTAGGCATCAAAACCTTGACCAGAAAAAGGAATTTGACTTTACCATTGAGAGCACTGACGTTGGACGTACACAAGCTTATTTCTACATATCATGTTTTCTCAAAAAGAGAAGGAAAAGAACAGAAATAAAGTTCTTCTGTCTGAAAACAATTCTAGTCTCCTCTTTCAGGAATTTTTAGTCCTGTAATCAATGTCAAAAATTTATTTATTGTTTGCAATTTATATGCTTTTATTTTTTAAAATATAGATAAATTGCACTTTTAAACTATTTTTGTTATCTTTTGAAAATGTAAATCATATTGATTATCGTTTAGCTTTATGAGGTTATTTTACCAAAAATTAAACAAATTAGTAATTTATAAGTTGAGCTATGGAAAAAGAGAGTATGGAAGGGTAAAGCTGGTCCTCAGATCAGGCAGTGAACACGCACCGCTGGACTCTGACTCAGAGATCCCGCCTTCCTTGTCCAGGGCAGAGGGCAGCCAAGTTCAAGGAGGTTAGGTTCAGCCCCTGGCCCCAGCATCCAGCTACCCTAGATGGCTCCTGCATCAACAAACCCAGCTCCCAGGCTCGGTAAGTACAGAAGACCTTCTGGCCAGCTTGGAGCAAGCTCCGCCTCTGGAGAAATCGCGCGTTTTCATCCAGGCAGCAGGGCAGCAGCGGGAAGGCATTATTTGTGGTCCCAGCCCGGGGACAATGAAGGGGTTCTCCAGGACGGCAATGCTTCAGACTCAGGCTCTCAGGAACGTGGGGTTCGGTGCGGGCTTCTCACTCTCAAGGACTTGATCTCAGGAGGGTCCAAGGAAAGGCCTTCGCGTCCCTCAGCCAGGAAGGTTTCCCGGGGAGACTTTAGGGCGTGAAATGAGCGGTTCTCTAGGAATTTACAGTCCTGTCCGGAGCGACTGGCGGTGCCAGGGGGTCCTGGAGGCTCTTGAAGGAAATGGTGGTGCTGGAAGGTGGTGGTCCGGGTGTTCGCACAGGTACGTGACCTGCCGGCGGCGTCTGTGTCGGGACTCAGATGCGGGAAACCTGCGGGACCGTGGGTCAGATGGGGACCCGGCGGAGTTTTGTGGCCGAGATCCAGGCGTTCCCTGCTCAGGGCCGTGGCTGCCCTGGAGCCTAAACCTTAACAGTCCCCCGTGCCCACCTCCAGAGCTCGCTCCTACGACCCTGAGGCCCAGGCGGGCTGCTTCACCCAGCGCCTCCCGCGGGGAAGGCGCGGAGGGAGACCAGGCCCACACGGTGGGTGTTGCTTCATGAGTGCTGAAGGCAAAGGGACGGCGGCGTGGCCCCCAAACTGCTCCACTTCACCCTGAGACTCTTGAGTCTGCACCCTTCAGCTCCAGTGCTAGCATTCCCAGGGACCCAAGCCTGAGCTGCCCTCAGCGCTTAGATGAAAGAGCAGCTGGGCCAGGAAAGGTGGGAATGAGAATCCCTTTGGGTGGAAATTGTGGCACTCAGAGTTTCTCCTGGTGTGTCTCAGTGCTGGGGATAGACACTGGCTTTACGATGTTGTTAATCAATCGGTCTGCTTTACAATAGTACAGTTCCATATTGCCAGATTCATTACATACCAGTGTTCACAGTATACTTCAGGTGACAAATATTTTATATTTAATGAACCAATACACCATTTTATAAACTATTGTCTCATGGGCAGCAGGGCAAAGGAGGCTGGAGATTCAAAGATAAATAGTAGAGAATATTATATCTGGCCTGGAGGAGCTTACAGTTTACTGAAGGCCAAGAGACCAAAACATTTCAGTTCAGTGAGTTAGCACTGACTTGGAGGCAGCTATGAGAGGCCCTAGAATGAAAAGAGGGATTCCTACCTGTAGGAAATGAAGCTTTCTCATTGAGAGAAGTGGGGGGAGAGAGGGTGTCAGGTAGTCACTTTTTTACCGGATGAGAAAGAGTCAAAACTGCAATTGGGTTGGGATTTTTGCACCTAATTAAAAAGGACCTTGGCTGTTGAATATTCTGTATTTTTCAAAGCAAAGAGTGAATTTTACTGTTTATTCTAGTAATTATATGGTTTAAGATAACTGTGACAATGTCAGTAGTAAGAAAGCTCTGTGCTCTTGCATTAACCCATTAAAAAAATGGATCAAACAGCCAGGTATTCTTTTACGTTCAGCTGGCTTAGAAATTCAATGATAGACACAGCATAAAGATTGCACAGTATTCCAGGAGAGTTGTTTTTATTTAAAGAAAATCAAATCAAATTCATGCACTTAACATTATCACACTTTTAAGAATAATACAACCAGTAGTCTAATAATAAATGTAAATGAGGTTAAAGATAAGCAAGTCGGCACTAGGAAAGGGTCTCAGGTATTAGCATTGTCAGACATGGACAAGTTTCTGAACTGTCCCTGATCCTTGGGGTCCACAGCAAAGGAAAGGCCTGAGAGGGGAAGAGAAGGAACATGAAAGCAAACTACAAATGAGGGTACCATTATTCACATTAACAAAGCTCACTACACCACGTTCATAATCCAGAAACACCCCTACGTGTCCTAGAGGTCTTTTTACACACTGAGGTAAGAGTGGGGACGAGGTAAAGAGACTGTACTGATTCTTCTCTTTGACACAAAAAAGTAGAAAAATTCCCTCGGAGCTAACCAGCATGTCATTGCTCATTGTCCAAGAATCATTACAAAGTCCAATAACCCCGTTCCAACAGTGCCCCACATCCGCCTCCCAGTAATATTTGCCAGATATAAAGGTCTGGGCTCCCCAGGCAAGAAAACTCTTAGATCTTGTTGAATTGTGGTCCACATCGAGATGATCACCACTAAAGAGCACACGTCTCAGATCTTCAAACACGGGAACATGGCTAGTGACTATTTCATGGTCCAAGGAAATATGAACTGCAGAAAGAAAAAAAAAAAAAAAAAACAGTTACCAAGTCCTGAAGGACAGGGGCTTTACATAGTGTCTTACTTTTAGTGGCATATTTCATTTGGATGATTATGATTGATTACTGTGTAGATACCCCAGTCACACAGTGCTGTGGAATCGATTCTGACTCATAGCGACCCTATGGGACAGAGTAAAACTCCCCCACAGAGTTTCCAAGGAGCACCTGGCATATTTGAACTGCTGACCCTTTGATTAGCAGCTGTAGTACTTAACCACTACACCACCAGGGTTTCCAGCTTATTAGAACGTATCATATTTGGCTTTTCCTCAGATTTTATTTAGCTTTTTCTAAAATGGAAATTTTGATTCTAAAAGTTTCCTGAAATGAGACCATCGATGCAGTAATGGAGAAAAAGGACCTGGAGGTGCTATTGCACCAAAGGGCTGTCTGTTACCTTGGAAACGAGTGAGCCTGTTTATCAATCCAGTGATGGGCCACGATCTGATCTCTGGGTTCACTGGCTGGGGCACGTGCAGCTGCACCAGCTCACTCCTGCAAAGAAGAATACTCAGTTACTGTTACTGGGCCCAGAGTTTTCATCCCAGTGATTATGTCAGTGTTCCACTAAAGATGCTTCCTCAGGATCCTCACAATTATGTTCCCTGAATGGGGGAGATGCTGCAAATGGCAATTTATTTTATGAAAATAAGATCTAATCCCACTAAAATCGAATCTGCCATTCAGTCCTGGTATACAATTACATCTCAGTCATGACTGTGTCTGGTTACTTCCTCCCAACTACAGGGGTTGGGTGTGAAAAATGACCTGATGACCAGGAGGACATACTGCACAAGAATGCTGTGGTTTTTAATCCATACCAGTCACCCCTGACATGTGTTTATACTTGTGAAAATCATAAGCAGCAATGGAATTGTCATCATACAACTTCTTTGTAGACACCTGCAATTAACACCACCACCCCGCTTCTTCTTAGGCTAGACAACCAAGCCTTCTCTACCTTTTGAGAAAGATAAGTAGACTCTGAGATTATATTATTATAATAAATAAATTATGCTCCCACTCAGTGTAATCACTGTCACAATTCTTACAAGTAAAATATAGGTGCAAGCTTACCTTTTCATCAGGTCTGTGAAATGTTGCAAAAGAATAAAGAAAGTTTTAGTATTTATTTAACAAGATTCATAGTGTTCTCACCTAAAACCCTATTCCGAAGGATAGGGTAACCCAAACATGTTGACAGTGTTTATCAAAGACATGGAAACAGAATAAGAAAATATATTGTATAGATTCCCAAATTTGTTTATATTGTCAAATCAAGATACAAATGTCAATATATTAAAATAAGGCTCTCCGTTGTAGTTTTTCAGTCATTGAATGCATATTAGGAGAATTTTTAGAAGAGCACTTTCTCTGTGGTGGTAATGCCTACTTTTTTTACAAAGCTTCACTGGTCCTGAATGAGGCAAGATTGACCCTTGATCTGCAGTATTACCTGGATAGACAGTATCCTTATCGTGTCATCAGAGAGCACATTCCAAGCCAATGATGGAAGACAAAGAGAACGCAGACATCATTTCCAAGCAGCGCCTTGACTCCCCTTCCTTTGTCCTTACCTGGAGCAGTTCCATGTCTGGTTTATGGCACATTTCCTTCAGCTCCTCATACATTCCCCGTATGAGTTTCCCCTTCAGGGCCATAGTGTTTTCACTTTCCTGGAGTTGTTGAAAAATCTCTTTGCTTTCCTTTTCTAGCCTCTCTAAATATTTTTGCTCCTCTTCATAGAACAATAGATGCACCTTTCGATATTCAGCATGGATCATCTTCCTGCATAGATTCACATAACCCTGAATTGGTAGTGCATACATGGAATATTTACTAGGTTGTCTTCGTCCATGTCTTCTAAGCTACTGTTTTGTCTTCTGTCAATTTGCTACGTTTATTAAACCAAAAATTTGGGGGTTTCTTTTGCTTTTTTTCTTTTCTTCCACTTAATTATTTTTTTAATTTCAACAATAGTAATATCTCCAACCACTTCCCTCAAATGTCCACATTTTCTTTTAAAAAAGGAATTTTTGGTTTTATACTTAATTGTGTTATATAATATACTGTTGTTACCGTGTGCCCTGGAGTCTATTCTGACTCATTGAGACCCTACAAGGCAGAGTAGAACTGCCCATAGTACTTTCAAGGCTGTGATCTTTACAGAAGCAAATTGCCACATCTTTTTCCAGTGGAGCAGCTGGTGAGTGCAAACCTTCATCCTTTTGATCAGCAGGTCAGAGTTTAACCATTGTGTCACCAGGGCTCCTATCCATGTAACATACTAAAACCTACTTACTACTAAGAGTTTTTAGTCTCCTTTATCCTCACATACTCTGTAGAGTAATTCTTCACTTTCAAGAATAGCCAATATTAATCATAGGATAAGATGTGACCTTTCTAAAAATTTTAACACCAGGTCCACAAATTGCATACTAACCAAAACCTTGTCTATCTCTATGTGTTCAATTTGCTCTTTTTACCCAAGGTCACACATGCCACTTAGCCAACTTCCATAGGGTCCTTAGAGGCATTGTTCAACAGACAACCCCCTTTCAGTATTAATTCCCTCCGTCCTATGTTCAGTTTGTTTCCTTACTTTGCTCTCAACTTTTCAAATATGCTTTATTTACACCGATTGTCTTGAAACAAATCAAAACATCTAATATTGACCACATGTGTATATTTAGTGTACTCATTTCTGAAACTCTCGATCTTTCATCAGTTCAATGAAATCTCTCTTCCATTCCCAACACTTTACTGAAACCAGACTTTTCATCTCATCAAGATCCTCCTTTGTTGAATCCAAACATTTATTTCCATATTACTAAGGCTTTCCTTACAGTTTACCAACCCTTCCTTGTATAAAACCCATGTAACTAGTCTTCATGCAAATCCTTTGGTGGTTTTCCTCTATGAGTCCACTTTTACCAGTTCCCCTTTCCTAGCCAGACACATCAGCACAGGGAGTCCTCAAGTTATTTTTTTTCTTCCACCTGAAAACTTTTTTCTCTCTAAAAATTCTCATCGTGTGGTATCATCTACTCCAAAACCTAGAATATGCTGATGATGGTGAAATATCCCGGTCCAGACTCAATCGTTCTCATCCAATTGCTTACTACATATTTCAACTTGGATAGCTCACAAAATCTTAAAAGCTAGCACGTCTCAACCTAAATTTATTATCCCACCAAATCCAACCCAGCTTCACCTCCTCCATTACTAACCTCAGGTTGCCTCAGTTTCAAAGCCAAATATGTCACTCATTCTTGATTTTACCCTTTTAACATTGTGCCTCAAACAAATTACTATTTTCTGGTGTTCTCTATCAAGAATCTCTCTTGAATCCTTTCACTTCCCATTGTTGGTGATCAATTTATTTCTGATTTTTTCTATAAGGATTCTTGCAACTACTTCTACTTGCTTTCTTGGCTTACATTTTGAAATTTTCCAATCCTGTCTCTCTAAACTGCAGACTGAATGAACTTTACAAAAAATAATCCTGGTCATATTTGTTTATTTAAAATCCTTCAGAGGCTTTTATTTGTACTCGGAATATACATGAACTTATTAGTATATGCTAGGTGAACTTGCAGTATATGGCATGAACTTATCTTTGTCTCTTAATCTGTGACTCGATTGATCCTCTCTCTTCATACACTCCTGTCATATTAAACTTAAGGCTCCCCAATAAGCAAGCAGTCTGTCTCCTTTTTTTCTGTCTCCTTGAGTCTGGTTCATTCCACGTGCAATTCCATTCATCTGGCATGCTTATGTTAGTATATTTCTCATAAAAAAGTCACACTCAAATTTCACATCAGAACTCAGGGTCTTTACAATAGAGAAGGAAAGGCAAGTTTGGGGCAGGAAAATACATTTAGTTTGAGACATGTTCAATTTCATTCTCTCTACCAGATAGGTACCTGCCTCTGTTTCTAACCTCTTAGAAGCCAACAGATATTATGATTTTAGCTCAATTTCTTACTGTATAATTACAATGTGTCCCAAGATGGTTCTGAGGGAAAGAGTCCCTTACTTACCTCCCAAGTTCTGATTTTGCTGGTTTCTCTGTTAAGATTTCTCTGATTTTCTTGTGTCTTTTCCCATACAACCCTCATTTGTTTGAGGAGCTTTTGCTGCAAAAAAAAAAAACCATGAAGGTGGGCATTAAAGAAGCTAATATTGAAGATATTGGATCCACTGATGGAGAGGGGCAGAAATGTGAAGTAAATGAGCACTGAAGACCTCAGAGGAGCTCCTGCATTTTCACTGTTTAATTGTCAAATCTTGGAAACTTTATTCTAACAGTAGAATAAAGATCTTATCGTGTTAAGGGTCTTCTACCACTGAGATATCTGGCCCTCAAATTTTATGTCCCCTGACCAAGTTTCCTAACTGAATCTTCTTTTCAGATTTAGTTGTCTGGTGCTAGTTCTTGCTTCCTTCTCTTGTAGCTTTTACCTAAAAACCAGTGTTTCTAAGTGGATTTCATTAGATTAGGCTGTTGGCAATCATGGTTATAGTTACTAATAATGATAAATGGAATTTACGGATTTGTTCACCTCAGTCTTACAATGGATTATCATAATTCCAACCACCACCAACATCATCATTATTATTAACACTAGTTGTAAGATGTTAAATGGTAAGAATATAAGCTATATAAGATTGGTGACAATTTTTCTTTCCTCATTTATCCCTAGTGACTTGCATATAAACCCAAACCAAACCCATTGACACTGAGTCGATTTCAACTCATAGTGACCCTATAAGACAGAATGAAACTGCTCCATAGTGTTTCTAAGGAGTGCTTGGTGAATTCCAACTGCCCACTTTTTGGTTAGCAGCCATAGCTCTTAACCACTATGTCACCAGGATTGGTGACTCGGGCTCAGTAAATATGTATGTTACATGAATGACTAATAATTATGTTCACTTTCTTCTTCCTAGTCTCTCAGGTATAGGATGCCCCAGGTTCAACCTCCTTTGACATCCATTGCTTACCCGGTATTCCTCAGCAGTCCAATCAATGGAACAGTGTCTGTGAGCCTTGTGCTCCTTAGACTTGCAGCAGAGCAAGCAGAGTATGTCTTTGACAACTTCACAGAAGAAGTTCTTTGTTTTCATGTGTATCCCACACATCTGTTGTGCAGAACTTGGTAAGTAGGAGAGTCTCGCTCTTCTGGCGAGGAACACTTGTGTCTTCAAAACTATGTTGGTTTTAAAGCTCATTTGATATGATGATTCCGTGCCCACAGGGCAGCAAGGAGGATTTGGGGCTTCCTCCCAGCGGATACAGAGACAGGGCCTGCAAAAGCTGTGCCCGCAGCCTATGGTGACTGGATCTATGAAATAACTCATGCAGGTGGAGCAGAAGAATTCATTCTGGAGGAAGTTGGAATACTTGTTTCTGAGGAGAGAAAAGAAAAAAAAAAGACAGAAAATTATTTTCTAATGGTTTTTTTAAAGCAGTGCATTGTCAAAATTGTCAATAATACTCCTGAGCGTGAGATTAGTGTTAATATATTATATAAGACAGAAAACAGATGCTGGGGAACAGAGATTCTTCATGATCTTCAGCTAGCGTTAATTTTTCAACCATGGTCTTTACCACCATGGTTCCAGATCCCTAGTAAAATTCCATTTTTGTTTATTTATGTCGTCTACTCTAAATGGACATGGGAATCGGTAACTCACTTCTAGTTCCCACCAACAGAGAGTGGGTCCCATTTTATGTAACATAATCATAACGGTCCTTATGTCAGGGATTGGTTATAAGGGTCATTTGAGTCTGTTTTCTGCAGTATGATATGGAAGGATGACTATTAGGAGAATTCTACAAGAGGTTTCCTTGCTTCTAAAAAGAAACTCTGTCCAGAGACAAATGCCTCTGGACGGTGTTTCTATATGATGCCTGGAACTGACATTTTGTGACACAATGTTCACCAGCCTAGAGTCAAAAGCAAACACCCTGATGATAACAGAGAATTGAGAGAACCTGGGTCTTTGATAATGTCCTGGAGGCACTAAATAAACCATCTTAGGAGATGACAGTAAATGTAAGGTGACTTATGGATATGGAAAATTATTTTACAACCCCCATAACGTTAATAATCATTTATTGCGGCAAGAATCATCGGTTGCTGTGAAAATCATTGGGTGAAAAAGTATTACCTCCAACAACTCCTTGTTAATAAGTACCTCACTTTTAAGCACCATCAAGTAATATATTGAATTCATTTTTTTAAATAAAGAAATACGTGCTTTCTGTTAAAATAATTTATGACTAAAAGTTTTGCTTTAATTGCTGGGCTATCATCATCTGAGAAATTGAATGGGAAGAGCAGCATATTTCCAGGGTTGAACACTTATTGTATGGTCCTTGAAGTAAACAATTGCTTTACTGAATAATCATAAACCCAGATTTAATACACCACTTTAAAAAATGGGTAGCAATGTGGTAACCATAACTGTAGGTATATTTAGAAATTAACATTTGTGAGATAATTTATGAACTTATGCATTGAGAACCATAAAATCTCAAGTGATATCAGATATAAAGCCATTTACATAAAGCTAAGATGCCTGAAATGTGAAAGAAGGTTTGAGGGACATGAAAAAAGTTTAAACTAGCTCTCTGTGGAATAGATAAGGCACTGGCCAAGCAGTCATTATTAATGTGGTATTATCTGTATTGACAACATTAATGATGATAACTTTAAAAGGATAGTAGAAGCCGATATTTATTGTTTACTAATTAGAGGCATTTCTCTGATCCCTTTAATCTGGGTTACCTATTCTAATCCTACCAATGATACTATTCATTCATTTTCTATCCTTACCAACACTTTATAATGAGAAATCTTGACACAGTGTGAATGAATTACTTGTCTAACATCATACATCAAATTAAATTACTGATTCAGTATTCAAATGTAGGTCTTATTGAAAGCAAAAAAAAAAATTCAAATTTTAGTGTCCAATATTAACATTACATCAATCAACATTTACTGATATCTGCATTTTATAGACAGTACTCTCTTGTGCAGATACAATGGTAAATAAGACAATATTCTGGTACTCAGTGGCTCACAGTTTTGTGGGTGATAAAAAATAAGTAAAAAAAAGTAAAAAGGAATTGTTGGGTGAATTCAGAGAGCCCTCACATATCCATCACTTGTTTACATTCAACATTGTTAGTTTTCTGCAGTCTTCGATAGTTTCCAAACACTTTATAATCCATGTCTGAAAACTAAAATTTATATCTGAAAACTGAAGAGACATCATTTTAAACATTCTTGAAGTTTTCAAAGATTTCATTTTCCTTGGATCCACAAACAACACCCATTGAAGCAGCGGTCAAGAAATCAAACGATGTATTGCATTGGGCAAATCTGCTGCAAAGACCTCTTTAAAGTATAAAGAGCAAAGAAGATGTCATCTTGAGGACTAAGGTGCACCTTACCCAAGCTATGGTGTTTTCACTCACCTCATATGCATGCTAAAACTGAACATTGAATAAGACAGACCAAAGAATTGATGCATTTGAATTGTGGTGTTGGTAAAGAATGTTGAATATACCATGGACTGCTAGAAGAATAAACAAATCTGTTTTGGGAGGATTACAGTCAGAATTCTTCTTTGAAGGAAGGATGTCGAGACTTTGTCTGACGTACTTTGGACATGTTATCAGTAGGGAATTGTTAAAGGAGAAGGATGTCATGCTTGGTAAAGTAGAGGGTCATCAAAAAAGTATAAGAGGAGGTGGGACCAAGATGGCGGACTAGGTAGACGTTACCTCGGGTCCCTCTTGCAAAAAAGACTCGGAAAAACAAGTGAATCCATCACATACATAACAATCTACGAACCCTGAACAACAAACACAGATTTAGAGATGGAGAATGAACAAATACGGGGAAGCAGCGACTGTTTTCGGAGCCTGGAGCCAGCGTCCCAGTCAGGTAACCTTGGCGCCGGGCTTAGGTCTGGGCCCAGGGGAGCTGAACTTAAAATCTTGTGATGGCCCAAACAAGGGGCGCAGCTCTACCCCCATGAACTGACCCGGGAGGGGGCCCAGCCAGTCTTCGGGGGCAGCACGGCTACGCGGCTGGCGGGACGAGAAGTCCCCAGGAGCCAGCAAGTGATTTTGGAGCTGGGAGTGCAGCGTCCCAGCAGGGGAACCTTGACGCTGGGCTTTGGACTGGCAGCAGAGGATCCGACCACGACTTCAGCGGGACAGACCCTCGGGGGCAATCTCCACACAGCCAGCACACACATAAGTGACACGCCCCTCGGGAATCTCAGATAAAATTGTCATTCCAAGTAAGATAAGCAACTTTGGCTATATTCCGAGGTGCTACTCTCCTATTTCTCTGAACCCTCCCCCACCTTCCCAGGCGGCTTCATTAACATTGGAATTTCCTGAGCCAGAGGGAGAACGGCTCTGGCTCCACGGCAGCTTGGCTTTTCCCTTTTTTTTTTTTTTTTTTGGTGTTTTCCTTACCCATTCTTCCGGCCTGAGAGAAGGAACCACAAAAAACCCAGGGACCAAAAATCCATCCCTAATTGGACTAAAGACACAGAACCAGCTCCAGCCAAGCATATATGATCCAAATCTCAGACTTTCATCCTTACAGGGAACAAGGTGGCTGTACTAATCCTAAGGCAGTTCTGAAAGGGATCTGACTGCATATTTTTTTTAGTGGATTTTCTGGAAAAACAAGTTTCCCAGGTCTAATATCTCTGCTTATTCAACAGAGCCCTAACTGACTCACAACAGGGAATTGAGGGCTGAAGCTCCCCCCAGACCACCTAGCCTCTTGCCTTAGGGGTCTAAGGAGGGTGACACCTACCAATCAGTAGAGGTACTTGCATTGGGGGCCTAAGGTACAGCTGCAGTGCCCTCCCACCAAGGTGCTATAGGAATAGAGACATACCTACCTCACTGACACTTGGGGGAAGCCTGTCAGCATCCTGCCCCCCCGGAGGGTGAACCCCAGCTGCTAATAGAATCTGGTGCACACAACTATCATCCCTACTTCTCGAGATGGATAGGTGTTAGGGTGCAGCACACACTTGATGACCCAAAATCAGATTCTACTCAAGAATAGTGAATAGACTCAGGCATATATATCTGGCAACAGCCCAAACCAGCTGGTAATAGGTCATAAGTAAGTCAAGGGCTACAACAAACAAGACAGCACAATCTAGTAGTCCATCCATGTATATTGAAAGAAAACAAAACAAGATAAGACTCAGTGAGCCAATATAGAATAAACCACTACATATATGTTAGTGATGGCATGGAGACAGCAGTCTATATCAAACCACATAAAGAAGCAGACCATGACAGCTTCTACAACCCCCCAAACAAAAGAATCAAAATCTTTCCCAAATGAAGATACAATCCTGGAATTATCAGATACAGAATATAAGAAACTAATTTACAGAATGCTTCAAGACATCAGAGATGACCTCAGAAATGAAATAAGGCAGACTGCAGAAAAAGCCAAGGAACACACTGATAAAACAGTTGAAGAACTCAAAAAGATTATTCAAGAACATAGTGGAAAAATTAATAACTTACAAGAATCCATAGAGAGACAGCATGTAGAAATCCAAAAGATTAACAATAAAATTACAGAATTAGACAGCACAATAGGAAGTCAGAGGAGTAGACTCGAGCAATTAGAATGCAGAGTGGGAAATCTGGAGGCCCAGGGAATTAACACCAACATAGCTGAAAAAAAAATCAGATAAAAGAATTAAAAAAAATGAAGAAACCCTAAGAATCATGTGGGACTCTATCAAGAAGGATAACTTGCGTGTGATTGGAGTCCCAGCACAGGGAGGGAGGACAGAAAACACAGAGAAAATTGTTGAAGATCTGCTGACAGAAAACTTCCCTGACATCATGAAAGACAAAAGGACATCTATCCAAGATGCTCATTGAACCCCATTTAAGATTGATCCAAAAAGAAAAACACCAAGACATATTATCATCAAACTTGCCAAAACCGAAGATAAAGAGAAAATTTTAAAAGCAGCCAGGGAGAAAAGAAAGGACTCCTACAAGGGAGAATCAATAAGAATCAGTTCAGACTACTCGGCAGAAACCATGCAGGCAAGAAGGCAATGGGATGACATATACAGACCACTGAAGGAGAAAAACTGCCAGCCGAGGATCATATATCCAGCAAAACTCTCTCTGAAATATGAAGGCGAAATTAAGAGATTTACAGATAAACACAAGCTTAGAGAATTTGCAAAAACCAAACCAAAGCTACAAGGAATACTAAAGGAAATTGTTTGGTCAGAAAACCAATAATATCAGATAGCAGCACAACACAAGGTCACAGAACAGAACATCCTGATATCAACTCAAATAGGGAAATCACAAAAACAAATTAAGATTAATTAAAAAAAATGCTCATAACAGGGAATCATTGAAGTCAATATGTAAAAGATCACAATAATCAAAAAGAGGGACTAAATACAGGTGGCATAGAACTGCCATATGGAGAGGGATACAAGGCGATATAGGACAATACAAGTTAGGTTTTTACTTAGAAAAATAGGGGTAAATATTAAGGTAGCCAGAGAGAGGTATAACAACTCCACAACTCAAGATAAAAGCCAAGAAAAACGTAACGACTAAACAAACATAAAGTCAAACACTACGAAAATGAGGATCTCACAATTTACTAAGAAAAACGTCTCAGCACAAAAAAGTAAGTGGAAAAATGAAATTGTCAACAACACACATAAAAAGGCATCAAAATGACAACACTAAACACTTATTTATCTATAATTACGCTGAATGTTAATGGACTAAATGCACCAATAAAGAGACAGAGAGTCACAGACTGGATAAAGAAACACGATCCATCTATATGCTGCCTCCAAGAGACACACCTTAGACTTAGAGACACAAACAAACTAAAACTCAAAGGATTGAAAAAAGTATATCAAGCAAACAATAAGCAAAAAAGAAGAGGAGTAGCAATATTAATTTCTGACAAAATAGACTTTAGACTTAAATCCACCACAAAGGATAAAGAAGGACACTACATAATGATAAAAGGGACAATTGATCAGGAAGATATAACCATATTAAATATTATGCACCCAATGACAGGGCTGCAAGATACATAAATCAAATTTTAACAGAACTGAAAAGTGAGATAGACACCTCCACAATTATAGTAGGAGACTTCAACACACCACTTTCGGAGAAGGACAGGACACCCAGTAAGAAGCTCAATAGAGACACAGAAGACCTAATTACAACAATCAACCAACTTGACCTCATTGACTTATACAGAACTCTCCACCCAACTGCTGCAAAGTATACTTCTTTTTCTAGCGCACATGGAACGTTTTCTAGAATAGACCACATATTAGGTCATAAAACAAACCTTTGCAGAATCCAAAACATCGAAATATTACAAAGCATCTTCTCAGACCACAAGGCAATAAAACTAGAAATCAATAACAGAAAAACTAGGGAAAAGAAATCAAATACTTGGAAACTGAACAATACCCTCCTGAAAAAAGACTGGGTTATAGAAGACATCAAGGAGGGAATAAGGATATTCCTAGAATGAAAATACTTCCTATCAAAAGCTCTGGGACACAGCAAAAGCAGTGCTCAGAGGCCAATTTATATCGATAAATGCACACATACAAAAAGAAGAAAGAGCCAAAATCAGAGAACTGTCCCTACAACTTGAACAAATAGAAAGTGAGCAACAAAAGAATCCATCAGGCACCAGAAGAAAACAAATAATAAAAATTAGAGCTGAACTAAATGAATTAGAGAACAGAAAAACAATTGAAAGAATTAACAAAGCCAAAAGCTGGTTCTTTGAAAAAATTAACAAAATTGATAAACCATTGGCTAGACTGACTAAAGAAATACAGGAAAGGAAACAAATAACCTGAATAAGAAATGAGAAGGACCACATCACAAGAGACCCAACTGAAATTAAAAGAATCATATCAGATTATTACGAAAAATTGTACTCTAACAAATTTGCAAACCTAGAAGAAATGGATGAATTCCTGGAAAAACACTACCTACCTAAACTAACACATTCAGAAGTAGAACAACTAAATAGACCCATAACAAAAAAAGAGATTGAAACGGTAATCAAAAAACTCCCAAGAAAAAAAAGCCCTGGCCCGGACGGCTTCACTG